>NC_136899.1:18515177-19115177 GCF_949152265.1 Phoxinus phoxinus | reverse complement strand
GGGCCGACGAGATGATTGACCTCATTGTCAGCATGACCAACCTCCAAAATGCAGAGCTCTGCTGATTTCTTGAATCTTGAGAGGGACATGGTGGCTCCAAAAATCGCACGACCACTGCGATCATCCCACAGGCAACGTGTGGACTCCTCTCTGGACCTGTAGACACCGGCCATAATCAGTAGCCCCATGTAGGCACGGAGATCTGTGGAGTCCACCCCGGTCCAGTTTCTCATTGTGCGGCGCCCGTAAAAAACAGATTGAACACAGAATCAATGTTCTGGACCCTTGAGATGGCATAGCGCGTCGGCCATGAAGTCACGCCTCTGGCAGGCTGAAGAAAGGGAGTTGTCTCCGCGTTGGTGGAAAACCACACTTCGCCGTTTCTCCCAATCCACCCAGACCCAGGATCTTCCGAATCCTCCTCGCCTTCAGTGGAAGCTAGAGAGGATGATGAGGGTGCCACATCCAAATCAGGATCTGCCTCTCCTGAGTCTGTGGTGTCAGAGGGAGAAGACATGCATAATCATCTCTAAAACTTCACTACAAGTCAAGCCCTTTCTCATGTTGCTTGCTGCTCTTCTCATCATCAAATGACCAGCAGGCTTGCATGCAAGTGTTTAAATCCACTTGCTTAGTTTTTGTTTAGTCTGCATTTCTCACCATCAAAAGGCAGATGCATAAATACACTTACTTTGTTTTTGTTTACTCCATGTAGTTTTGAGAGCTGAGGTGCATATTTAGATTTTCTCAGACGCATCAAGGTGAGGTCTCTCTCACACACACACACACACACACACACACACACACACACACACACACACACACACACACACACACACACACACACTTTATTATGCTATTATACTCCATATAACTCCATGTAAAAGCCAGAAACTAAGCTTTTTTTTGCACAGGCCTACCTAAAGGGTTAATGGTGCCACCTGGTTATCAACAGTAAAAATGACTAATTTGACCTCTTCCCAACAGGGAAAACCACCAACAATCAAAAATGCATGATTTTATGGTGTCATGGCTTTGCAATCAAAAAATGTGGTTATAATGGAAGTCAATGGGGCAAAAACAGCCACGAACAGTAAATGAGGGAGAAAACGTTAAAATCTGATGCTGCACAAAAACTAACAATGCATCAAAACCAATGTTGTTTCTAATCTTTGACATGTCCAAGACTGTGATAAAAAGTAAAAAAAAATCCAGTCCACAATCACATTTTATATTGAAAATAAGTAATTTTGTGTTTTTTTCCCTCCCAAATCAGTGACATAATTTATGAATTTGGCAATTAAAGAGTTAAAATCTTGATTTTTTTAAAAACATTTAGTAGTTTTGAACAGGACTGATGTTGATTAATAGATTTATGCAAAAAAAATGGCAAAAAAATATTTATCTGATCAATTTTTACAGCAGTTTAAAGTAGTGGCTGTTTTCAGCCACGAACATAACGAAAGGATGGGAATTTGAACAATGCACAAGGGTTAAATGCAGTACATCACTTAAATGTTACCCTTTTTTTTTTAACTGTTGTATAAAATCAATGTCACATTTGAAATCGTGTGGATATTCGGGAAACATTGCATTCTTGCTCATATGATCAACATTAAAAACACTGCTGGATATCAGCCTGCATTTTGATCGCAGATTTAGTCGTACAAACAGCGCAAGCGGCTCGCGACAGAACACAGGCCGACTGAATGACACTTTAATTTAAGTAGAAAATCTCAAATAAAGATCGCTGAACTCCAGCTTGTCTGTGTTTTCAGATCATCCGCGCTTCAGCAGTGTAGAGAGCGTGCGCGCATGGTTAAAAATAATTTCCCTTTCTTCTGCACCAGCTCAGCTCAGCTATATATATATACACTTTTTATTTTATTTTTATTCTCAGTTTAGCTAAGTTATGTGTATAAGTTATACAGTATAACGGTCTCTTCAGCGCCGTGACACAGCGCTGAAAACCAATCAAAAGAGTTACTCGACAAAAGTGTATTATTGTTACTTAGCAACCGCATTCTTTGACAAAGGCTGTCCAATCCGTACAATGAAATCACTCGCAGCATGTGTTTATTGGTTACTACTTAATACATTCAATGTTAAGTCAATGTAAAGACGCGTTTATGCACGTCTGGTGGTCCTGTCCTGGTCCCTCGGTGGATGCGAATTTTTGCGAACTGTATTAGCTTTTGGTGCGAACGCAGCATTATTATAATCCACCCGCCACTGTGGCTGGTATACACGGCAAAGTGACCCGCCACTTTGAAAAAGTACCCGCCCTCGGCGGGTGGCGGGTGCTAATTTCCCACCCTGTCAAGTCATCTTCATTTATATAGCGCTTTATATAGATTGTTTAAAAGCTGCTTTACAGAGATAAACTTATAATTTAAGGTAACAGATTGTTTTGGCTTCATAGCGGTTCTTGAATAATGTTATTTTCCAGCTAAAGTTAGTTTTGATTGATTCACTTCTGTCGAAAGGATAATTTATTAAATCAGGGGCCGCTAAGACAACACCGTTCTCTCTACACAGACTTTAAACGCGAACCTGTGATAAACACTGATGGTGCTCACGTGCGCATCAATAATTAATCCTATAGTTATGTGTGTTTGAATATATGTGCGCATGTTTGTAATTCTCTACAAACCAAGCCTTTAACTACTTGTCCTGCCTATAAATTTGATACAGAATTTTATTTTATTTTATCACTACGGGGGAGATATGTGAAATTTCCACAATGCTTTATCTGTAGAGTGGTAAAGGGATCCTCCATAGGGAGAGGCTAGTTGGCCATTATAGCCATTCAACATTACAGTGTAATTGAAAGCTGTAATTTTTTTTACACTATTAGGCTTCAAAAAATATAACAAATTTAATTTAAGTGAACTTAAAACAATCCTCACATAAACCCATAATAAATGTCATATTTACCTGTGCCCTTCATATCTGTCTAACGGGTAGAATATGTAGCCTACAGAAATTCAATAAAGTTATCAAACAGTCTGCACTGCATAAATAAAAAATGAAATATAGATTAATCTTTATTAAAGCTGTCACTTTAAGACCTGCTGCACATGACACAGATATCACACGCCTCACACTCTTTACGTTAATGTAAGACGTTATTTAACTCATTTAAGACCGCTCTTATGAGAATACTCGATAAAACAGACATTTTGGCATAATTATGTGTGTTATTGTTCGTTCAAATGCGAAGGAGAACTCTATTCTGGCGTGCGTCTTTCTGTGCGTCGTGTGTGTCGGGTCATTCACAGACAGCGTGTTTATCTTTTTTGTCTTGTCACACTTGAATGATTTAAAAGCATTTGCATAGATAAAAGCATGTTCATATAATGTAACGCTAGCCAAAGGATGACAGAAAAAACAGATACTGCGTTAATTGCGTTAAATAAATGGTTAAACTGGAAAAAAAGAATTGCATTCATTAAGGTCTTTTAAGTGCATTGGCTTAATTAACTGGTACCTTTTTTCTCTTTTCCTTTTGTGTACTTTTTTTTTTTTTTTTTTCATGACAGCAAATGAGACAAAAGAGCAAACAACAGGCAAAAATTGAAGCCACACAAAAGTTAGAACAGGTTAAAAATGAGCAGCAGCAACTTCAGAAACAGCAGCAACAACAGCAATTCAGTGGAGACACCTCAGAGTCTGGTAGTCAGAGTCCAGTGACAACGCAAACCAGCAGTGGTAACAATTCTCCTTTGCAAGAATTCACCTCCAAAGATGGCTTCCAGATGCTTGAAACTGTATCATCAGGTACATCAACAGATGATGTATTTCTGCGTCCCCAACCTCCACCCCCTTCATCCACAGCAAAGACCCCTACCCAGGACACTCAGTACATGCAGGGACCCTCATCTCAGCCTCAGTCACCTCAAATGTTTTCACCCGAATCATCTGGATCTCGTCCTTCTTCTCCATGGGATCCATATGGTAAAATGGTGGGAACCCCCAGGCCACCACCATCTGGTTCAAGCATGCCTCGAAGAGGTTCTTTGTCTGATGTTCAAGAAAGGAATAGGCCCTCACCAGCTCATGAATCCTTTGGGTCTCCAACATCCACCAGCACAGACCCTTATGCAAAGCCTCCAGACACACCTCGCCCATCAGACCCGTTTGTGAAACCTATGTGTCCACCCAGACCAGGACCATTATCTGAGCAGCAAGGACGAAACTTCATTAGTAATGTTTTACCTGGAGACAATTTTTCCAGGCCAGGCCAAAGATCGGAAGTGTACCAGCGCATGGCCCATAGCCGCATGGTTCTCTCTGACCCCTACTCTAGGCCACTGTTAACACCTATTCCAGGGAGTAATGAGTCTGGATCTGTGCCAGTGTTCAAAACACCCATGCTTCCTTCCCAGTTTCAGCAAGACTCATTCAGCGCAGGGCAGCAAGTCATGAGAAGGGGGTCATCTGACGCTTTCTCTCAAATTCAACACTCTGACCCTTATTCACATCAGCCTCTAACACCCCATCCATCAATGGGAGATGGTTTCAGTAATGAGGGTAGAATAGTGCATCCAGGACAAGGAGGTAATTTTGCCCAACCATTGCCCATAAGCAGACACCCTCAACGAGATCCATATTCACAGGCACCATCTACACCTAGACCAGACTACCCTCAACAAATGCCTGATCCATACGCTCAGCCTCCTGGTACTCCAAGACCTCATGATCCATATGCCCAGATGCCTGGTACTCCAAGACCACATTCTGATCCATATCCATTGCTACAATCCACACCTAGAACTTTAACAATTGATCCGTTTTCTCAGTCACAACCTAATAGTCGCAGACAATCTCCGTCTCATGCTATTGATCCATATGCTCAGATGCCAGGTACTCCAAGGCCTTTTCCGGGAGAGAGATACCCTAAATCACCAGGTAGTCAGAGATCCTCAGATCCCTTCTTACAGCCTCCTGGAACTCCTAGGCCAGTCAAAAATGAAACTTATGATCAATCACCAGGAACACCAAGGCCAGTTCTTCCTGACCCATATTCTCAACCCCCTGGTACCCCACGTCCAGGAGCTGGCCCAGAAGCCTTCTCCAGACCAAATCCTAGATTAAACTTTGTGGCTCATCAAACAGATCCACTTGGCCATCAAGCACAAAATAGGATGCAGGACCCATTTGCTCGTCCCTGTGCCCTTGATTCTCAAACCCCCAAACATCCTGTGATTTCAGATGAAAGTCTCTCCCTACAACAGACAAATCCTAACCAGACACCTATTCATGATCCTTTTGAACAAGCTTCATTAACCCCATGTTCACAAACAGGGGAAAGATTGTCACATGATGTTTCAGTAAACACAGGCAACCCATCGGATTCACCGAACACAATGCAACCACCATTTGGAGAGACTGAAGAGAAAATTAAACAGGTCTGAAAACATATTAAGTATGTTTTCCATTAGAGAATATTACCCTATCCCTTTTTCTGTTTTTTAATGATGTATTATTGATTGTATGCTCTTATTGCTCTTTTTTTAGCGCTTGAGACTACGGCAGTTAATTCTCAGACAGCAGCAGCAGAAAAGTGCAATCAGACTAGAAAAAGGACTCCAGGAGGCAGCTGCTACTGCTGCACCTGGGACTCCAAGGCATTGGTCACAGGATGATTCTAGACCTCAGAAGGATATTTTTGGTAGACCCCCACCTCCATATCCAGGTACTATGAGAACATCACCAATTAATGCAGGACAAAGATTTCCTGGAACTTTCCTTGCCGATCAACATGGGTCCATGTCTGAGGAACCCCAGTGCTCCCGGCCGCCATTACCCAGAGACCTGAACAGCATGGGCATGAGACTGCAAGGACAAAGGTAAGTGTTTTTCCTCTATCAATTGTTCTGTCAAACTAGTAATTAATTTAATGTTCAAGTTATCTTGAAACCTAATTCCTTCCAGATTTGGATTTCCTCCTGGATCTCCAAACCAAGAACAGTTCATCAGGCCCCCTCACCAGATACAAGGTGGACCAATGGTTGACAATATCCCACCACATATGAGACGACCTCTTTCTGTTGACATTGCTAGGCAAATAGGCAGTAATCATCAGATGGGCCTTCCCCAGCATTTTCCACCACGTGGCCTTTCAATGCAACAACATAATATAATGGGTCAACCATTTATTGAACTTTGTCACAGGCCTCCAGAGAACAGAGTCAGACTACCGTTTGGGCCACCTAATGCTTTAGATCATCCTAATCATCCTCAGAGACCTCCTCATGGCTTCATGGGAGGCCAAAATATGGCCTTTACAGGAAATCAAGGTCCAAGAATAATGGATCCGATGTTGGGCCTTTCACGTCAAGGATCAGTCAGTCACATGCAGAATTCAGTTAATATGGATAATCTGCATCACCATACAAATACAGTTCCACAACAGACTACACTGGCAGTACCACTTCGCCATTTGGTCAGTAGGGATTCAGTTACTCCCAGTGAATCTGCACTACTCCCTGTCACAATATCTGGACCAACAGAGGAAATCCCATTGCCATGTAGTGATGGTGTTGAGAAGCTAGAAACGGATGACTCTGCTGTAAAGGACCTTGATGATGTGGAGGTCAAAGACTTGGTTGATGAGGACCTGGACAACCTGAACCTTGATGCAGATGATGGCAAAGATTTAGACCTGGAAACAAATGACCTTCATCTTGATGATCTTCTGGAATCTGGAAAGTTTGATCTTATTGCTTATGCAGATCCTGAGAACCTTGGGGACAAAAAAGACATGTTTAATGAAGAACTTGATCTGAGTGATCACATAGAAGATGACCATGGGGATACCTCTGATCTTCAGAAGGCCTTGTCTGAAAAAAGAAATTCCAGATTTGAAGGTATATCCTCAGCCCAACCTAAATCAGAGGCCATACAAGGTCCTAGTAATGTCAAACTAGAAACAAGTCTGTCAAAAGAGTTTCTGGATTCTCAGTCTGAAAGAACTATCAAAACTGAGAGCCAAGGTTTTGGAACCTCAGTGGATGACCATCAGCCCATGAGTAGTAAAAGTGGTCAAGATGCTGTCTCTGTTCTTTTTGAGGAATCTTGTGCAGATGTACATCCTGGATCTGCTCCAGTGTTGCCAAGCCTGTTGATCAAGGAAAAGCTAGGTGAAACTAGGAGTGAATCCATCATTTCTCCCATCTCAGGTGACCCTGATGCCCAGACAAATCTTGGCTCAAACATGAGTATGGTGATGCTGCGAGGACAACCTGAAGATCACGGGATAAACCCTGGAGTAACAATGGGGCACAGAGTAGATCCACCTCTAACCCAAGGGCCAATATTAGGGAACCCAAATTTGATGCAGTCTGGGAACCAGCAGCTACCAATTCAAGGGTTTGGAGCTTTACAAGGACAACAAGTGGATCTGAACCTTCCTATAGTTAGTGGTCAGCAGCCTCTTCCCCATTCCTTAAACCTACAAACTCAACAGGGCATGTTTAATCCAGGGACCACAGGGCAACAGGGGTCTCAAGTGCAACAAAGTCAACAGAACAGACCTCTTCTGTTAGATGAGCAGCCCCTTCTTCTTCAAGATCTGCTGGATCAAGAGAGGCAGGAGCAACAACAGCAAAGGCAGATGCAGGCCATGATTCGGCAACGGTCAAATGACCCTTTTTTCCCTAACATTGGTAAGCCTATGATCCACTTAGACTAATTGATAGACTAATTGAGGCTTTTGTACCTGTACATTGTTAATAATGTGGTTTAATCTTGACTTGATTCTGTACTGTCAGCAGCTCTTATCTTGCAGTCCTATATGTGTAGTTAATGTACAGTTGTTGAATATAAGCTTATCTTGAATGTTAAATATTTAGAATGTAGGCTTTTATGTATAATTTCTTGTTTTACTCCAGTAACTCGAATACTTGAAATGTGAATATAATTATGATATACAAATTACGATCCTCTAATTTATGTGGTGATTTATGTTACTTTGTAGACTTTGATGCAATTACTGATCCAATCATGAAGGCAAAGATGGTAGCTCTAAAGGGGATCAACAAAGTGATGGTACAGAACAGTATGGGTATGACACCCATACCTATGAACAGGTAAACACTTTACTATGTAAATTGCCTCCTCTAAACAATTACTGCAGTATTACAAAAAGCTTTTTATTAACTTGATTGGCCTAATTATTTACTTATAACTAAAAATCACCACATCCAGTTTTCAGTGGTTTATTTTTAATGGTCAGTGATACATTTCCTTGTTTTGAATGCTCTCCATGCTTTCTTGTGTGGCAGAGTGCAACAGATTCCAGGATCACATGCCCCAGATACAGCCGGTTTTTCACAACATTTTTTGGTATGTCCACTGGTTTTAGTCTTATTTCCTCTTCTTACCAGCATTAAACCTGTTCTAATGGCATATACGATGATTTCCTTTTAGGATGGAAAGTTGCCACCACAGATTGCGAGACCCAATCCCCCTAACTTTGGACCAGGGTTTGTCAGTAAGTTGTTTTTTCTCTCTCTTGTCAGTAGTTACCAAGGAGTTGACTAGTAAGTGTTATTTTATCATTGTAATCACTGTAAAAGTAAATCAATTGAGGCTGGACACCCCAAAAATTCTATATGTATTTTTGTTTTTCAGATGATTCTCAGAGAAAACAATATGAGGAGTGGCTTCAGGAAACTCAACAGCTTCTTCAAATGCAGCAGAAGTTTTTAGAGGACCAGATTGGGGCCCATAGGAAATCTAAAAAGGCTCTCTCTGCAAAACAGCGCACTGCAAAAAAAGCTGGACGGGAATTCCCAGAGGAGGATGCAGAACAGCTGAAACATGTGACTGAACAGCAAAGTGTGGTTCAAAAGCAACTAGAACAGGTAATATAATTATTTAAAGGAGGATAACTATAAAATCAGTCATGTTTTAACATGTTTTTTTTTTGCCAATTGCTTACTTTGTCATTTTGCCAAATGCTACTCTTTATCCATTTGTCAATTGAGTTAAAAAATGACATTGGGCAGTTCACACATGGGGGCTACTAATCAACTCAATTTTAAGAGCCACCCCCTCACCCACATGCCACTCAGTGGATGCAAGACACACTGTTATTGTACAGACCATGCCTATATTAAATCAGGAAGTTTCCTTATTGTAGATTTTCATTACGCATTTAAGCAGAAAAGATTAGGCACAGTGTTGTAGAGGTTCTCGGATGTAGAGGTTCCAAAATATGAGTGTCCTATGTTAGTCCTATGACTCTTTCCTCCTTTAATTGTGGGGCAACTGCTAATGAGTCCCACCTTGACTGTAAAGAACAATCAAATATTGTTGAACCAATAACAATTGTGTAAATTAGAGGGAGTTTGTCAGCTAATCAATCTAAAGGATTTATGAGATATCGGATAACTTGTAGAGCATTTTACTGTTATTATTACAAGGAATGCAAAAGTCTAGTAAAACAGGTTTTATTAACAAAAAAGATAAACGAGTAACTAAAACAACTAGTAAATGAATACCATAAACAATAAAATAAAATTTCAATTTCAAATAAAAAAAGTTTGAAATGTCATTCATGCATTTATTTGTATGTCAACAGCCACATTTGTGTAAGATGTTGTCACTACAAATAGTTGTCACTGAAATCCTATTTCTCTGAATAATTATGAAATGGAGTTGTAGTAGTTTGTCAATTTATGGTTTCCAAACATAGTTATGAATGGGTTTGGATGGATTCTTGTGGAATGTTTCAGCCACCACTGCTGCATCCAAAAGGAATTCAGGAATGGCAGTTCGGCCTAAACCTTAGGAATTAGTTTCAAGATGACATTAAAATATGATGTTCCTCACTGCAAAAACAAAAACACAGCTAGAGAGTCCCTGCATACACTACGAGAGAGCCTAGTAGGTATACTACTGCATGTGCGCATTCAGCGTGCACGCTTTCACTGCCTGATATAGTCTATTAAAATGCAGTTAGAATGCCTCCAAATGTAAGATATTTGGGCAAAAGATCCCCTGTATGAGTTTTTGTCTTTTATATTTATATGATATAGTTAACTAAGCAATATCACATGAAGAGTGCCGTTGTTCTCTCGGGGGTTATTCTGAGGTATACCGGCTGGATGTACATTATCCTGCTTATTACACGGCTACTTGCCAAGTAAATAATTAGACATGAAATATTGGTCTGAGTTTAAATATTTTATTAGGTCTTTAAACGCAAAGCCTCCGCGGAGAGAGCCGTTGCTAACGCGGCAAGTTCAAACTAGACGGACATTTAAGAGATACGGTATACAGTCATCCCACGTATTACACAGCATTTCGCCACAAATATTTATGGGGATAAGATATATTTATTTCACATTAAACTGTTTTAAAATCCTACCTATTTGTATCTCATATTCCAACAGTGTACAAAACAATAGTCACAAAATGGCAGCAGCTGCGTTTGTATGAAACGAGAGAGCCTCGATACTGGATGGCATAACAAGATATTGATTCGAGTTTTTTAATATTTGATTAGCTCACCAAACACAAAACTTCCATGAAGAAAAAACGTTCCTAGCAAGCGTATAGTGCTGTTGACTTCAGTAACCCGGATGAGCCTGCGTTATCTGTTTTGAGCGGTTGTTATCTGGGAATAACATACCGCTGGATGGCGCTATTGACCAATCAGAATCAAGTATCCCACAGAGCAGTGTAATACATTTATTTAGTCAAGCATTCAGGTCTGAGCCCGGCAGCGCAAGCAAATTTCATATCGTACCGTTTTATAATAGCAGGGTATCGCGATACCTTTCCAGTACCGGTATACCGTGCACTAGCCTATACTATCAATGAAGTGGGGTCTACGTTTTTTTTATCAGTTTATTTTGATAAACATATATAAATATAGCATCGCGACTACATGAAATCTGTTATAGAAAACTGATTTGTGAGCATTATGGAATTGAAGGTGTGAGAATAAACAAAAAACACACGTGATCGTTGTCATGCGGTGGGATTTGGCCAATCGTGGAACAGTCATCAGAGCTCGTGCAGCTGGTCTGGAGAAGCTGCGCGGAATAAATGAGCCGGCTGCTCTCGAATTGCTCTTGCGGTGCTTTGATGGCATCAGTCACGTAGCGTCGGCGCTGTCTCGAGTCGGACAAGCCTAATTACTTTGTTCCTGAATGAATCAGCCATTTGAACAAATCAATTGAATGAATGACTCAACTCACTGCTGGCAGTTTTAGTTTTGTATTTGGGTATCTTTTAATTTTTCAAAATCATTTCATATTTCAATATTTAACGTTTTATTTTTAAAACATCTCAAAACATTATGCATAATGCATTCATGTCTCCTCTGAACTGTATTAATCAGTCTTTGCAAATACATCTAAATACACTTCAGATGCAGCTTCTGTGCCCATCTCTGCATTGCAAAGACAGAATTTGTTGATACTGATTTTATTTGATTGGTAACTCGTAACTGCCTTGTAGTATCTTATTATTTTAATTTAATTTATTGATAACGTAAAAATTTGACATAAAAGATGACATTTAAACACATTTAAACACTCTATTTAAGGTAAAAATGCCCATACATGTTAAAAATCAATTAAAACCTATAGATCATTTTGTCAAAGCTGTGAACGAACCACCAAACAGAATATGAACAATATCAAAAGCTTTTTGAGGGTCAATTGTCCACGACAGTCCTAACCCTGCCAAGGTATCAGCACAATAACACACTCAGCAAAATATTGTCTAATTATCATTATCAACAAAATCAAAAGAACATGGATAAAAGTTTTGAACTTAAACAATTAAGAACATTTTAGTAAAGGATTCCTTTACTATAGCTTCTAATTTTAATATTACACTTTTAAAAATCATCTTAATAAGTGAATCTCTAAAACATAAAACAAAGGATAAACGGTTAAACTAAAGCAGTTATAAAACATGAGAATCTGAATTTAAAAAAAAGCCTGTGTAAATAATATCAATATTCTGAAAAAAAAAAAATTTCTCAGATTCCATCCCCTAGGGGTCATGAACCCCATGTTAAAGAACCTGGTTCTAGAAACCTATGAGACCTGTGTCTGATGGTTAGCCCTCTTATTAAAAATGATTTTTTAACTGTTGTAACCTGTCAGTGCATCTAGGGCCTCAGCGGAGCTCAGTTCCTGATTTATTCTCGTGTTCACACATATCCTTCCCTCTATTATTTCTTTAGATACGAAAGCAACAGAAAGAACATGCTGAGCTCATCGAGGAATACCGTGTTAAGCAGCAACAACAGCAACAGCGCCTCCAACCTGCTGTGATGGGTCCAATAAAGGCCATACCAGGAATGCAAGGACAGCCCCCTCCAGTGATGCCTGGTGGACCCCCTATGGGCCAGCCTATGATGGGTCCTATGCTGCCCATGCAACAACCCCACTTTGGTAAGCCTACTCGCATGCCCAACGTGCCAAGTTGGCATCCTGGTGCTACTGGACCAATGACTGGACCCAGGATGCCACCTCATCTGCCCCCTCAGATACCACTACCTAACCCTGCCCAGCCTCTCCAGGCACAGCCACCTTCCCCTATGGTTCCAGGGGGTAAACCTGGGCAGCCTGGCACTGTAGATGCAGGTAATGGTGGAGGAGCCAATAGTAGTGCCCCTCACGTGAAGTTTGATGATAATAATCCATTTAGCGAAGGCTTCCAGGAGCGGGAGCGTCGAGAGCGCCTTCGAGAGCAGCAGGAGAAACAGCGGGTGCAGCTCATGCAGGAAGTGGAGAGACAAAGGGCATTGCAGAGGCTAGAGCTGGAGCAGCAGGGCTTGGGGCTTGGCCCCAACAACAGCGGGGATGGTCTTACCCAGATGCCCTTCTATAATTCTGACCTGTCACAGGAATTCATGCAGACACCCAGGACTCCACAACAACCACAGCAAATTGGTCCAGTGTTCCCTCAGCAAGGAAATTTGCCATTAGACTTTGTGAGTCCAGGTCCAGCCTTTTTGCAAGGTGGCGAGCGCAGGCCTATGACCGGAAATGGTTCCTTTGGCCCAGATATACGTTCTAATTTTCAGCCTAAGAACCCCATGATGCATGGTTTCACCCCAGGTCAGCCACGTCCACCTGGGTTTGGAGGGCTTGGAATGCCACCCCACGGTGGAGGTGAAACTTCCTCATTTGGTATGGATTCCACAACTCCTTTACCTCCTAATTTCCCTGGGGCAGGGCAGTCCCTTATCCAGCTCTACTCCAACATTATCCCAGAGGAGAAGGGCAAAAAGAAACGGAGTCGAAAGAAGAAACGGGATGATGATGCCGATTCGGTCAAAACTCCTTCCACACCTCACTCTGACATCACTGCCCCACTTACACCATGTGTATCAGACACCTCATCCACACCAACACGCAATGTTGCCATCATGGCAGACCAAGACGCTTTAGACCAAGACCCACTTTCTGGAGGTACTCCACTAGGGCGACAGTCCAGCGTGGGCTCGGATGTAGAGCGAGGCCTTCTTCGTGATATCAAGCTGGAAAAGTTAGAAGCCAGTGTGTGCCAGAAGGCGGAAGGAGAAGCAATGATTGGCCATAGTGCAGGAGGAACCGGTATAGTAAAGACAGAAGAGGGCAATGAGATTATCTCCCCCAGCCCAGCATGCAAGAGTCCAGTTCAGAGCACTAAAGGGGACACTGGGAATGAGCTGCTCAAACACCTTCTGAAGAACAAGAGCACCCCTCCTCCTTCCTCAGCTCCTCTCATACATCAGATGTCCAATGACAGTATTCAATCTGAGGAAGAGGGCCTGACTCACAGCAAAGGCTCTCTGGACAGACAGTACAGTACAGATTATTTGGTAAGAGCTTTATGGCTACCTCCCTACACAACCAGAGTGAAGAATTTTGAACATGTAAAAATTTTTGATAGATGATGGAGTGTAGATAGATGAAATGTCATGAAATTATGGAATGTCTAAATATGTTAAAGATTAATCTGTACAGCTTTGAATTTAACATTCAGCTCTTAATTTTTAAGAATGCTATTTTTTTAATATAATGTCAGATGTCAAAAAGTAGCATTTGCAAAATACAGAATTATCAAATTGTTGAAGGTAGATGTTTGTTTATTAGCTAGTCCTGTTTTCTCTTTTGTTCTTGGAGCTGAAAGAGTTGTTTATTGTCTATAGAGTGGCATGAACAGCCAGACAGGGAATTCAGATCTAGAGCCTTCTGTGCCAGAGCAAAGCAAGAGAAAACAACGCAACAAGCGGACACCAAAGAATGGGGCTGAGAAACCGCCGTCACGCTGGAAAAAGAGGAAGAAGGACGACGAAGAGAGACAAGCAGTGTACACCAACACAGACACGCTGATGACTCAGCTCAAGCAGGTAAACACCCACTACTATATACCCAAAAATATACAGTACATCATTATGATAATAATCGTTATGTACTGCACTTTTGTTGGCCTATAATCTATAGTGAAGGGTACAGTGCACAATTATAATTGAGATGCATACACCTGATGTGTAGACTTTACTTCAAGAGATGACTATAATAATAGGTAATTTAATTGTAGCTTATCTACAGTGCTGGCATCACTAGTGGTATTTGCTCTAGAATCCATTTAAAACTTTAGTGAGGCTTATGACTGAAATCAGCCAGTAAGTTGGTTGTGGACATCATGTGCATGTATTGTACTGTTTCACTCAACTCATGTTTCCTTCATTCTCATCCTTACAGCAGCTTTCTATGCTGCCACTGATGGAGCCTTTGATCAGGGTAAACTTTGCACATTTCCCCCTGTATGGCAGTGGGCAGTTGAATGGCGAGAACAGGCTCTCTGGATCTTTTGGAAGTGCATCATTGGATGGAATATCTGATTACTACTCGCAACTCATCTATAAGGTTTGGCTTTTACGTCCTCTACTTCCTTTGCTATACTGTAGTTATGTAAAAAAATGGTAATAATACGTTTTTTGTTTGTTTGTGCTTGTAGCAGAACAATCTTAGCAATCCTCCAACACCTCCTGCCTCACTGCCCCCCACACCGCCACCTGTTGCCAGGCAGAAGCTGTTGAACGGCTTTGCCACTGCAGAGGAACTGGCAAAGAAGGCAGAAATTATGGGTAAGCATGAGTATAAATCGTTTTAAATCATTTAGATAAAAAGTTTAGTAAGCACAGCATTCAGAGATAAGATTTAGTTGGGCTGGCCCCTAATAGTTGACGAGAAGAGGCTTAGTCTACCAATCTTTTATTAGTCGGTTAGTTGCAGAAAAAAAAACTCCACAGGAAGTGGAAGGCACGCAGTCCATGAGGGACACATCGTTAACACCGGGTTCTTATAATTACAGTATGTCGAGCAAGAAATCCAAACGTTTGTCTATCATCCATCAACCTCAAATATGGCTTATAATTTGAAACATGTAAGTAACTTGGCTGCTCGCTCTAACATTAATCTAGATAAATGTGTGCTATTATTGGCCAATATCCAAGTGTTCGTGCGGAGTGTGGAAGCTAAAGTATTAGTGTGCTTACTGCATGACATGACGAGATCACTTGTATTTTTTTCCTGGTAACAGCGGTTGTGGTCATACAGGGTAGAGCAATTTATGATTTTAAACTCTACTTTTATTTGTATAAACTCATATGCTTTTGTAAAATAAATAAAAACAAGCAGGATAAGCTTTCTGCCGCCTCGGTCTCTTTGAACTGGAGCGCGTCACAAAAATAAACCGAAACTCCGCGTATATGCTACTTGCCTCACAGACATGAGAATTATATATCTATAGTAAGCTTGAAATGTCTACTTTTAAATTAACCAATTAAAATGGAAAACAAATATTCTCTAATTATGTAATCCATATGAAAGTTGCATTTCTCTCTAAAGGCACATCCACTATACTGCGGAGATGGTGAGTCAGCATCGTCAACTTTATCTTTGCTGCCGACACTGACTCAGAAAACACTCGTTTATTAATAAACAATTAAAATGCCTCCTTTCTATTTTTTTCAGACAAATTCATAATCATTACGGTGTTTTGTGGCCAGCTTTATGCATGGACTTGAGTGCGGAATAGGCTATATACTCCACCCCCCATATATTTAAGTATTTACATTAATATAAACGTGCGATTAGTCGGATTAGATGTCATCGGTTTGACCTTTTCTAAAGGTTTAGCACATCCTTTTACTGGAGAAAAAAAAAGATGTAAACTCATACACACATTAGGAAACAACATTGAAAACTCAAATAGTTGATGAACATAACGTATCTTGGCTAATAACTTACCTGTAAAATGCTTATTATAGTTCATAATAGACAAGAAAATATTAAATGTTTCATATGTGATGTAATAGTGTAGGCATTTTTCTTATAATTATACATTAGCTATACAACCAAAAAATAATCTTTGGTTAACATTATTTGTTTGTGATTGCATCTCTTTAGTTTCTAAAAGTTTGGGGCAGAAGCAGCTCACTGCTCCATTCAAAGCTGAAGATGACCTGCTGGGACACACCATCACTCAGGGCCCAAAGACTGTTGATGTTCCTGCTTCGCTTCCCACTCCACCCCACAACAACCAGGAAGAACTACGGTAGGTTTTCAGGGCTTTTACACAGGGTTTTTTTTGTCTCATGTAGCCAATCTTTTGGCCAGTAAAAACAACCCTAGCCCATAACATAGTTTATTCTGCCCTTCTTAGACAAGGAGGAATGATGTGTTCAATGACCAGCAAACAATTTCATTATAAAGCGGGTACATGTCTGACACTGAGGACCAAGCTAAATAAATATTTGTGCCAAAGATATCTAGTTTAACTGCTTGTGTGTGTGTGTGCGTGCGTGCGTGCGTGCGTAGATTTGATGCAATGCAACTTTCAAAAAACTAGTTCTTCAAAAGCTTTCATTATAACGTAATATATTTTAACATTGACTTTTCAGACTGCATCAGATCCATAGGTCAGCTGTCTGACTCTCATTGTTGACCATAAAGTCTTGGTTTTATGTCAATGTGTATATAATGGTTCTGTGTGTCTTTAATAGGGGTCAGGAGCATTGTGTGGACAGGGACACTCCAGACAGTTTTGTCCCATCATCTTCTCCTGAGAGTGTGGTTGGCATGGAGATCAGCCGTTATCCAGATCTGTCTAGAGTTAAAGAGGAGCCACCATCCCCTGCTGTCTCTCCAGTCATTCCTATACTGGATGCTAATGGTAATTTAAAAAAAAATAATAATGAGAGAGACAAATAAAACTAGTAAGCCATCAGCTGAGAAAACATTTTAAGACATGGGCACACGAAAGCTGATGCGAAAGCTGTTTTAGAGATGTGGCGGGGTGAGTGAAGACCGGAGGCAAGGTGACGCTTATATAATAGGGAGGCATCCATTCCACCACAGAAGGTAGACATAACTAATACTGGATCCTAATTTTGGTCGAATTATAAAGCAATATTGAATGTATGCTTCACTGAAAAGGAAATCCTACAATGCATTACACAAATCTTATTGGATAAGCAATACAACACTCATATGCCATGCTGTTGTACTGAATATCATCACTGCTGGAAAACCTGAGGACTCGAGTCCTATTGTCATTTTAACTGTTTGAAATAGAGCATAAAAGTGGACTTCTGCGATTTTTTGTCCTATTGCGCTCTCTATAGACCACCATGGTTTAATACTGGTGTGTACAATTTGTGTTTGTGCTTATTAGAGTTTTACCAAAGTCCCTTTCAAAGCAAGTTAGTTCAGTTTTCTTCAATTCCTTGTAACACCAGTGTTTCCGTCACAGCAATTATGCTGTCTCATCATTTGAACATGCTGTTAAAAAATTATATTAAAATCAGTTTTTGAGTCAAGTCTTCTATGTACTCTACATGAGTAGCACTATTTGTGTAGCCCACCATAAAAGGTAGCAGCCTATATACTGTAGGTAGTAGTATGCAACAGGGCAGCATAAGGTTTTGGAGCACAGCTGGATATACTGTCAACTAACAAAACTTTGCTGTTTTCCCTACAGGTTCTGAAGCCAGGCAGTGGGAAGTCAAGACAGAGCCACCAAGCAATTTCTTTGCTTCGCAATTTGGACAGCACTCTACATGCTTAAGAACTGACCTGGTGTCTGTATCTTTTACTCTGAACCCAGTGGCAACACATGTGAGTGCCTGCAGTTATATTTTCCATTCTATATCAGTAAAGACTTGTTTAAAGCAAGAATGATTACATCCCACCTCTGACCATGTGTCCGTTTGTTTCCCAGAATATACCAGGAGTGGTGTCAGCACTAGCGAACATGCTTTGTGTGTCCATACCCAGGAACTATGAGGTGATTCGCTCTCCAGGCCAAGAGCACCGCAGCTCAATGGACATGTTTAGTGAACTTAGGGTCCCCCCTCAAACTGCTCTGTTCCACCAACAGCCTGGTATGAGGTTCCTCAGACCACCAGGTGCCCCACTATCACACCAACCATTCATTGAGGGTAAGTATATGTGAAACAAGACAAGCACTCATTTCACCCACATCATGAGACTTCTAGGTGCAAACAAATGCAGTTATTGATTTTGCTTGTCAATATCTCATGACTGCATTTTGCAGAAACTTAAAGTACTTAATGTTTCTTTCAAATGGTTTAGTGACAGACCCCCAATTGTGAGGTACTATCTGTTAAGTGTAGTGGCCGTTTTCAAAATAATGTTAATTTTCATATTTTAATGACAGAAGTGAACTATAATTGCTATTCATTTGCTTAACTCTTTTGTTCTGTTTGGGGTCTTAGAGATTTCATGACTACATGCATCACTAACAAAACTTGCAGCATTTTTTCTTTCAGATGTACCGGTACTTAAAACATGTTTGTGCTTAGATAAAAAATTAAGCTGTAAAAAAATAAATGTGCTTCACACACATAACACTTTTTTTCCAATGTTTAGATCAAGTTTTTAAAAAAAGCTATGTTAAATGACATTTAAACGTCTTAACAGACAGTAATGGTTAACAACTAGACATCTTTGTTTATCTCATTGCAAGTTGAATTTATTTCAAACTATTCGTAAAACAGTGCATGCAACTCACTTAAAAGGACTACAAAAATTGTCAAAACATAAAAGCTTAGTCATGTAATTTGTCAGAAGTTCTCTGGCAACTGTGTGATTTGTAGGTTTGATTGATATGTGTCTTATATTACAGGTTCAGTTGTGGTCAGACCAGACTATCAGATGGGTGGAAGCAGTCCAGGGCCTAAACCACAGTGGTGCTCCCATTGCAGGGTGGTGATTCTTGGAAATGGGTTTCGAAAGTCCACCAAAGACCTGCCAATAAATAAACAGGTATTCAACACAAATGTGATTGTAACTGCCAAATTACCCTTGCCAGATGACTGTCATTTATAGGATATGTGTTTTAATGTCTCCAGAATGCCTTGGGTCATTAGACCTCATATCATCCCCTAAGGGCTGTGAAATTATTTGTTCAACCAGTTGGTGTGGGTCTAGACTACATCTTCTGACACAGCACTGAAGAAGGCTGAAGCCAAGGTCCATAAAGCACTTGAAAACGTGCAACCCCCTCAAAGCCCCTCAAGGAGGCACAGAATAGAGCTTCAATTATGCTAATCCGGCCCCTGATGGGAAGTGAAAATCTGCCCCGCTGCAGTCACTGAGTTAACTGACATTACCCAAGGGAACATGTACCAAGGCACATTTTGTTTAAGGGTGTAAGATGCCCAAGTTCAAAAACAGTTTGAAAAAGCCCATTTCAGGTCATTTGAATCATGGGGCACCTTTGATGTCTCCCACCCTTACCCCCTCCCTTTTCTTTTAACAGTATGCAAATATAATTTCCAATGTCATCAGCATAGGTTTGCAACATATGCAAGCTTTGATCTCTTGCCAGTGAGGCACTTCGATCTAATGATGATTTGCAGCAGTAGATGTAAAATGGCATGCCTTGTTTCCTGCCTTTGGTGAGCCTGATCTTACAGATGTTCTTTCTACAGGGCCCTGGAGGATCTGAGGGGAGCCTTGTCTTCTGCAGCCATAACTGCTTTGTTCTCTATTCAGCCTCCATGCAGAACAAATTGGTAGATGGCAAAGTAAGTATAAACCACAACAAATTTTGAGTCACTAGCTGACAGTGTGAGATCTGCTGCTATATTTAGAAAGCCACGTTGTTACCTACTGATAGAGTGACTATTTTAATGATGGCTATAAATAAACTATAAAAAAACCTATAAAAAACTCTTGATTTAAGATTTACTATGAAGTGCGTTAAACGGTCTCATCAGTATTTTAAATACAACTAAAACTGCTGATGCTCTTTTCTCTGAAGATTGAACAAACAGTTGCCTTATTGCCCAAAGAATACAAACTCAAAATTCCTTTACTTCAGTGTTTAAGTGTGTATTTGATTTCTCCTGCTCTCACAGCCAAACTTGCTTCCACCATCTGACTCTGAGGATAAGCATAATCCCACTAAGGTGTTTCATCAATACAGTAACAATATATCCGATCTTGACGTGCGCTGTTTGGCTCAGCTGCAGCCCAAGCAATCTCCACCCCTAACTCCGATAATATCCTTCCCCTCCATCACTTCTGAGACACTCCGAGGAGATAGCAAGTCTGATACTCTAAAGGTCACAGTGAAGCTTAAGCCTCGGCCACGAGCGGTACACAACGGTGTGGATGACCCTCGATGTTCATTTGGGAAGCGCTGGAAAGCTTTACGTTGGAGAAAGTGGAGTGTTCAAATTGTGGTGCCTAAGTGTAACTACCACCTGCCTGGGGAGGAAGAGGTTGATGAACTACTGAGGAAACTGGGGACGTCTCTTAGGCCTGAGCCCATGCCCAAAGACTTGCGCCGCTGCTGCTTCTGCCACGAAGAAGGGGACGGGCTCACTGACGGCCCTGCCCGTCTGCTAAACCTTGATCTGGATTTATGGGTGCACCTCAACTGTGCCCTGTGGTCTACTGAAGTCTATGAGACCCAGGCTGGAGCTCTCATTAACGTAGAACTGGCCCTGAGGAGAGGCCTATCGGTGCGCTGTACATACTGTCAGCAAATTGGTGCAACGAGTGGCTGCCACCGATTGCGTTGCACTAATGCATACCATTTTACTTGTGCCATTAAAGCACAGTGCACATTCTTCAAAGATAAGACTATGCTGTGCCACCTGCACAGACCCAGAGGAACCGGCTCAATAGGAGGTGGGCTGGCAGGAACCGAGCATGAACTTCGCTGCTTTGCCGTGTTCCGTAGGGTCTACGTGCAGAGGGATGAGGCGCGGCAGATCGCCAGCATCATCCAGAGGGGTGAGCGAGAACACACCTTCCGTGTGGGCAGCTTGGTGTTTCACTCAGTTGGTCAGCTGCTTCCTCACCAGATGCAGGCTTTCCACTCGATGTCTGCCATTTTCCCTGTGGGCTACAAGGCCAGCCGGATCTACTGGAGCATGCGTCATGGCAACCGCCGTTGCCACTACGTGTGTTCCATCGATGAGAAAGACTGTGACCCTGAGTTTATCATCCGTGTGGTGGAGCAGGGTTATGACGACTTGGTTCTTACTGGATCCTCACCAAAAGGTAAGCAATAGTTTTGATAGCGCTGTCAACCGGGGTGGGGGGGAGGTAATTATATAATAATTTCCTCATCTTGTGGTGCAGGTGTGTGGGATAAGGTTCTGGAGCCTGTGGCGGAGAGAAGGAACGAGGCAGGATCTCTGAAGCTCTTCCCTGTCTACCTGAAGGGAGAGGACCTATTTGGACTGACTGTATCTGCTGTTACCAGGATTGTGGAATCTGTAAGTGAAAGTCAAATCTTGCTTTTAAGAACTTCTCAATTAAAGAATGCTCTGATGTTGCATTTGACAGATAGGAATGTTTAAGATGTGTTTGTGGGTATGGAAAGAGGCGGATCAGTTTAAAACACTGAAAATTTGATTTCTGAAAGCACATGGACATTCATCTCTGAAATTGGTGGATGGATGTCTACTATTTAACTTTCGTTGGCTAGGCAGACTCTAAATTATTGCAATTGCCAAAGCATAAAGAAATGCCATTGTGCAAATAATGTCTTTGTTTACATGTCTTATTTGATGTGATAAAATGTCATACCCGAGACGATTATAGTTTATCTTGTTTTTTGTAAATGTTCCTGGTGTTGTAACTTTAATCTTTGGGGATTTTGTAGCTTCCTGGAGTGGAGGCATGTGAGCAATACACGTTCCGCTATGGCCGTAACCCTCTGATGCAGTTGCCTTTGGCCATCAACCCCTCTGGATGTGCCCGCTCTGAACCTAAAGCTTGCACACATGTCAAGAGGTTTGTGTTAAGGTATTCTGTATAAATTAACCTTTTTTTCGTCCATGTTTGTTTTGGATTTCCTGCTTTCCCTGTGGTCTGTGAGTTGAACATCCATTCATATCCAGGTTCAGCCCGTGAGCTCAGTTTACTGTTTACTGTCAATGTTGGCGATTTATCAATCATTGTGCATCCATTTTAATATGATAAGAGAAAGACTAAGTGCAGTGAAGTCAAGAACAGCTCCAACTGATATAGTGATTCAAACCAATCCCATAACTCTGGTTATGAGTCAGTTTTTTTTATATATATATATCGGTCAAAAAGACTTGAAAACCATTTAGTCATTTGTTTGTGAATCATACATTGTTCATGCTGAGTGTTTGGGTACACATGTTGTCTATTTTTTGTCTTTGTATAATTTCATGACAATCTTTTTCTCTCATCACAATGAAATCAGACTGTTCAGAAATATCCTAATTTCTTTTGCTGTAGATTCGTTATAGGACTAGACAAGACGGTATTTGTAGTAAAAGACAGTATTTTGACAGTAAAAAATCTGAATATGACCCAATATGAGCCAGTCCTGCTTGTTTGTTTTTTAAATTAAGCACATGCTTGTGTTTGTCATGCAGGCCTCATACCCTGACCAGCAGTAGCTGCTCTAAGGCCCTGCCGAGCTCTGGGAACCCGGCTGAGATGGGTGTCCCACCATACAGCAAGCAATTTGTCCATTCCAAGTCCTTCCAGTACCGTCGTATGAAGGCTGAGTGGAAGTCTAACGTCTACCTAGCTCGTTCACGTATACAGGTAGAAAGATTATAATTATGGCTCAATGTTTGGAATAGCATGCTAACATCTACTCGTAATATTTCTGCAGTATACATTGGAGATATGCTGTTCACAGGATGCAAATGTTCTGTAAGCATAGTCCAGGGGTCTGTAGCCTGTGGCACACACACACACAAATAGTTTTTTCGGATCTGCACACTAGTGCAGGTTACAATCTCACACTTTAATATTATTTATGTGACTATAAGGAATGACTACCTCAAAATATAGATCTGTATGCAAATTCGAGGGAATTTTTCAATTACCGGTAAATACAAACACCTGTTTAGCTATTATCACGGGCCAGTGATTATCCCTCCGCTTGCCAATGTTGACACCCGTGCCATAGGTTGCCGACCCCTGGCATAGACTACCCAGACAACTTTGCATTTGACAAAATGTGCCATATTTTAATAGAGTACACTGTGAGAGTTTCCCATAATGCAATGCACTTAACTATACCTTCTATTTTTCTGTGGGGGGAGGGGGTATTTTTGCCATTTTTACTTTTAGACTGCAAGACTTAATTTAGTGTTAAAATGGCAGTTACACTAAATTAAATAAAAAATACAAACCATTTTTATTTCCAGTATAACTGGACCGCCACTCATATGTTCCATAAAGAGGTCACGGTACAATGCCATAGCATGCTACTATTTAAAATGATTTTTGAAAATATTAAGTAAAACTTAATTAAATTACATCATGATAAAGATGTCATGCCTACTTTTTCACTTAATATTTTCCGATTACACTAAGCAGTATAAAGTTAGTACCATGCATTATATAGAAAGAAGTAAGCTAGTATTCTAATCGGAACATAAACTTGATCTTAATTGTTTAAAAAAATACTCCAACCTGTAATAATTTAAGTTTTGGCATTATTTTAATCCAGGGTTTAGGGCTGTATGCTGCTAGGGACATTGAAAAATACACCATGGTTATGGAATACATTGGTACCATCATTCGCAACGAGGTGGCAAACAGGACAGAGAAGATGTATGAGGCACAGGTATGCATTATTATCAAATTGAATTTGAAATGAGCAAAAGTCATGCTGAACAAGCACTTGTTCTCTCCAAGTGCTTGTCAATTTTATTTATATATTTTTCTTTATTTTTTCTGCAGAATCGTGGAGTCTACATGTTTCGCATTGATAGTGAGCATGTAATTGATGCGACTATTACAGGAGGACCTGCAAGGTGGAAAATTAACTTGAATTTCTAAAAATGCCAACACAGTTAGCTTAGATATTAAGGCCAGAAACATAGTCTACACAAGTAGAGTTACAAATGCTTCGCCATGCCTTTGCGTGTGTGTGTGTGAGAGCATTCATGTAGCTTTTAATATCAACCTACTTTAACTTGCTCAGTACAGTAGTTGACCTGAAAGAGAAAACCCATTGTAGAAGATTGTGTTGCGCCAACACTGAGAATGCCGTGCATACTTGGGTTATGCTATGATTTGCTTTCAAACACACATCAGAAAGTAACATCGCACAAAATCAAGCTTGCGTAGCATGTTTCGGTCCTTATCTGCCTTGATCTAACAATCCTTTAATCCACTAGGTATATCAACCACTCCTGTGCACCCAACTGCATTGCTGAGGTTGTAACCTTCGAGAGAGATCACAAAATCATCATCACTTCCAACCGCAGGATCCAGAGAGGCGAAGAGGTAAACCTAGTTTATCCCAGCAGTCTGAAAGGCCTTCGTTCCACACATACTAGCGGCCTTTGAATCAATGAGATCGATGTCTAGCATTCTGGTCACATGTTTTTTTTTTTTTCTTTTCCAGTTGTGTTACGACTACAAGTTTGATCTGGAAGACGATCAGCATAAGATCCCTTGTCACTGTGGTGCAGTTAACTGCAGGAAATGGATGAATTGAAAGATGTCAGCGAAACATATGCATTCCTTTTTATTTGTTTAGGCCCAGAAAACATTTTATCACTTCAATTCTGATGAACGAAAATGTTAGGGCACGATTTCGACCGCAGAACTGTAACTGGGGTTTTCCGAAAGTTCAGTGGTTCAGTGGCGGATGAGATAATGTAGTTTATGATTGAGCACCCTCACCTTAAATATAAACAGGCTGCACACTGGTTACTCTGAATTGCAAAGACAATGTAAATGTATTTTTTTCCTGCATGAGAGACGAGACAATGGCGAGCGAGGATTTTCAGGTGGGCTTAGGCTTGAAAGTGCTGGCCACAGCCTTATTTAGATATAAAGAGGCAGGTCCTCTGGGTAAAGAAATATATATACACAAATATATACACACATATAGTTACAGAAATGTAGACACCACTGAACAAGGAATGTACTGAGAAGACTTCCTTAGGGATAAAGCTAAGGGACTTATTAACTTGCACTAAAACAGAAAGATACCGTTTAAATACTTGATTCCATGAGTCAGTTTATTTTGTCCTTTGTTTTGATTTCTGTAAAATAAGAGACAGCTTTTGTATTTATTATTGATTGAAGCTATTTTTTAAAGATGTGGAAACGCAGAGAGTCGAGCTGCTGGGAAAGCCTGCCGATTGGACAGAACGTTACTTTGTACGATGTGTAAATATCCATCTATAAATGACAATTTTTAAATACTCGACCAAATGTTACCTTAACTTTATCATGGCTGTCTGGGTGACCTTTTGTTTGTTTTCAACAAAAAGAAAAGAAAAAAAAAATGTCAAAGTATTTAAGAAGGATGTCAAGATATCATTTTGAGAGTATATGTATTGTATAAAATTGTACAGAATCTGTAAAAATGAAAGAATCAGAGTATTTTTGTTGTATTTAGAATGTAGAATCAATATTGTCTAAAATGATCTGACCACTTGAAGAACTGTTTCCTTACTTATGCTTTTTTTTTTTTTTCTGTTGCCATTTTTATATATTTCCGCAGTCAAACCGAGCACCAATCATGCTGAGGTGATTGTGACTTCTTAACTCTGCTCATCAGATTAGTGTGTGCTGTGAGTTTCCATTTGAAGTCACCCGTAATGCATTTGATAGATCCCCATGTCGAGCACGAGCCGTTCTGCATTATAGAGTCACGTTTAGAACTCTAGAGATGAAGTTCAATGCCTTTCACATTCACCAAACTCAACGCGTAGACATTTAATGAAATGTAAAGTATGCTTCTTTCTTGTTTACATTTAAAGAATAAAATGAGATTTATTTTTGGTTTTGATTTATGGAAAAGTTAAAATCATGGTATGATGTCACAAACTCACTGAAATGAATGGAATAATTGAACCCTGGTGGTGGCACTTTGCTGTCCTGTTTGAAATGAAGTTTTTCATGTGCACAGCTAACGTTGCGACCTTTGCTATTCTTAAACAGTCCTGAGCTTGTAATATACATGGCATGATGTATTTTTTCAACTTTCAGATAAATCAATTGTACATAATTTCTCAATGACTGGCTGTAATAAAATTTGTTTCGTGGATATTTTTTCCCCTTGTACAATATTCGGACATTTAACAGTATTTGTCTTTTTCTTTGTCCTGTATAGTAGTATCCAATGCTTTTTCTTTTTTTTCTTTTTTTTTTCTTTTTTGAATATACAACGTGTGGGTTTTGGAGTTTGTGGAATCAGATTTAGAAACATTTACAAAAACAAAATAAAATATTTTACATCATATTCCTTTTTCTGTGTGCATTGTTCATTGAGGTTTAATCAAAAAGGTATCAATGGCTTCTGACAGATTTTGGTAACACGAGTCATTACTAGTGGGGTTACCATGATCTTCCCTTTAGAATACTGATCCAAATAATTAGTATAGTTCCTTTAGAAGGATGTAGTAGCACTTCAGTCATTACTAATGGGTTATCATGATCTTCACTTCATAATTATTTATACATGTGCATTACTGTCATAAATTATGAACCTAGTTCTTAGTAGTCCTCTGGGAAGTACTGATTAGCTAATGGTGAACTACCGCATTCAACTGAGTGCTATTACTTACTAATTCATTAATCAGAGTTTCTTGTTAGTTAATAGTAGTTTTTACACGGCTCTGTGGAATACTTGATTCTGATTGGTCAATCGCACCATCCAGCGGTTTGTTATTCCCCGATAACCGATAAAAATAGATAACAGGCTCATCCGGGAAACTGAAGTCAGCGCAATATGCTTGCTATAGGAACATTTTTCTTCTTGGAAGTTTTGCGTTTGGTGAGCTAATAAAATATTAAAACTCGAATCTATATTTTTGTTTACAATTGGTTAATTATCAGGTATCGTGGATTTCTTCAACTGCTTTCTTTGGTGAAGCTTTCTTTGGTGAAGTTTTCTGTTTAAAGACCTTGTCAAATTTAAACTCAAGTCAATATTTCGTGTCTAATTATTTACTTATGTGTAAAGTACACTGTAAAAAAAATTGCTGCGATTATTTAGCACAACTTAAAATCCAACATTGTTTCAACTTTAAAAAGTATGTGTTCAAGCTTGACTTAAAAAATATTAAGTTTAGTTAACTTAAGTTTAGTTTGGTTAAGTTGGATATTTAAGTTATCTCAACAAATTTTAACTAATCGCAGCCACATTTTTTACAGTGTAGCCGTGTAATAAGCGGGATGATGTACATCCAGCCACTTGCAGAATGTTAATATTGAGTTATTTGTTTCCTTGTAGTTATTCACCAATGAGAGACCTGTATTCCAAAGTGTTATCGTTTATTTTAAAGTGCTAAGTACTTCAAATAAAAATGTGTAAATTAAGCTCTAAAAATAACCAAACAGTAGTCTGTACCCATTGACTTCCATAGTATTTTTTTTCCCTACTATGGAAGTCAATGGGTACAGACTACTGTTTGGTTACTGACATTCTTCAAAATATCTTTCTTTGTGTTCAGCAGAAGAAATAAATTAATACAGGTTTGAAACAACTTGAGGGTGAGTAAATGATGACAGAATTTTAATTTTAAAGTGAACTATCCCTTTAAGACCCCGAGAAGCAGAAGGAAAAGACAGAAGGAACATGAAAGTCTGTCTGAGACTTTAGAGAAACAGTTGAGCTCTCGGGGAAAGAAACACCAGGTCAAAAGACTAAACCCCAGAGCGGAGCTGTGTCCTAGATGCTCTTAACAATGAACGGTCACAAAAGGCCATTCATAACAAAGGGGACACTAAGTACACATTACTGGAGCTCCATATGTAGGGTAAAGTGCTTGCTGTCACCAGGGAATGGCAGATGTTTATGGCACATAAACAGAAAGGAACTGCAATCCAGTGGAATTCAGCATTTCTCAGTGCGAAGACTGCTCCACAAATAAAGGTTTGTAATGCACGTTATGTTTATAGTGGAGGGTAATGAAGACTGTTTACATAATCTTAGTTCCTAAGAATAGTTTTGGCTTTTTAGATGTGATCCGTCCAAGGACATGTTAATATTTTGTTTCTGTTATTTATGCAAGGAGTGTTATTGAAGTTAGTATCTCTCTCTCTCTCTCTCTCTCTCTCTCTCTCTCTCTCTCTCTCTCTCTCTCTCTCTCTCTCTCTCTCTCTCTCTCTCTCTCTCTCTCTCTCTCTCTCTCTCTCTACCCTCATTACAGATGCTCACATGACACAGGACATAAATACATTTACATCATGGTGTCTGCTGAATTATAAGCCATATTTTTAAAGTATGTGAGCTGCCTTTACTATATTTGTTTGATTTCCCCTAAGATAACGGGGTAATACTTTTGTCAATGCAGGAAGAGAAAAGATGAACCCCTTTACTGAGTGAACACGGTGACCCATCGGTTCCTTGATATGTGCACCACAAGTGGAACCAGATCTGACAGCTGAGCTCATCTTCCAAAAGATTGATGCCACCTTAAAAAAGACACGCATTCTATGGTGTAACTGTGTTGGCCTCTCTGTGGACAATGCAGCCGTGACAACACAATTCAATTGCATCAAGAGTTTTACAGAAAAACAGTTTATGTACATGACTGCGACGCTGCAAAGCAAGCAGGTCTTTGCTGAGATAAGAGTGTAGGCTGAATATATATTTCATAATTAGGTGATGTACAGATGATGAATGTACTAAACATTATCAATTATAGGTGGATTTGATCTTGAAGATGTTGTGGTTGATGTGGGCTTTTGGTTTAAAGGAAGCACCTTTTATGTATTAAAGGTGTAACATAACCATATTTCACAGGTGACAGGGGTGGGCAGGTTAGACTCTCCATCTTTGCTAAATTGACCCTTCACAGGGAGCTTGATTGACAGGTGATCTGACCAATCATACTTCGCCATCCGCCATTTTGTCCGACAAAGCAGTCAGGAGAGTTAGTTGATTAACATGGAAGGATTTGAATTTGAAAAACGAGTGTACTGACGCCTTTCTGTGGTTAAAACAACATTCCTTCTGATGTTCATTCATGTTTATTTGATGTTATAAATGAACTAGAAGGAAGAGATGATCGGTTATGCTCCAGATTTAAAGTTATGCTCTACAGCGATCTTACGACACATTAAAGAGGCACAAAACTGTATTTATTGTTTACATTTATTTTTTAAAAATGACCAAATTTGAAAGGTGAGACTTTTTTTAATGTTTAATATCAAAATAGTAATCGAAAAGTAACCTGGACTGTCCTGTCTGTCACCGCGTTGTCAGTCTCCTCTCTGCTCCGCGATGTATTTTTCCACTGCGTGAGAACATGGTGTGGCGTGAGAGCGGGCGTGGCTTGTCGGACATAGCGACAGTAACTAAGGGGGGCGGGTCTTGCGAACGGTCAATACTGATGCAGAGCAGGTATTTTCCTTGTGGGATTGGACAAAACAAAAACTAGAAACAGCTGGCCCTAGAGGGAATGCTGTCATCTCTAATGAGACTGAATGGCAGACTTGGAGCCATGCTTTAAACGGGAGCCATAACCTTCAGTGAGTAAGGCTGTAAAATCAGCCACCAGCACTTACAATAGAGCACATGTTAGGGGCCGTTTACACAACACCGCTTTCAATATACGTACATCATCACCAGTGGTCATAAGAATGACATAAATCAACACAATATAACATTTTGTCATCGTGAAAAATTAAAGGTTCCTTACAACAGACTCAAGGATAATATGTTTTCGAAGCCTTTTTGTTAATTTTGACATTTTCTTAAAGGGATAGTTCACTCAAACATGAAAATTAGCCCATGATTTACTCACCCTCAAGTCATCCTAGGTGTATATGACATTCTTCTTTCAGACGAATACAATCTGAGTAATATAAAAAATGGCCTGGTTCTTCCAAGCTTTATATTGGCAGTGAATTGCTGTTTCTGTTTTGAAGTCCATGAAATTGCAACTATCCGTCATAAAAGTGCTCCACACGATTCCAGGGGGTTAATAAAGGCCTTCTGAAGTGAAGCGATGCGTTTGTGTAAGAAAAATATCCTTATTTAATTCAGTTATAGTTATATATTTACAGTTATATAGAGCTTTTGGGGAAAAAAAAGTGGTCTCGTGGCACAACTTGCCCCTGGCGCGGGGTAACTTGTGCCTTTGGGGGGAATACGTTGGGGTAATTTGTGCCAGTGATTTCTGAAGTTAAACAGAACATTTTAATGTTATGAACTGTAATGCTATATAAAACCAAGACAAATTCAATACAAAATTACTAATTTAAGGTTTATTTAGATATTGTCACCCTATTCAACTGTTAGAATACCATAGCATGTGTTTTTCCTATACTATGGTCAATTGCATAGGGATTTTGTATTGAACATAACTCTGGATCACAGTGTCACAGAGACAAGAGGGTGGGCTCATTTTACTCAGACGACCAATCAGTCTCTCAAGATCATTGTGAAGCTATCAAGCCACGCCCTAGCAACGATTTAGAGTACCATAGCAACACAATATATGATATTTGTGAATCATTTCGGGCAAAAAGGCTTTGGCAATAGATGCATGTTGACATACATAGAACGCTGTCTGTCTAAAGTGACTAGGCTAATTTAGCTTTAATCAGAATGGCACAACGCAGCAACATCACGCGTGGGTAACCGCGATAGAGATGAAGATGATCTACTGGTTAACAGATTACTTCCGGCTTACCGCTAACTCCTAAATGAACTGTTTGTTCAAACACAAATAGCAATGTAAAGAATGGACGTGATTAAAATGCTCTAGGTATCATAAAAACCTCCCCCCTTTCCCTTTGTTCAAACTTGATCACTGCAAAACGAGTTCTCCCCAAAGGCCGTTGTCACCTCGGCTCCCCCGAGGGAGACGGTCATTTGATGAACTTTTTGGCCAGAGAGAGACTCTTTCAATAAAACATTGACTAAATTTTTGATCACAATCAAACTGTCCTAACTGCATAGTATTTTCCTGTGTTTTATTTATGGCCCTATATTATATTAGCCTATAGTTATGATTCTTCAGTAATGTTAGGGTATTCAAATGCTGATATCCAGGTGTAAATATGTTTTACTTCTTTAATCTTCAAATCCTCATCTGTCTTTTCATTTCATAATTAATGATGTATGTTACAATAAAATGCATTATACTATATTTTGTGCCATACTTTGGTGTAAAAACTGCACAAAATAGGGTATGAAGAACAAAGACTTTCTCCCGGTCATCTAGCCCTGATGTCTTTGTGCCAGAAAAGGGTGTGAACTGATATAAAGCTTCAAGAGTTCTCTGGTCAGGCACATCTTCACTCAATCTTTTCTGAGACTACGTTTCCTGACTGTTTCTGGCAACTTGACCTTGAAAGTTAACATCTTTGGATTCAGACACTTCAGGGGTTTCAGTCGTGATTTGATTGGTTTAATTCTACAGGATGTGTGTGTCCCTGGAAACAAAGCCGTCACGACGCCAAACCCCCTCGTGGAAGAAGAAAGCCGTCGTGTTTAACTGTGGCAACCATAGGGTGGCAACGAGCACTAACAGGATCAACCTGATCAATCTTTTTTTTTTTTTTTACAGTCTGGGATCAACTAAAAACGGAATTTCTAAAAGTACGTGAAGTTTGCACCTCCATTGTTGCAGTAAACTTGCACAACGTTCTTGAATGAATAATTTATTAGATGCATGCACTTTACTATCCTATGAAGCCACGGGAGAGGATTTGTGAATGGCACTGATGCGATTAACTCACGGTGGTATGTCACATGATAATGACAACATGGCGAATGTAGTAGGCTACATTACATTCATACTACACACAGAACGTAGCCTACTTTTTACATAGACAGTATATCAACTTTTTAGCGTCGTGAAGTAATTACTTCAACAGAGTATGGGATTTTGGTTGCAGCCTTTGTCATGTATTCATGAAACTGTGGGTTGACAATGAAACACATTTAACTAATCTTGTCAAATAATTGTTATGATATTGTAAAATTATGTAATTTGAGAGTAGGCATAGGTCCACTCACTTTAAAATCGCTGGCCTCGACACTGGTACAAAGGCTACAGCCAGAGCTCCCTAATGTTTAGTGAAAGACAGTGGGTCATGTGATTTCAACATGATTAAAATACTTTTTTTTATAGAAAACTATTATGATCTGTCTTTGTCTTAAGTGAGTGTACACCATTCAGATGACTCTTCACAAAAACACACTTTATTTCCTAATGCGTAAAACATTTTAAATGTCATTTTTAACTATTGAATGCACTTTTAAAACAAAATAACACCATGTTAAATTCTTATGTCACTGTATTTACAATTACATGTACAAAATGACAGGAAGTGCAGTTTACATTCACATCGGACTTTCAAATATGTGTACTTTTATCCATGAAAAGACTGCTCACGTGAAAAAGTACATTTAAAGCTTTAAGTGTCAGTCCAAAATTATTAAGAGATTAAAATACTGTCCTTCTACCCATTTTCCAAACCGCTTGTCTTAAGTGTAGTAAAGTAGCTTACCAATAATTATGGATTTTATTCATTAAGCTATTTCACTGAACTCCTCCATATTTTAATGCCAGCAATCATAAGAAATACTAATCCATTACAGAACGACCCAATTAATTTACAGTTTATTAAGGTCAAGGTAAATCCAGTGATCATTAAATCAAATAAAATTACATAAAGGAAATCAAAACGACAGGCTTATGTTAATTTGACAAAAAAAAAGAAGACAAATACAAATATAATGCTAAGAAATGCTGCATTCATATTTAAAAATGATGATTAAAGACTATGGTTATATTAAACACATCTAACATCTGTAATAAAATGAAAATAGAATTTCTCTGTGCAAATCGTTTACATTTCAAAGAGCAAATTAAAATTATTAAAACTTACAAATACTTGAAGAAACACAATTTTTAAAATACTCTAAAAATAGTTGGTTTCTGAGTAAAGAATATGGGTCGAGAAAGCTTCAGACCAAGGCTGAAACTCAAAGTTGAGCTCAAATTGTGGTCCTCACAGCAGGCCCTCACAACACTCAGTTACAGCAGTCTGGACCAGCGAGGGTCTGATGTCCATTTCTGATCTGACGGCACTGCGACGGTGCAGTTCAATCCCCAGCCAGAGGGGGCGCTCTATTCTAGCTGTTCCTCACACTGCCAGCACCTTCAACCCTCCAACTGCCACTGCTGGGACCGGGAATCATCACAGATCGCCATAGCAACATATCCTTTGATGCTGGGCGGGTCGGCAACAGCCAAACACTGGCCCACTGACACCTGGTACAGCCAGCTATTCTTCTGTGAGGACAAAACAACAACAACATTGTTTAAACATTATAAAAAGAGGCATATACAAGAAAAAAACCTTTTTATAGCCTTTAATCTGCACATTATTTGAACAGATTTGCACATTTCAACATAATGCTTAAAATAAGATGTGACTTTTTCAAAATCTAATTAATCAAAGAAATGATGTACTACTTGGTTATGAAAAACCTGGCAGTTGCAGCCCTAGTGTGCAGGTGATAGAAGAGTGTAAAGATTCCTCACCCCCAGTGTCCACTGTTGAGATCCACCCGAGCCGTGACACTTCATGAGGCGCGGCGGGTCAGAGGAACGAATCTCAGACATGTCCAAACACAGCAGCCCGGCTAGAATCAACTCATGTTCCTCATCATAAGCCCATTCCTGCAAAACAACAACACACAGGGTACAATTACAAAACATCTACACAACAGAAACGACACCAATAATAAAACTTAAAAGTATGCGCTTCATTATGTTTAGATATGACAGCCCATTTATTTTCAGGACTTGTTGGGTTAGTAAGGCAGACAGTAATCTAACTGTGGCAAAAAAACAACAGTAAACAGTTGGTAAGATAAAAAAATTAATACTTTTTTTTTTTTAACTACAGCAACCAAAAAACAAACAAAAAACTTGCAGCATTTACACTACCACTAAAAGTGTGGGGTCGGTTAAAAAAAAGCCTCTTATGCTCACCAAGGCTGCATTTATTTAATTAAAAATAATTTGTAACAATTTATGAAATATTATTACATTTTAAAATAACTGTTTTCTATTTGAATATAATTCAAATATATATATATATATTATATTATATATTATAATATATATTATATAAATATATTTTCTGTAATTTATTCCAGTGATGGCAAAGCTGAAATTTCAGCAGCCATTACTCCAGTATAGTGCCACATGATCCTTAAGCATCAAATCATATTAAAATAATTTCTTAAGAAACATTTATTATCATCAAAGTAGAAAACAGTTACACTGCTTAACAATTTTGTAGACATGAAAAACAAAAACAAAAAAGGACAAAAGAACAGCATTTTTTTTAAATAAGAATCTACAGTAGTTTGTTCAGTATGAGTCAACGATGAATACTGATATAGGACATACATGAGCAGCCCAAGTGTTCACCAGAGCTAAAAATAATTAATAACAATAATTATCTGCAAAATTCACTTCATAGCTGCTTATAATGATCACAGAATGACAGCAGTTTGATGACCTGACCTGCTCAGGGTCCTGTGGGTCACAGTCTCTCACCACCACAGCGCCCCCCTTCTGACTGGGACGTCCCTGTGCCACCAGACACTTGTTAGCCAGCAGATTACGCAGCTGACAGAGAACAGAAAAAAATATTTATTTTTAAAGAAGTACATTAAAACAGTTCATGGTGATAACTAACAAACCTTATTGGCTTAGAAGAAGAAAAAAATCTGATGATATTCTAAATATTCTCTTACATTAAACTAGTGCAGTGCAAAACTAATGCAAAACATCAGTGGAGTCGTCCGACCCCGTGCTGTTCAAAAGCTGCTCTACTGCCCTCTGCTGTTCATACAGAGAGCCGTCTGTTCATTTCCCATACGGCTCTGCACTTTATTTACTTACAATACAGAAGGTAATAGTAATGACACTCAATAGAAAAATCGCGTGTCTATCTATGTTGTGAGAGTCAAACCTAAAAACAGACCCCAATAAGCCAAAACATTATGACCACCTGACTAAAATGTTGTCGGTCCTCATCGTGTTGCCAAAACAGCGCCGACCCGTCGAGGCATGGACTCTACAAGACCCCTGAAGGTGTTCTGTGGTATCTGACACCAAGACGTTAGCAGCAGATTCTTCAAGTCCTGTAAGTTGCGAGGTTGAGCCACCATGGATCAGACTTGTTGGTCCATCAGATTGAGATAAGGGATTTGTAGGCCAGGCCAGGGCAACATCTTGAACTCTTCTGTGTTTCTCAAACCACTCTTGAACAATGTGTGCAGTCTGGCAGGGTGCGTGCCATCAGGGAATACCATATTGCAAAGAAGGAGTGTACCTGGTTTACGACATTTAGGTAGGTGGCACATGTCAAACTGAGGTCCACATGAATAGCCGGACTCAGAGATTCCCAGCAAAACACTGCCCAGAGCATCACACTCCCTCCACATGCTGTCATCCCACAATGCATCCTGGTGCCTTCACTTCCCCATGCGCACATGTACACGGCTTGTACACTGGACTAGGTGACCTTCTTCCACTGATCCAAGGTCCAGTTCTGATGCATTCCCATTGTAGGTGCTTTTGATGGTGGACCAGGGTCATCATGGGCATGGGCTACACAGCTGAGTGAGATGTTACACAGTACTCTCTTAACCTACATTAAAATGTTCTGTGACTTGTGCCACAAAAGATCTTCTAGCGGTCAGACTAGATGGGTTAGCCTTCATTGCCCTTGTGGCCAATGAGCCTTGGACGCCCAACACTCGCCAGTTTGTGGTTTGTCGCTCCTCAGACCAGTCCGTAGGTTCTCACCAATGCTGACCAGGGGCCGGTCTCACAAAGATAGACTTTGACTATGGCTTAGATATAGTAGATAGTCAGACTTCAAATAGACATCTAAATCAGACCGTTTCACAAAGCACTTAAGACTTTGACTATCTTAAGTAGGACTACACTGCAATGCATTCTGGGTAAACTAAGACACTTTTCAAAACCAAAAACATGGCAGATCGAGTAAGCGCATTCAGCCGCTCAGTGCAGTTTATCCCAGCAGAAAATATGTGTTTGTTGGAGGAGTATAACAGCTACAAGGACATTTTACTTTGGAAATTTAGCGGAGAATGTAGTAACAAGAAGAAATGTTTGGAAAAAGATTGCTATGACAGTTAACAGCGACCGTTGAGCGTTAAAGACGTACAGAAAAGATACAAAAACGAAACCGACGATGAAGTCCTCATTATTATATATTTCCAGTAGGTTACTGCGGTCCCTAAAAACCCTTTCCCTTCTCAGTGCTCTCCACGTTGTCTGCAAACCACAAATTAAGAGCCATTTTCCCTTTTCTTTTGGCTGTTTGTGATGTAACTGATTGTTACTGCTGGTTGCCAAGGTAACAGAGTCTTAGACCAAAGTTAGCCTGGGGTAAGGTGTCTAATTTTTTGGGTCTAAATTAAGTCAGTCTTTATTTTTGTGAAACAGTCTAACTTGCATTAGACTAGTCTATGAGCAAATTTTAGACTTGTCTAACACTATAGACCAGTCTAAAATAGCTTTGTGAAACCGGCCCCAGGAGGATCCCACAACGATCCTTTTCAGAGATGCTTTGACCAAATCGACCCCTTGGTCCTTGCCAAAATCTCAGATCTTTACTCTTGCCCATTTCTGCTTCAATCCAACACATTGACTACAAGAACTGATTGTTCACTAATCATCTAATCTACTCAGAACTTCACATGTGACCTTGTTAGGAAATTATTATTAATATTTTTAACTTCACATGTGAGTGGTCATAATGTTTCAGCTCATCAGTGTATATTTAAAACACTGGTTTGGTTTAATTAAAATGACACTCAATAGAAAAATAGAGTCTGTGTTGTGAGAGTCAAATTTAAAAACAACAGACACATTCGTGCAGCCATTTATTGATACAAGATAAGGTAAGCATAAGGGTCAACGTGAGGTCTTACCCGACCCCGCTGCAGGACTTTGGGTCTCTTCAAACCCTTGTTGATGAAGACAGGCTGCTGGGGCTTGCGTGGGGAGGAAACCTGCATTTCAGGGTAGATGTTTTCCAGGTACCATTTAAAAGAGTGACACTGCAGTCGCTTCCGAATAGCGACCCGCTCGCTGATGTCCCCATAGTCACGGTTCCTCAGCTCAGGGCGCAAGACAAAGTACTGCTCCTGATGGACAGACACATTTGCAATATAAATATTCTATTATATAATTTACTGAAAAAGCATATGCAAGGCAAAACATTCTCGCAAAGGTGCGTTTAAGTTGACTGTTGTGGTCAATTCCATACTCAAGCAAGTATTAAAGCCCCTGCACACTTCAGAGAGGGTGAAGAGCAAAGGGCAACATTTGTACCCCTACGTATTTGTTGAAGACTTGAGACACACCAATGCAATGAGAAAATAACTATGGTAAATTTAAGAAAATTCAAATTCAAAATCTAATTCTGAGGTGTTTTATGGCCAGATCACTTAAAGTCAGTCAATAATAATAATAATAATAATTTGTTACATTTATATAGCGCTTTTCTGGGACCTCAAAGCACTTCACATATGGAAGGGGGAATCTCCTCAACGACCACCAATGTGCAGCATCACCTGGATGATGCGATGGCAGCCATATTGCGCCAGAATGCCCACCACACACCAGCTTATTGGCTGAGAGGAGACAGTGATGAAGCCGATCAGTATATGGGGATTAGGAGGCCATGATGGACAGAAGCCAAGGGGCAAATTTGGTCAGGATGCCGGGGTTACACCCCTACTCTTTTTCAAAGGACATCCTAGGATTTGTAATGACCACAGAGAGTCAGGACCTCTGTTTAACGTCTCATCCGAAGGACGGTGCTTTAGTGTCCCCGTCATTATACCGGGGCGTTAGGACCCACACAGACCACAGGGTGAGCGCCCCCTGCTGGCCTCACTAACACCTCTTCCAGCAGCAACCTGGTATTCTCAGGAGGTCTCCCATCAAGGTACTAACCAGGCTCAGCCCTGCTTAGCTTCAGTGGGCGACCAGTCTTGGGCTACAGGGTGATATGGCTGCTGGCTAATAAATAAGAATGACATGAGAGGAAACATCACAATGGCCACATCCACACTGCAAAGTTAAGAATGACAATCCCTTTTAAATACAAGAGCCTATGGTGAACCCCCATTCAAGTTATCCTACAAATATGTTAAATATGTAAAAAAGCCACAGTATTAAAGTTAAATGAATCCAGACATGTATCTTGTTTTTCTAGCTCTTTACTTCAGATGAGCTGTCAGTGTCCAAAACAACATTTCTAAATTAGCTTGGCTGAAAATATGAGAAATCCCAGCTAATTTGCCTCTAATTGGACTGTCACACAGAAGCGCACAACCGTTGCTAATAAAGTGCAGTTCTGCTCTAGACCTCTAAATCAAGGATTCCCAAAACCTAATCAGGGAACCCCTTCGACCTCTTGAAAGAATAATTAAAACAGTTTAGAATAAAAAATTTAATAAAATACAGTACAAACAGTCGGACGAACAGTGGCACAGTGCTCATTCAGTAAATGCTAAGCTAAACAGATGTGTTTTGAGTCTGGATTTGAATGTGGCTACTGTAGGAGCACACCTGATCTCCTCTGGAAGCTGGTTCCAGCTGCGGCTGGCATAGTAGCTAAAAGCGGACTCTCCTTGCTTAGAGTGAACCCTTGGTGTTTCTAGCTGATGTGATCCTAATGATCTGAGTGATCTGTTGGGTTTATGTTCAGTGAGCATATCTGCAATGTATTGAGGTCCTAGGCCATTAAATGATTTATATACCAGTAATAATACTTTAAGATAAATCCTAAATGTAACTGGGAGCCAGTGTAAAGACCTGAGGACTGGTGTGATATGTTCATATTTTCTGGTTCTGCTCAGAAGCCTGGCGGCAGCGTTCTGTACGAGCTGCAACTGTCTTATGGTCTTTTTGGGAAGGCCAGTAAGGAGTCCATTACAATAATCCACCCTGCTGGTGATGAAAGCATGCACAAGTTTCTCTAAGTCTTGACTGGAAAAAAAACATCTAATTCTTGCAATATTTTTCAGATGATAGTATGCTGATTTAGTTATTGCTTTGACATGACTACTGAAGCTAAGGTCTGACTCTAGAGACACACCAAGATTCCTGACTTGATTTAGGGGTCTACTAGAATAGGTTTACATAATTTACTGTTCAAAAAACTAAATTTTCACCCCGTCTGAACACTCAAATTTAGTTCTTTAAAACCCACCTTCTGAAAAGCCCAGTCTGCTCTGATTGGTCAGCCCACCCCAGTCTGTTGTGATTGGTCTACTGCTTGGGGCATGTGTTGGAAATGTACACGCACAGAACAGCTATATTATACACTTAAGGAAAGGTAAAAAATAAATAAAAAATAGCATAATAGGTCCCCTTTAATATTTAATAACACTTTAATAACTCTCTAAAAAAAGTCATTAATTTAAAATAATTGATTAATTATATTGTGCATTTTTTATGATTTAATTATTAGTTTTTCATGAACTCACAAACCCCATGCTGTTCTCTCACAAAGCCCAGTTTGGGAGATCCTGTTCTAAATCATTGCCGCCTCTCTCTCCATCACATGAATACGTCAAATTCAGGAAAAAATGTTAAGGCATAATGTGTGTTATTTATAATCAAGCACCTACGAAAAGGACATCAGAACAGCATTAATAAAAAATCCACATTAGCTGGAAAATAATTCAACACTCTTACACACTACTGAAGGGAGAATTTTTTTTTTTTTGCAAAAAAGACTAAACCAATATTGCTGAGAATGTAGCTGACCCTGTTAAGCAGGATCTTGAGAATAACCGGCTGAAGCGCAGCTTTAAAGTGTCTGACACAGGTAATTACATTCTCCTCTAACTGGGTCAATTATCTCTTAGACGAGGAGCCAATTATGAGGAGACTATGAAGTTCGACGCAATGGACGCAGCTGTACAATTCTAACACGCATGAAGAATTTCACACATCTCCATCATGTACACTCCTGAAAAAAAAAAAAAAATGGGCCAAGCCAAAAATGGTTAAACACTAAGCTCTTAATTCTCTTAAACACAAATCATTGATCAGGAAATTAGCTAAATTTAAGCAAATGTACTACTTAAAAATCCATTTCTGTCTAAGAAAACCAACAAAGACAGAATTAAGTTTTTGTCAGAATATGGGAAGTTGTGTGTGGAGTGATGAATCACAGTGAAACACGAGTTGCATGGTGATGCTCTAGAGCGGTGTCTTCGAAAATCTGCTCAAAAATATAATAATAAATGCATCTCTAACCCAGTGAAGCATGGAGGAGGAGGTGTCATTGTGTGGGGAGCCTTTTAGCTGCTGGTATTGGTACTTCACTATAAAAAGTCATTTAATGCTTTGGAGTGCAGGAGAATATTGCAGAATGGCTTGCTTCCCGCAAATTGAAAGCCTTTATATCTAAAGAGGAATGATCAGATGTTATTTTTCAACAAGTCTCCAGCCCAATTTGCAAAGAGAAACAAGAAGTGTCTTGAGAACGACTCCATCAGGCAGATTTAACCCTATAGTGAATATTTGGTCTCACATTAAACTCAAATGAACTGGGAAACATTTTTCAACTACATGAACTGTTGGAAGCCATCAACATTGAGTGGGAGACTGAATTTTCTTCCTGTAAAAATCTGTCTGCAAGTTTACCCACACAGCTTAAACACGTGAAGGCTATTCAGAGCTAAATTACTTTATCTAAAGTATTTCCTGACCAGTGATTTGTGATTAAAATGGTTAAAACCATTAAAAAAACTCACTACATATTTGGCCATTTTTGGCTTGGCCCATTTTCTTTGACCAGGAGAGTAATGAACTGCATGCTGCACGTGCTATAGGTTGCCAACAGCGATGAACAACTTTCAGCACCACAGCTGTCAATGTCCAACCCGACAAAAAACAATCAATTTATTGAGTGACCTTAAAGAATCAGGGTCATGGTGGACATGCTGAACTTTTTTTGTGAAGCCATGTGATATCTGCTCTCCTCGGTCTTATAGAGGTCAAATTCTATCCTCTAAAAGAGAGCATGTGCGAAAACCAAAGTTAAGGGCATCATACACTAAACGACTCATGCAGAAATGTTGCAAGGAGATGCATGACAAATGAAAACAAAACAATGCGTGTTCTACGATTGGCTAAAAATATCAAACATTAGATTTTCTCCGATAGGATGGAAGCATGTAAAGTTTTAAAAAAACAAAACAGAATCTGTACCCATCATGCACTATGCGATATTCTGTGAAATATGTCAACTTTGACTTCATAAAATGCCCGGGAAAACAACACAGAAAAAAAAAAAAAAAACTGAGGAAAAACTCTCAAGAGAAGAGACCTGGAATGCCTCGATAAATAAAATAAAACTACAATATTGACAAGAAAACAGTAACTATTTCACTCTAGATTGAATAATTTTTGTTGAAGGTTTACAATTAGAAAAAAAAAACTGGAACAAAAAAATCTAACTTTATTCGCTCTCTGATATATTGAATTCTGACTGGTTAATCTCAGCATTCAGCAGTCATTTATTTCTGAATAATGACCACTTATTAATGTGAGGAAACTCAGGCAAACGGATCAAAGAAACTGATCTCCTACATACTGGCGCAACTTTCATGTTTCTCACAACACATTATTTCCATCACACAGAGTATTTTATTATTATAGTATTATGCTATTGATCTCCACCTTATAGTCGTCCATCCAGACATGGGCCAGACGCAGAGAATTGTGGGCCATTGTATCCTGACCTCCAGGTGACCCATAGGGCCGGCGCTTGCGGAAGATATGCCCCACCCTGGAGCAGGGAACGATTAGCAACTGGCCTCCACACATCCAAATCTGATGAGAGAAAATAATTTCAACCAAGTATATCTTTGGTCCCAAAATCAAATAAAAATGTCTAAATCAGGGGGTTCCGAACACCCTCAGAAATATTTTTCAACTATTTAATGATCTCTGACGTTGGTTAATGGTCACATGATATGGAATTAAACGGATAAAATATATATCTATATATACATATACATCTATATATATACACAGCTGTAATATAAATTATTCAACCCTCATTGAAAATCAGGTTTATTGGCAAAATATACAGACTTTGAGCTGTTTGCAATGAACAAATAACAAACAAAAGTAATGGCTCAACACAACAAATGTTTCAAGTGGTTTCCCCAAATTCAACTGAAAGTGCAACTTTTATTTAATGAATTCTGCAGTCTCAAAATTATTCAACACCCTTTTGCTGTTATGACCTGCTGCAAACGGATGTATAACCAGACACCAGCTTCTGGCAGTGTTTCTGAGGAATCTAAGCCCATTCCTCATGAGCAGAGGCCTCCAGCTCAGTCTGCGTGCTGGCAACCGCCTTCTTTAAACCCCACCAGAGATTTTCTATGGGGTTCAAGTCAGGTGACTGTGATGGCCACTGTAGAATGTTCCAGGACTTCTTTTGCAACCAAGCCTTGGTGGAATTTGAGGTATGCTTGGAATCATTGTCCTGTTGGAAGATCCAATGACGCCTAAAATGTAGCTTCCTCACTGACAGCATGTTTTCATCTAGGATTTCCTGATGCTTCAATGAATCCATCTTGGCTTCCACACGCTGCAGGTTTCCAGTGCCAGAGGATGCGAAGCAGCCCCAGAGCATCACCGAGCCCCACCATGATTAACTGCAGACAGAGTGTTCTTTTCAGCATATGCTTCTTTCTTCTTCCACCAGACATACCGCTGATCCATAGGGCGGAAAAGTTCCAGTTTTGTTTAAAAAAAATAAAATAAAAAAACGTTTGTTTCATTGCTCCACAGAACAGAATACTAAAAACTTGCAGGCTTATTTATGATTTTGAACAAATTGGAGCTGACTTTTCTTGTGTTTTTGGGTCATTATACTTGCTATAACACCCAATGTACCCGTTAAATCGTAAGAAGAATGGCATCTACACTAATGTTAGTCTTTCTGCTTATTACAAGGTTTACTGTAATCAGCTGGATCCAGGCCATATCCAGACCAGATGGTGGACCTGCACCTAGACACGACCACAGCGCATCCCTGAAGTGTCAGCAGAGATTGTGTCAACTAGACTCTCCCCTGTGAAGGCCTCATCGACACCACAGCCGTCGGCACTGATCCTCAACAAACCCGTCACCATACCGGCGTGACTCCGATCTTCAACCAGATGGAACTGGATAATATTCTGATTGTTCCAAACCAACATCTGCCTGCATTAACACTATAATACAAGAACTGAACTGAGCTGGACGATGATATCACGGTTTAAGTTTATATAAATATAAATTAACTAAATTAATAACTTTTTTGTTATTAATTTAGTTATTCATTTAATACAATTTTTGATGTTTCAACAAAAATGAAACATCACTGAATTTACTTAAGCTGGACTGTGACGCTATTTTCTTCTGGAAACAAACTTTTTTGCATTATTTTCCTGTTATCTCTGTAAAGCTGCTTTGAAACAATCCGTATTGTAAAAAGCGCTATATAAATAAAGGTGACTTGACACTAATGGTGTACATCTTGAAATACGTCTAGGCATGAGTTTAGTGAGCCTTATTGTGCAAACTGAAACCTCAGTGTCTGTTGCCACCAAGTCTTGCTGCAGGTCTTTTGCAATCACTCGAGGTTTTATTTTTTTAACCTGCCTTCTCAGAAATCTGATTGCAGACCATCCATCCTGGTAGTGTAACCACTGTTCCTTTAACTTTGAACGCTTCCAACGGTTTCTCTAGGAACATTTAGTGCCTTTGCTATCTTTTTGTATCCTGTTCCTTGTTTGTGAAGGGCGATGATATCTTCTGTTAACTTTTTGGAACATTCTTTTGACTTAGCCATATTTCTAACATGCAGTCAAACATGACACTCAATAAACCTAGCCAGATATCTCATGTGTTCTAGCTCTAGCACACCAGGTGCAACTAATGCAGCCCTTAAATTGATGCATCAGGTGAGCTTGAGAATTTTGAGACTGCAGAAGTCATTAAAAGTTGCATTTTGTGTTGACTTTGGAGAAACTACTTGAAACATGTGTTGTGATGAGCTATTTCAATTACTTTTGTTTGATTTGTTCATTGCAAACAGCTGAAAGTCTACATTTTGCCAATAAACCTGATTTGCAATGGAGGTTGAATAATTTTTATTACAACTGTATAGATTCACTTTTTACAAGAACCAACAAAAACTTCAAGTTACTTATTAGTTACAAGATTCTTAAAATCTTAAACTTGTAAACTTACGTCCACAAAAATGTTGGAAATTAGGTGAAAGTAAATAAAAAGAACCTACTGCACATTGCGTTCCCAAATGCATGTTAAACTTTTTTTTTTTTTTTTACTTTTTTATTTACTGTGAACGAACTGCTTTGAGAAAACACTATCAAAAGTTACACAGTGCCACTCTTAAACACGCAGTGCAGCAGAATATATACTTCCCTAATTAAATTGCAGCCTTTGATTTGATGTATTGCTATTTCAGTTTATTGTGCAGCCTAATTTGTTTTTATTATTATTACATTAAATGTAATGTTTAGCTTTTCATCAACTCCTGCAGGTCCGTCGTAAGCCCACATGGGTTTGTAAAAAAACAAAAACAAATTTGGTCAAAAAAAAAGTATACACAAACCATTTACCCGAAAAGAGATTTCCAAGTTCTCTCCACCCCATATGTCCATGCCACGGTCATACTGGCCAAGCTCATAAAAATAATTCCTGTCCATGGCAAACAGTCCACCTGCCATTGTGGGAGACCTGCAGAAACAAGACTGGAGTCATATCTCAGTGTAACACAGTGGGCTTGTGTGCACTACCAGCAAATCTGTGGACAAACTGGACTGCATTTGTTTCACATGACTCTAAAACCTCTTCTGATCTGAAGACATACGCTAGACAAATATAAAGTTTTACCTATACACAAGTTTCTTTTTACAAAACTAAACTTTTTTGGATTTATATAATATTTTGCTCACTACATATTTTCCAATACTTTCACTTGACTTCTCTATTATTATAGAATTCGCAAAATAGAATGAGTAGATGTGTCCAAACATAACTGGTAAATGTGAATGTAAGTGGAAAAAGGGCTTAGAGTAACACAGACAACTCTATAGTTCAAACTCTGTCTGGGGAGATTGATTTTAAACATGACAGTCTGTGAAGGTTAAAGTGTTGGCCCTCATCCCAATCAATAACAGCTGCTTCAGGGACAGGATATGCAGTATTACACAGGGGTTCGCAGCGTGACCATAATTACATCAAAGTATTTCAAAGTATGTTATGTCACAAAACGTTATCACAATTATACAAATAATTATTCCAAATAATACTAATAAAACTATTAATACAAATAAAACTATATTATTACTTCATCTCATTTGGCTATTTTCTCTTTTTATTTGGTATTACAAAATACAGTAGTCAACATGGTTCAAAAAAGTTCTCCTAAGACAAGAACGGGTATTGTTCAAAATTCATGTATAACTTTAATGAAAGGTTTTGATCCACTTTAAATGTTGACTATATTTGATATTATAAAATATTCAGAAAGGCGAGCATGTGATTGCATTCCAGCATAATGTAACGCACAGGTAATACCTGATGGCTCCATCAGGGCTGTTGAGTTCAGACATGGGTACTGGGTCCCATTTAAAGTGCAAGCCCCAGTTGAATCCCCCTCGCACGATAGGAGAGGGACTGTATACTAGTGTGTCTGCGCTGATGATGTCGATGACGGGACACACCACAGTCTTTCTGTTCTCTTTAATGGGTGTGAGCAGAGGCTGGAGCCATGCCTCATTCACCTCACAGTGACTGTCCAGAAACACCAACACCTCACCTGAAAGATGAAGACAGGCTTACGGAAGGATTGAAAAGATAACTACAGCTTTGTTCACAAATATGAAAAAAAGCAGCTAGTCTAAACAGCAACAAAGTACCAAATCTGAGGTGGATGCCAAGTTTAAACAAAGATTTGATCTGCTGTAAAGTGTAATAACACCAGGCTGTTGGCACCCCAGCAGGCATTTGCTATAATACATAAAGCACATAATTTGATTGTTTGTTATGTATATTATATGATGTATTTTAACAGTGTTATTCTATAAAACCATATTACTTGCTTTTGATACTTTACTTGAACCAAATATTATTGCCTCATTGTTATTATACATGTATTTTAAGTCATTTTAAAGGCTATTGTTTGCTTACGTCTATTTTTATAACCACAAAAAAGGATTACCCACTTGCAAGACAATCACTATAATTTTCACTGTAGATAACACCACTTTGGTTTAAAACAGTACAATTCACAACGTTTAATAATTAACAGGAAAACAAATATTCAGTTTGAATGGTTGAACAGAATTGTGTAGTACTGGGGTGCCCAATCCTGCTCCTGGAGGGCGAACGTCCACCTGACAGCCAATCGAGGAGGAGTGCTAAAATCTTCCAGGCGAGTGTGTTGGAGTTAAACTCAGCTGGACGTTGGACCTCCTGGAGCAGGATTGGACACCTCTGGTGTAGTGTGTGAACAGCCTACAGTGCAAAAAACTAAACCTAGTGTAAATGAATGGGGGTTTAAAGTCTAACCTGTAGCATGAGATGCCCCAATCATCCTCCCACGAATCAGCCCCTCCCTTTGCTCATTACGAACCAGCTTCACATTCTTCGGCAGGTGCTGCTGAATGTAAGAATCCAAGTCTTCCTTAAGATCATCTGTCAGAAATACAGTGACATCTGATGAGTAAGACAGCCAGCTCGGTTACTCCATTTCTTACCCTTCGCTCAAAAACTCTGTCTTCTATCGAATATTTTAATGGTTAAAGCCAGGAGATCTGAAAGCTTGTCTCATGAATTTCCACTTGTCGTAAGACTAATTGTAGAATTTTGACAGGGGTTTTAACAGTACAACATGTCTAGAAGATGATTTGTTGACCAAATGATTCAGTTCACATGCACGCAGACCTAATATCTGGTTCATGATATGCCAACATTGTGATTTGCCATGTTTAAAGTGCATTCAAACTGTGATATATTAAGTTATTTTATATTAAGTTGTTTCTCTCCAGTGCTTTTTGCAGTTATACTCTTAGACAATTAATTGAGTACTGGCCTACTGCTATACTCCTACAGTAGTACTATACATGTTTAGAGAAGTAAGGCAGCTTGCCCAGTTCACTGTGGTCATCCACCAGTATGATCTCATGGAGCAGGTAGTTTGGTGTGCGATCCAGCACACTGTGAACAGTCCTCAGGAGGGCAGAGAATGCCTCATTGAAGAAACAGATCACTATGCTGGCCGCAGGCAAAGCCACGGGATAGATCCTGTCTCTGCACCTGTTGGGAACAGTGTTCATGTGATGATTTACAGCAGAATCATGCCAAGCAGCACACTACTTGACCTCCATTTACACAATATGGCATGTTTTGTTACAAACCTTATGTGCACCTTGACCTCATTAAATGTTCCATAAACACTGGTTCACCCAAACATTTTAATTCTATAATTATCTAAACCTACAGTATTTTTTTCCTTCTGTGAAACACAAATTGATAATTTTTTAAGTATATTTTTATTTACATGACTCTTTTTCATACAATGACAGATCAAAGTGACCAAATCTGAAATGCCAACTGAAGTCAACAACTGAAAATTTGAGTAACAATGTGAGTAACAATGCCGAATGACATATTAAATATACATCTTTTCAGTGGATAACAACTTAAATTTTAATTTGGGCTTAGTCTGTTTCTCTCACAAAATAATTATTTTCACATGGTCAATAGACATGTTGTGTAAAAGGCTGAGTAAATATTCTTTAAAAATGATCAGTTTGTGTTCAAAGAGAATAACATGAAGGGTGAGTAAATAATTTATTTTTTTATTTTTGTAACTTTTGGGTGAACTATTCCCTTAACTGAACATTAACTCAATTACTTTAAAGTTTTAGGTTTATATCAAGTTAAAAAGTCAGCATGAAATGGAAATTAAGATCGTATTTCTTCCCTACTGTAACATATCCGAGTGAAACGGCTTCTCAAACTAGACAAAAATTCAGAGTGGGACTTGATTTTGTCCATTGATTGGATTGTTGTCATTTGTTAACTGCTCTCTCTTGTGAGAGACAGGTTGCTGGAAAGGTGGGATTATTGCTCAGCCCTCGGGCCGGCTCACACATCATCAGAAAAGAAGGGGAAGTTAATGTTTTTTAATTAAATATTACGAGGGCACATGACTTAAAAAATAAAATTACTTGTGGATAAATAACGTATAATAAACACTGCAATATGCAATAAAAATTAAGAAACTTCAATTCTGATTTCATGGTGACTTCTACTAGCGAATGATTCAAGAGAGATAATGATTTAAGCAAGTGGTTAATACACAGATCTCGTACTTGTCATTCCTAGTGTCGGGGACGTTTCTGTGGTAGCCGAGGCGGTTACTGATGAGTACATTGAAGGCGTGCTTATGATATCCATTATCTCGTACCTCTTGATCCTGCTTGTTAAAAATCATTCCTGAAATCAGAGATCATAACACATGTAGTAAACAGCACATTCCGGGGCCCCTCTCTGACTGACCACAGTGGAAAGGTTGGCTATATTTTGATTGGATTTTGGTGGACTAGCACAAACAATTGTCCAACACCATCAGATAAAGATAATAGGACAACTGACAGACACCTCTTATACCCCTTTTCCACCAAGGCAATGCTGGTGCTGGTGCGGAGCCAGAGTCTAGTTTCAAATCTGTTCTTTGTTTTTCGACACCCAAAGCACCAGCTCTGAACCAGGAAAAGTGGTTCTTAAAGGAACACTCCACTTTTTTTGGAAATAGGCTCATTTTCCAACTCCCCTAGAGTTAAATAGTTGAGTTTTACCGGTTTCGAATCCATTCAGCCGATCTCCGGGTCTGGCGGTAGCACTTTTAGCATAGCTTAGCATAGATCATTGAATCTGATTAGACCGTTAGCATCTCTCTCAAAAAATGACCAAAGAGTTTCGATATTTTTCCTATTTAAAACTTGACTCTTCTGTAGTTACATCTTGTACTAAGACCGACAGAAAATGAAAAGTTGCGATTTTCTAGGCCAATATGACTAGGAACTATACTCTCATTCCTGCGTAATAATCAAGGAACTGTGCTGCCATACCATGGGTGCAGCAGGCGCAATGATATTACTCAGTGCCGGAAAATAATAGCTCTTATATACTGTCTATGGAAAATAGTCTCCAGCTCGGTAACTTCCAACATGACCGGCACTAAGTTTGTAATATCATTGCGCCTGCTGGTAGGGCAGCAAAGTTCCCTGATTATTACGCATTTTTTTGAGAGAGATGCTAACGGTCTAATCAGATTCAATGATCTCTGCTAAGCTATGCTAAAAGTGCTACCGCCAGACCCGGAAACGGTAAAACTCAACTGTTTAACTCTAGGGGAGTTGGAAAATGAGCCTATTTCCAAAAAAAAGTGGAGTGTTCCTTTAAGCAGCACCAAAACATTGCTGGGCTAGAAATAAGAACCGCTTGCGTTAGGGGCTGGTTACCGTGACCAACAACACAAACAGAAACTTGTGACCGCCATTTTTTAAATAGCAGCTAATCGAGCTAATAGCAGCTCGATTGTAATCTCTGTCTATGCAAGTTACGGTGAGCAGCAGCGAACACGTTGTATTCGCCGTGTTTGGATGCCGATGTAGGTTCGCAAAGCCATGAGCATCAATAGTAACACAACGACCGCCATTGTTGATGGAAGGCTTGTTCGAGATGCATCATCGCAGCGGCGCGGAGTATGATTCCTTGTGCTTTTGGATCGCTTTCGCAGTGCTTTGATGTCATCGGTCTGCGAGAAGCCGAACCATCTCGAACAAGCCTGGTGTGTTTGTGTTTGGCGCTGCCGCGCTAGCGTTGCTGGGCAACACGAGATGTATACAGTGACGTAAGATCTGGCTCTGTGGTTACTCTCTAGCCTGTGGAAAGGCAAACCGGTTCTTAGAAAGCTCGTCAATCGAACCAAATCCAATAGCTCTGGGTCTGAACTAGCACCCGGTTCTTGCTGGTGAAAAAGGGGTGTTAGAGGGCAAGAAGACAACCTGGTACCAAGGACAAGACAGGACAGGACTTCTCATTGTCTTTTTTTGCAGTTTCTGCCCTTCACCCATTTTGAGACTAATTCCTAAGGTTTAGGCCTGGACCAGCAGAAAAATTCCTTTGAATAGATTTTACCGCATATATGGTAAAGAACCGCATATACGAGTCATTTGTATTTCGAATCGTACTGCGTGACGGTTCTTCTTCACTAGAAAATACATTTGCATAATGCAATTATATTGTACGTTGTCCGCCCGCGAACAACTTGACCAGCCCTCAAACATCACTTTACTGACGACGACTGCTTCTCAAATCTCGTTTTTGAGAAGCAGTTCAATGCGGGATTTGCAAAATGCTTGCTCTTGAAAGATGGGTCAGTACCCAGTTTATTTGGACCAGCTTGCTCCTCAGAATCACAACCTGTAAGTATGAATAATTATTGATGTATATATTTTCTACCTGGTGTTCAAAATACATAGTTTTGTGTTTTATATTGTGTTGGTCTCCAGCAAACCGGCAAACTCACCTTATTACGGTCTTACATACTATTCTAACACTATTCTAACAGCTGTGGGCCACTATTGCCTAAAACTATGTCTATTAATGTAGATTGTCTGTCTTTCTAATACTTTAAGTAAAGATAAAGGATGGAGCAAGATTTGTTTTTACAAACATTTTATTATCCGTCATTCCAATTAGAGCTTGGCTAACATATGCGCTGTTATTGATACAGTTCCCGCATGTGCCCCTAAATAAATTAGAAATATACACATCGGTGTGTTGATGGACATATACTTGTTATTATTGCTTGTGAGGAATTACAGCTGCAACATGCAACATTTACAGTCTAAACTAGACTATACCTGCTCTCCATAAAGCATATATTCTCTGGATCTGTGGGCATTATTGTCCGACTCCATTTCGAAATGAACACCGCTACTGAGTGTTTCTGTTCTGATATTATCAGATGAGATTGTCCTGGCTCTGAGCGCGAGCTCGTGAGGCTCCGCCCTTTGTGCCGGCAGCAACAGCTCATTTGCATTTAAAGGGATACACACTAAAACGTTTTTTTCTGTGCCCCAAAAAGTGACAATTTAAACATACTGTAAAAAATTATCTGTTGGGTATTTTGAGATAAAATTTCACATACACACTCAGGGCACATCAGAGACTTATTTTACATCTTGTGAAAAGGGGCATAATAGGTGCCCTTTAAAATATATTTTCTTAATGTTGGTTTGTATTGAAATACTTAGTTTTGTGTTTGTTATTTTATTGATTGTAATCTGTTCTGTTTTTGAGTATAATGATATGTAAAGCACTTTGGTTAACCCTGCTTTGTTTTTAAATGTGTTTTATAAATAAATAATGAAATGAGACCTCTAAAACTAAATTAGGAGCCTTTAAAGTAGCATGTAAATGGCGCTCTGTGGCGCAACAGGATTTTGAACATGGTTCTTCACCTTCTTAGTTTCAGAGAAACAACAGTTTATCTTTCCATTAGATAACATAACTCTGCCATAGCAACACCAAACTTAATCACTTGTATTTTATGCATATTATACACTTTATTCCTTTATCATTCATGGTATTAATTTAGTAGTTGTGTTGATTACTCTTGTTTATCTTTTTGTTAATAAAATGTATTTTATTATTACCGTACATTTGTGTGTCTTCCTTGTGTTAATAATACAGTAAGAGACTCTTTATTTGTTCAACAATCTTTGATTGCTCTTTATTGTCAAGGTGAAATTCCTGACTGGTGCCCCGTAATAAGAGAAGAAAAGAGTCTTCTGACACATCTGACCAAAACACAAAACACTAATGTAAAAAACAAACAATAACTTAATACTCAGTGGCTGCTTATTAAGAGAAAGCTGCTTTTTCAGAGGAATTAGTGGAGTCCACAGTGGTGGATCGATTCAACTTCATAACAGTAGAAAATGTGTTGTCATGGCAACAAAATCTGTTCTCACTGGCTAATACCTACATAGGCTAACCATTTATCTGGCAGTAAAATTTAATCCAGCGACTTCTGCAGTGAATGGCCAATTGTAGTAAATGTACTAAAAACAAAAGTAATATGTGTCAAATTTTCATTCCTGTTTTTGAGTAAACCTTTTTCAAGCCATGCAGACTTTTCTAATTAAAGGATAATTCCGGTATTTAACACCTTGAGTCTATATTGTAGTTTGTTTTGGATGAACAAGAGTGGTGGACAACATTTTTTTGACAATGGTTCCTCTCTCGAGTTTTTGACTATATAAGAGTTGGCCATGGACCCATTTAACATTGGAGTCAATGGGCATGTCCGAAAATGTCATTAAAACAACCTTTAACATTAGTTTTCAAAACTGTGCAACTCACCGAGTGATTAGTGATGTTAGTTGATGTTCCAGTAACAAAAAGTGTTGCGAAATACAGTTTCTGTCGTGTTTTATTCGTCATTTTGTAAAATCCCATTGAATTCTGTTGAAGGACTGAGTGCTCGTTAATATAAATGCGCTAACGGAAATGGTCGGGAGTGTGCTAACGCTTCAGATTCAAATAATGAGCGGAAGTTAAACGGTTGTGAAGTGTCTGAAAAAATAGTTCCACTATAGCAAAATAAACGGATTGGAATCATATATTGCGACGATATATTGTTTATAATCATCAACGAACACCACTAACCACTCGGTGAGTTTAACAGTTTTGTAAACGAACATTATTGGCTGTTTTAATGACATTTTCGGACATGCCCATTGACTCCAATGTTAAATGGGTCCATGGCCAATTCTTTTATAGTCAAAAACTCGAGAGAGGAACCATTGTCAAAAAAATGTTGTCCACCACTCTTGTTCATCCAAAACAAACTACAATATAGACTCAAGGTGTTAAATACCGGAATTATCCTTTAACTGAAATAAACTGTCAACACAATTTATTCTAGAAAGCACATGGTGAGACGTCAGCTTGACACTCTGGTAGAGTTCATTACCGTAAATGTGCCGTACTGTCTCTCTTTCTCGCTCACTGGCTACATTTACACGCACACCTTTTGTTTCAATTGGAATTGTAATTCATTCCGATTGATGACTCTGAACATATTTTACATGTACGTACAGTAGTTAACGTAGAAAATGATAAATAAAGTGATATGTCACACAAGCTTCTAATCAGAATTAATTTTCTTGACATGCGCACACACAAATATACAGTTTCCCGCTGTTTGTGCAAACTTCTCCCAAGAGCAGACTTAATATTTATCTATTCCAAGTCCTGATTAGGAGACGACGAGCACATGAAGCGTTATGCCGTGCTGCTTATTTATCAAACAGTAAAAACGGCCCTGTCTGCGCCCAAAATAAAGTGTCTGTGGATGAGAGTATGAAGTGAGGACTGAAGTTAAGTTATTTTAACAACAACAACAACAGCTCGTGTCGCTCGTCATTCGTCATTACCCCATTTCTACGTCATTGCACATGCACAGTCCTTTCCAGTTTCGATTTTCAATTTGATCAAGTGTTACGTTCTCTCGAGTCTCGACCGGATTAGAAAAGGAATAAACGACCCCTTTCAATACGATCGAGCTCAATCGGATCGATTAATGTGTTTACATGAAGGCTTTTCAGGCCGATTGAGCCGTCAATCCCATTACTAATGGATTATTTGGTTGCATGTAAACATAGCCACTGACTGTAATGCTGGCAGCTTTAGACCAGTGCGTCTTAACTGCTTGGTCGCAACTAGTGTTAATTTTGCCAGATTGCAAAGATTAAGTAAAACACCAGGTAGAAAATGTATCCTTTTAACAGAAAAGCTCTGATTGTGGAATTTAAACTCTTGACATCTGGCAACCGCACGCATGAACGCTCATAGTAGAGGCTTGTACTCCCTTTTTTCCAACAAAAAGAGATTTTTTTTTTAAGTTACATTTTAGTCTCATTTTTTTTATCAACGATATTGCATGTTGATATAGTCAGATATCGTTTAATGACATTGTTGTCATCACGTCACTGTCATAGGAAAAGCTTGCTAATGTACATTTTGTCATAGTTTTCGTTAACGAAATGAACAAGACGCAACCCAAAAAATAGGATAGCTGACAAAGCTCATAAAGAAGAAAACTCTTTCCACATCTTATGTTGTTTGTGTCAAAGCCAAGGCTGTGCGTCCAATCAAACTCTATTAGGCACAAATTAATCTTACTCTTGGTACAGGTTGTATGACATGCCCTCATCCTTGGAAACCATGACCAAAACTAAAGGTAAAATATTACCCAGACTTCATTAAATAGCCTACCTACATGTTAATTTGCTGTGGCTGTTGTATATTATTTTTTATACTTGAAACATCCACTAACCCAGCTCTGGAGAGAGGTCCGGTTTGACGGCCTCCATTGCATGGCCTTTGCGCACTTGACTGCCATCTCTATGCTGGACCGCTGGGCCACGGGTGAAACGAGGTTGGAAACGGCGCTGCCCCTGGACGGGCACATTTCTGAAAGACAAGCGGCTTTCCTGGCTGAGGTTGAAATACAGGAAGAGAAGAATCGACCAGGTCACGGAGGTGAAGAGGCAACCATAGCAAAAGTAGCGCAGAGTGACGCTGCCCATGGTAACGCTAGCCTCCTCGGCTGGCCATTATCAGGCCCCTGAAAGACAAACATTAGGAGTCACGAACTTAGGGTTTAACATTTGAAATCCTGTTTGGATATCAGATGGTTTGGACATTTAATGGTGTCAAAGTCTGGGGTCAATAAGATATTTTTATGTTTTTGAAAGAATGCTCACCAAGGCTGAATTTCTTTTATCAAAAATACAGTGATATTGTGAAAATTTTATTTCTAAAATATTCATTTTAAACATTAACTTAATACATTTTAAAATGTAAGCTGAATGATAAGCAGCCAGTCTCCAGTCTTCATCTTATTATCAGAGTTATAGAGTTGAAAGCGGGACTATTTGATGATTATAAAGTTTAACAGAACAGCATTTATTTGAAATAGACATCTTTTGAAGCACTATAATTGTCTGATCAATTAAATGTGTCTTTGACGAATTAAAGGTATGTGTGAATTAAAGGTATGAAATGAAAATAATGAATTTCTTAAAAAAAAAAAAACCTGTAATGTATATGTGAGAGCAATGTTGAAATATTTAGTAATGCGAACAAACAACCCGGACTTTTAGTTAATAATGAGAATTGGACTCTAACTTTAAATGTGACCAGGATTCATCATAAATCATCTAATTTTAAACTTGTTATTTCAACCATCAAGGTTAAGTAAAAAGAGAAAATAATGAAATGAGATGAAGTATCTTTCTTTTGTAAAAACATTCAATTCACTGGATTATCCAATATTAGTATATATTAGCCTAATATATAGGCCTAAACCCTCAAGTGTAATTTTAAGAGATCTTGCTAGCAAGCGACACAAACCAGACTCTCATCTAAACACATGCTTACGACCAGTAACACGGATGACCTTAGTAACGAAAAAATAACTAAAAGTTGAGAAAATGAAAGCTGTTATATAGTAAATGGCCTGCACGGCAAACAAGGTACTGACCTTGGTATTTCAAAAGCATCAATCATTAACATGCACTTTGTACAACATTTTAAAAAGTAATACGGACAACACATCTGGATTTTTTTTTAATCCATTTATAGTTGTGTTTAGTCTCATAGTATTGCATCAAAGGAGGGCAACGACACAGGTCGTTCTTTAAACCCATCCAGACATCCAGTAGCCTCAGACAGTAACATGAGTACCCATCCAAAATGTGAAACCAGTTGATGCAATCATATGGAATTACAGCAGGTCTCTTGTGAATGTTTAATTCATGGTTGAGTCCTAAAGGCCAGTGCACTATATTAAATAATAATCTTGCTGTGTCATAAACACCTGACATGACATAAACAGTTTCAAATAAAATAACTGCATTACTTTTCTTTAGCTAGTTCAATTTAACTAATGATAAGACTACAGTGTTAACATAATCAGACAATAAGAGTGACAATAATCAATCAGACCATTTTCAGAATCATCTGATTTAAGTGCATAGTTTACCAAATAACTGAAGATATGGGAAAGTTGTAGATGTCAGTTCCAAAATCTAAAAGTAGTGCACTTTCCTCTATTCACGGAAGTAATATTTGTGTATAATTTGGTATTTTACAACCAGATGCATTTATTAATCTCTCCAAAACAGGACTAAGTCTGGTCTAAAGAACTAATGAGCAACAGCTCGGACGTGATTAATAAAGCTCAGGTAAAGGACGTTAAGGCATTTAGCTGGTGTGTCTACTAAAGACACGTAACGTTAACGTTAGTTCCTAACGTTAATCAAGCAAACACATCAAGTCTGTTCTGTAAGCAGTTATGACAGAGCCAGAAATTAAACAATTCACCCACAAGCTTAATAGCGAATAGTTTTTGAGGCTTTGACTATCTAGTGAGCTATCTATAGACAACAATTCTGGGTAAGAGATTACCTTTTATTATCACACATCATGCGTTGGTTGTGTCGAGTTGTCTAAATAGCACCGATAAGATAATGCCCCAAAATACTACAGACTCGGAACGCACCAAAATGCCTGCGGATTTGTCCAGCTCCTCTGACGCCCAAACATGCTGTCTGTATCGGCAGCTCACTGGATTTTCAGACACAGGCATTACGAGCTACGAGCTAACTCGATAGCTGCACCGAATAAACTATTGCTGTATAGCAACCTGGCAGTCTTCTAATCCTATCTAAGACGGTTCATTTCTGGTAATAATGTCAGTGTGGTGCAGTGACTCACTCGCTGATGAAGTGGGCTTTCACAGATCCATTCCCCTCCTGGGCAACGGCGCTACTGTCCGTTACTCGCTGGTGTATGAGTCGTCGGACTGGACAAAAAGCGAAGCGAATTCCGCGAGCGAGCGACACTGCGCGAGACAGACAGACCGAGTGTGTCCGATCCAGTGGCGACAGTGCTCGAGAGAGACCGAGTGTGTCCGATCCAGTGGCGACAGTGCTCGAGAGAGACCGAGTGTGTCCGAGAGCGCGCTCGACAGACCGCGAGAGATACCGAGTCTGTGTACCATAAATTGGTACATAGTAATAATTCCTAACGTTATATAAAGAGGCATGTAAGTTCGATAAATGGACAACAATAAATAAATACATTAAATGATTAGCAGGAATTAGCAGGATAGCCTACTTCTCTTTTTTGGTCAGTAGGCCTACAACAACTTCTCGGTTAACATAATGTTAGGCCTACGTGTCAAACCTCTCTGAAATCAAGTCAAGTCACCTTTATAAATATAGCGCTTTTTACAATAGGCATACAGATTGTAGTATCAAAGCAGCTATATCACACTATTTCATATTTATTAATTATAACTTATTATTTAATAAACCATATTAAATGGAACCACAAAATTGGCAAATTACTTTACATAATTAAAAGAGAGACAAATTCTTTCAAAATATTGATTCAGTGACCATGACACTATGCAGACTGTGATTTGAATCAGATAGACAGAAGATGAAAACACTTTCTTGTCTGTCCCAAGTTAAGGGGAATATTTTTCCCACAATTTGCAGCACTGAATGTTTCATTCTTTACTCACATTGACAACATTATGTTAACCAAGTAGTATTTGTACACTGACCAAAAGAGAGAAGGCTACATGCTAATTCAGTGGTAATAATTTAATTGTTGTTTTTATTTATATTGTTGTCCATTTATCAAACTTTCATGCCTATTATATAGTAATTATATATTATGTAAACCAATTTACTAATGCTCGGACACTCGTGCTGCGTTCCAGTCCAAAATTGTCATGCCCTTCAAGTTCACTCGCTAACTTCCCTCCGTCTCGTTCACTCGGATGTACTGTACGTCATGTACTGTACGTCATTGCTTACGTTGCACGAGTGCCCACTACTGGCGGAAACTGCAATGGGCTGAATTCTGAAATGGAACGTCCATGGGTGCTTCTCAATTCTTATTTGTGCATCCTCGTTTCCTTTCCTCGCCTCCTTTCCTCGCGTCTCAGCTCCACCCCCGCGGGGGAAGGCTGCAAGGAAAGGAAATGAGGACGGAGGAATCGAATAAAAGCTTTTTTATACATTGGAATACTTGATCACTCGAGCTTCACAGCGTCATCAGCAGCGGTCAAAAGATCAGCCCTTAAGGCCTTTTTATGCTTCTGCGTCATATCGACGGCGTACCCCCGCAGACCCTTCTGCGTCGACGCGAAGCCCTCCGCCGTAGCTCGACGTGCACCTCCAAAAAATTGTAACTACGCGTCGAGGCGACGCAGACCACAAGGGCTGTGATTGGTCACACCCCCACCCCCTAGCATTCTGGCGGTGAAATGCACCGCGATGCAACACAACCCGACGCAGAACCATAAAACGGCCACGACGCCGTAGGAGTGACGGCGTAGCTACGGCGTGGAGTTGACGCAGAAGCATAAAAAGGCCTTTATGTTGTTGAAGTTTGGTTATTTAAGAAATTCATAATAAATAATAATAAAGCAAGAGACCCTGTTGAAATATGTGACGTGTGGTTTATATAAACTGCAATAAAATTATATAACTATAAAATTATTGTGACCGATGTGAAGGAGGAGGAGAATTTGTAATGTGCGTCACGTTTAGTCAATAAAACACTTCCGCATAGGATACACCTGTGTATCCTCGCTCATAGCTCCTCTGGAAGCCTCCTCACTCCTCGCCTCCTCGTGGTGCAATTAGGGAATTGAGATATCCCTCAAGATGACTGAGCTCGATCGGTTTCCGGGTCATAGGATGGAGGACGGAGGAGCGAGGAGACGAGAAGGGATATTGAGAAGCACCCCATGGCTGCGTTCCAGTCCACTTTTAGACACGCACTTGCAAATTTCCCTAAGCACTTCCCCTTGGGGGAATCCCTGCCGCCATTTTGAAGTGCGTTCCACTTCGCGAAGTGGACAAGGGAAGTTTTTATGGACAGACCCTTGTCCCCCCCGATTTTGACAGAGGGAGCGAGTCTACTTCATATGTACACTTCAGGCACCTATATGTCCCACAATGCAGTACGATTGTGATCAAGGACTTAGGACGTTCCAGTTCAGCCCATTGCAGTTTCCGCCAGTAGTGGCACTCGTGCAACGTAGGCAATGACGTACATCGAGTGAACGAGACGGAGGGAAGTTATCGCTAATAGAAGGGCATGACAATTTTGGACAATTTTGAAAAGAGCCCGAAGCTTTGAAGTGTCCCTGAGACAGGCGACCTAGATGGCGAGAACTCCTCTTTCCGAGGAGGCCGTATCCAGACCGCTTCTTCCCCCGGTGGAGGGCTATAGGAAAATCTTCTTTTGATTTTGCCGTCTGCCTGAAAGGCGACAGTACCCACATTTTTGGACAAAGAGCAGCTTCCTCCTCTGGGTCACACTTCCTCACGTTCAGCCGCAACACGTTGCGAGTGCACTTGTTACAGTAGCTTGCCATCATCTGCACCACCAACACCTCATAACCTCATGTCAGTTCAGCTGGTTGTGGCGTTTTCCCTAGGGACCCCTAGTATCAGTACATTGACACAACGTCGAAGTGACTGACAGATGGGGAACGTCTTGGTTACTATTGTGACCTGATGGAGGGAACGAGACGTTGTGTTCCTCATGCCACAACCCTGAAACCCGATGAATGGCCAGGACACGCTCTTGGCTCCTCAGCACAATCCTGAATGAGTGGATGCACGCCATCTCCTGTTATGGCCATACGTTTATGGGAGTGGTGTATGCAAACTCCACTCGCCAAAACTCACTGGCCTTTTCTCAATGTGTCAGAGGTGTTTGGGGGCACCCAAGTGTGGCCCCATAGTGTCAGTACATCGACATAACATCTCACTCCCTCCATCATGGAACGGAGGTTACAATAGTAACCATGATGTTTTTCCTGTTAGAGGTTTTGTGTTAATGTTAAACCTGCAGTGTGTGTTTGTCCTGATATAACACTAACAGTATAGTGTATCGGCACTACAAACCATTTAAAAAAAATTACCGTTTAATAAATAATTGCTTGTTCCTGCAGAATAATGTGTTGCCAAATTCATATGTTTATTTTTAAGTTTGTATATCTGTGCAGTAGTGGTTTGCAGTGTTTAGTACAAGCCGTGTGTGAAATGGGCAACTTAGACGTCTAAAAAGGGCAAATCATCAGAGCCTGTTTGGCGTTTAACAATAGCATTAGTAACCTTAACCACCCAATTGTGTTTTAAGAACACCAGTCTTTATGATCATGACTGTGTACACAAAGCATGGCTAGACTTCATCAGCGAGGAAGGAGAACAGAAGGCTAAAACCAAAAGTGCATATAGGGACTGTCAAACACTAAGGAGGATTGTGTCCATTGTGTTATTTTGTCCATGCAACCCTTTAACAGGCTGAAATTAAAGTAGAATGCTTGAATGAAATATTGAAAGACCATGTTCTCTCAGCACTTTCAGTATTAGTCAAGAACTGGATTAGATTAAAAACAAAGCAGTATTCACGTTGGAAAATGGGTAAAAGCAACTTAAAAGAAAGAATCATTTTTACAGTATGGTTTGTATTCTGAGCAGCCATCACTATTAAGGAAAAGCAAAGCATTACCCTGACTGTCCAACAGGGAGCGCCAAATGAATGGCAAATTGCACCTGAATGGTTGTTACCTGTAGATTGGTGCAAATTACAATAAAAAAGGATCACACATTTCATGACTTTGATCAATAGAATAATCCCTCATCTTTCCATTTATTTAAAAAGTAATTCTGATGTAGCTACTATTGGTGGTTACTTGCATTTTGACACTGAATAAAATAATAATTTCCTAAAAAAAAAAGAAAAAAAAAGTGCTGAGATTTACTTGCCAAATTGCTTTACAAAAATAGTAGCAAAAATCTGAATGCAGTGTAGGGAATTTCACAACTGAGAGTAGTTACATAGTAAAGGGTTCACAGAGAAAAGATTAAATTTTTCCATCCATGCTTGCCTCTCTTCCTCCATCTGCATGCACAGGAAGCTGGACACAAATATGAAGGAAATCTGGAGCCAGAGCTGTAAAGCCTGGTGCATTCATTAAGTTATTCATTGTCTTATGAGGCGTTTCTATCTGTACCTTCCATGGCCACAGGGTCAAGAAACAAGAGAACTTTCCAGTAGCAAGATTTTTTTTTAAATTAAAACTAAATCAGATCTTTATCTGTTTTCACAACAAATATACCCGTCTCACAACACCAAATGACCCTTTAAAGGGTTAGTTTACCCAAAAATCTAAATTGTGTCATTTACTCACGCTCATGTCGTCCCATACCTGAAAGATTTTCATTCATCTTCAAAACACAAATTGAGATATACTTTTAATGAAATCTGAGAGATTTCTGTCCCTCCATTTACAGCTACGCAACTATCCTTTTGCTTTCAAAGAGTTCATAAAGAGACCATAAAACGAATCCATATGAATCGAGTGGTTTAGTCCAAATTTTCTGAAAAGAGACTTTACAGTAGGCTTATATGATGAACAGATTGAATGTTGGCTTTTACTCACATAAACATTCATCAACACATCAGTTGTGGTAAATGGAAGCTCACACATGCTTGGAAGTGCAAGAACCAATGAGGTTCATACTCGTGTTACGCAGCATGTTTGAGCTTCAGCAAGAACCAATGAGGTTCATACTCGTGTTACGCAGCACGTTTGAGCTTCAGCAAGAACCAATGAGGTTCATACTCGTGTTACGCAGCACGTTTGAGCTTCAGCAAGAACCAATGAGGTTCATACTCGTGTTACGCAGCACGTTTGAGCTTCAGCAGGAACCAATGAGGTTTGTTCTTGTGCATCAAGCATCAATCTGTAGGGTTGATTTTATGTTTTCTGATCAATGTTTATATGTAAATAAAAGTCTAAATTAAATCTATTCATCATGTAAAGCGATTGAGTCTCTTCAGAACTGTTCAAGCGGTTTGGACTAAACCGCTTGATATGGATTAGTTGCTTGGGCTGTCAATGGAGGAACAGAAGTCTCATATTTCATTTAAAATCGTCTTTTGAACGAAAGTCTTACGGGTTTGGAAGGACAGGGTGAGTAAATGATGACAATCCATTTCTCATTTTTGCGTGAACTAACCCTTTAATACCAATGATCAATTCATGAGTTCACACTTACAAATAAGTCAGATGGAATAAATGGTATGCATATTTGGCGTGCTGTCCGAGGAGAGGGCTCCGGGCTCGGTATTCGGCCCGAACCAAGAGTACTCCCCCCGTATTGCTGGTTTAGGAAGTAACCAGGCGAGTGTGAGGAGACGGGGTGGTGGAGGGATGCTGAAAAACTGTCGAGGAACGTTGGTGAGTCAAATGAGTATGTATATAGGTCTCCACTCATGCTGATTGGATAGAAATGTTGATTACTGATTGTTGACAGCTGGTTGGAATGATGTGATAATTGGATCAATTATTTGAACGTGCTCCTCCCGAACTTTGTTTATAAAACATCATATGTGTATTTGAACAAAGAATCTTAGATCTAAAATAAACACTGACATGAGTTTATTGTCCCCAGATATTTAATTGTCGAATTTAGGAGGAAGGGTTTCACACTGAACAACAAACATCTTTGACTGTTTTGATTGTATACGCCTTACTGAAATATTCATTCATGCACAAACACTCTTGTCTGCAAGTTAAAGACCTGCCACATCACCACAGCAAAACAATAAAACACTGCAACAAATAAATAGATAATGAATTCAATCTTTTACATATTACTTCCACATTGATATGTTTCACTTTTAAGCAAGACAAAGTTGTCCACCAAACATTGACATATTTTACTAGCTGCAACTGAGATATTTATTGCTGTTAAAGTCCCCCTGTAGTCAAAACATCAGCACGCCAGCGATTTCAATTCGCATTTTCGAGACTGTCTTTAGTTCACTTAAAAAAAAAACTCAGCAATGGTGTTGACTTATGACTTTGCACATGGTTTGTCTTAAAGCAACTCCACATTTGATTTTCACCACAGGGGGTCTTTAATTCAGTAACACGATGTTAACCCTTACTCTGTTAAATGTTGCTTTTTGTTATGACTAGCTGCAATGTGGGATCACCCGGGAGCCAGTTTGACTCAAGTTTGAGATGTCCCTGAAACCATCAATTTCATCCGCCCCTTCAAAACAACACAAATACAGCAGAATGTTTTGTGGAAAGACACAACAAGTGCAGAATTACATCAGCAGGGAAACCACAACATTCATTAGTGTTTATCTATAGATCCATCATGTCATTTAACCATAAAGGCTAGGCTTACTGATTGTTTTAGATGTAAATGCAGGTTTTCATGTTTAGCTGTGATAGCTAAGCATGGAAATCTGGAAATATCGGAATCTAAAATCTAAACATTTTAAACATGTAAAAGTCATGAATACATAAGTTTTCCAGTTATGCTCTGCTCTAGCTAGATGTGACTCTTTTTGAGTGCAGTCTATAAAATTATTCAAAATTATTAATTAAGCTATTCAATCTAGATTTCCAATCATGATTCATTACAGATTTTAATTTCGGTCACTATGAGCATAAGACTTTTTACATGTTGGTTGATTTATATCCATATAATACAACCATTAAATCCATTATAGTTGATAGACTGTTTTGAGGGACTGTTTAAAGAAAGTTGGGCAATAAATCTGGGAGAAAGGCTTACAGAACACCACATCTCAAAAACACCCCAGAAAATGTGCATTTAGAGGTCAGGGGTCACATTTTACAAACACTTCACCAGACAGCACTGCTCCTGAAGAGGACAGGGTGAGAGAAGATCCATGCAGAAGTGGGAATTGATGATATTTGATGGAGTTTTAGTAGCTCATTCATCAAGTCGACCCTCCAGGATACTCTCGAAGGAAAACGGGACAAACTTGAAGCCCTGTCCTGTGTAGAATTTGTTCTGGAACTCCACCCTAAATGACAGGAAAAACAGGACAAAAGAACACAGTGTCAGAGCAGGACATTTAATACAAAAAACACCTGTGGATTCCTGTTGACAACATTGTACTTGCATCTTTATTTATTTAAAGTATGTTGTGGTTATTTCCTCAAAAGCAGAAGGGTGCTGAAGTAAAAGAGTGAGAATCGGGGTTGTGTTGTATGACCATATGAGGAATGTGTCAGTCGGTGGGGAGTCTGCTATAATGTGGCAGTTATCCATGGCCAAAATGTCTCTCATGCCCTCTCAGTCATACACGCACAGACAGCGCTAAAACACGCATACATCTCCTATGCTCATTAAGGCAGCATTTATTTGTTTAAAAATATAGTAAAAACAGTAATATTGTAATAAAAACAGTTGTAATACATTTTAAAATGTAAATTATTCCTTGTTTGGGAAAAGCTGAGTTTTCAGCATCACTACTCCCAGTCTTCAGTGTCACATGATCCTTCTGAAATGATTCTAATATGCTGATTTGGTGCTGAAAAAAAATATATTCCCCCCCCCAAAATTATTTGATGAATAGAAAGTTATGTTACTTTTGAACAATTGAATGTGTCCATGCTGAATAAAAGTATTGTTTTCTTAAAACCAAACCAAGGGCCAGATTTGACAGCTTGAGCCAGTGGGAACCTTCTTTAGTCATTAAAAACGTACTCGGTTACTAACGTAACCTCGGTTCTCTCTAGGAGAGGGAACGAGTACTGCGTCGAATCGACGCTGCGGGAAAGATATTTCTTTGTCGAGATTGAAGCCCAAAAATTAATCCTTAATTTTGTAATATGTAAAACGCTTTTCTGTAGCATACAACCCTAGGCGGAGCAATACAGCTCGCCCATTGGCTGCTCCGCCAGAAAAGCACAGCCTATGCGAGGCCAGTGACGCTGACCAATGAGGGCGCTTCGCGCCCTTCTGCGTCATCTCCCGCCGAAACAGGCGTGGCCTAGGTCTATAAATACCAAGCATAGCTGCTTCCACTCCGATTTTTGTCACAGAAGCGACACATCGTGGGCATGCACGGCATGAGACGCAGTACTCGTTCCCTCTCCTAGAGAGAACCGAGGTTACGTTAGTAACCGAGTACGTTCTCTTACGTAGAGTTCTCTCCTACTGCGTCGAATCGACGCTGCGGGAACCCCTGTAAGACGCCGTGCGTGCTCTTGGACCGACCCAGACACCCGAGGGCGCGCGCACGCGCCCCGGCATGCCAGAGCCTACACCAAGAGTATACAGGGAGAGCGGCTAGGATAGCATCATCCCTTTATAATAGGGCCCCTAGGGGCATAATAACATATATATGTAAATAATAGATATATATGGGGGGGGTAAATAGCATGCTCATGGGACACATTGTCGGTGAGTGATGCTTAAACATTAGTGACCTGGGCCGCAGTGCGGGGCAGGAACACTATACCTGGTCTTAGACCGAGAGCAGTTTAGCCTGCAACGCGGGAACCTCTAGGTTATAGAACCTTATAAATGTAGACGGGGAGGCCCAGCCTGCCGCCATACAAATATCATGCAAAGAGATTCCGCTATACCAAGCCCACGACGAGGCCATGCCTCTCGTAGAATGTGCTCTGATGCCCAGGGGGCATTCCAAACCTCTAGATGCGTAGGCTAGCGCAATGGCATCCACTACCCATCGAGATAGGCTCTGTTTCGTCGCAGCACGCCCTTTAGAGCGCCCACTGAACGAAACGAAGAGCTGCTCCGTCTGTCGAAAAACAGCGGAGCGGGACACGTAAGCTCTTAATGCCCTGACCGGGCAAAGAAAGCTATTTCCGTCCTCAGAGGCCGGCAGAGCCGACAGGGAGATGACCTGAGCCCTGAACGGTGTGTTGAGGGACTTAGGTACATACCCGTGCTTCGGTTTCAACACGACTATAGAGTCGTTGGGCCCGAACTCCATACAAGAGGCTCTTACTGAGAGCGCTTGCAGATCCCCCACACGCTTCACTGAAGCGAGAGCCAAAAGAAACATGGTCTTGAGAGACAGATGTTTCATGTCAACTGAGTGAATAGGCTCGAAAGGGGCCCCTTTCATAGCGTTCAACACTGTAGAAAGGTCCCAAACGGGGACTGAGGGAGGCCTTGGAGGATTTAACCTTCTGGCTCCTCTAAGGAAACGTACCACCAGGTCGTTTCTGCCCAGTGCATGGCCAAGCGTCGGATTGACGAACGCTGATATGGCTGCCACATAGACTTTGTGCGTGGATGGGGTCCTACCCTTATCCAACAGCTCCTGCAGGAAGGAGAGAACCTCCGTTTCACCGCACTGAAGAGGTGATAGACCTTGGTCTGAACACCAGTCAGAGAACACCGACCATTTGGAAGCGTAGAGCCGTCTAGTAGACGGGGCCCTAGCCTGCTCGATCGTGTCTAACACTCCTCTTGGGAGTTTAGCGGGTACCCGTTTATGGCCCACACATGAAGGGACCATAGCTCTGGGTGAGGATGCAAAATCGAGCCCCTGGCCTGCGAGAGGAGATCCCTCCTCACCGGGATCGGCCACGGAGCAGTACTCTTGAGCTGCATCAAGACTGGGAACCAGGGTTGATTCGTCCAGTATGGTGCTACAAGAAGCACTGAGCATCCGCTTTTCCTGATTCGCTCGAGCACTTGGGGCAGGAGCGAGACAGGGGGAAAAGCATAGAGCGGACGGCGGGGCCAGACTCTGGCGAGCGCGTTCGTGCTCTTTGAAAAGAATTCCGGGCAGTGAGCGTTTTCCTGGTTTGCAAACAGGTCTATCTCCGCTCTGCCGAACGTTTTCCACAGCAGACGCACTGTCTGTGTGTGTAGGGACCATTCTCCTGTCGGAACATTGTTCCGTGAGAGTCTGTCTGGTCCTACATTCAGGCGACCAGGCACATGGATCGCTCTCAGCGAGCGCAGGTTGTGCTGGGCCCATACCAGTATGCGTTCCGTCAGCCTGTAAAGGTTTCGGGATCTCACGCCACCCTGGCGGTTTATATAGGCTACTACCGACGTGTTGTCCGAACGGACTAGGACGTGGTGTCCTTTTATCCGAGGACAGAAGCGCCTCAGCGCTAAGTCCACTGCCATCATTTCTAGGCAGTTTATGTGCGGTAGTTCGACTCGTTTTGCCCATTGGCCAAAAAACGGTCTGCCTTCGAGCAGTGCTCCCCAGCCTGAGGTGGACGCGTCCGTGGACACCACCTTCAGGCTCGAAGAAGTCCCCAGGCTTACACCTGACCGGTACCAGTCTGACGCTCTCCATGGTGTCAGGGCTGAAACGCATTCCTGATTGACCTTGAGGCGATAACGACCGTGGACCCATGCTCGGCGCGGTACACGCGCTTTTAGCCAGAACTGCAGTGGGCGCATGCGCAGCAGGCCCAACTGTAGAGCTGTCGATGCTGCGGCCATGAGGCCTAGCATTTTCTGAAATCTCTTGAGCGGCACTATGTGGCCGCTGCGGAAGGATTTCGCCATCCGCAGGGAATTTCGCCTGCGTTGTGATGACAGTCGAGCTGTCATAGACAGCGAGTTCAGCTCCAGTCCTAAAAAGGAGATCCTTTGACTGGGAAACAGTGAACTTTTCTCCCAATTGACTCTCAGACCCAAGCACTCGAGGTGATCGAGAATTAGGGTCTTGTGGCGGATGAGTTCTGAAGGTGATTGAGCTAGAATCAGCCAATCGTCCAAATAATTCAGAATTCGAATGCCGCGGAGTCTCAGGGGTGCCAGCGCCGCGTCCATGCACACTGTAAATGTACGAGGTGCTAGAGACAGGCCGAATGGCAGGACTGTGTACTGATATGCCTGGCCCTCGAAGGCGAATCTCAAAAATCGCCTGTGACGTGACGCAATTTGTATGTGAAAATACGCGTCTTTCAGATCTATTGCCATAAACCAGTCTCCTCGGCGAACCTGCGCGAGGATGGCTCTGGTCGTGAGCATTCTGAACTTTCGCTTTGTCAGCGCTTTGTTCAGATGCCTGAGATCTAAAATGGGTCTGAGACCCCCGTCTTTTTTCGGTACCAGAAAATATCTGCTGTACAGACCCCCTTCGCTCTGAGCTTGAGATAAAGGCTCTATGGCCCCTTTGCTCAATAGCTTCGCTATTTAGGCTCGAAGTAGATGTGCTACTTCTGTTTTTACCGTTGTTTCGACTTTCTCCGTGAAACGGGGAGGGCGTCGATGAAACTGTAGCGAATAGCCTCTTTTTATAGTCTCTAGCACCCATTCTGAGACCCCGGGAAGTCTTTCCCATGCATCTGCACGTGTGACTAGGGGTTGAATGTAATCTGGGCCCTGGTCGCGAAATGGCGGCGACACGAGAGCAACCGTGTGCTGTGACATGGACGCCGTGGCGTGTGAGGCGGGGGGCATGTTTAACACAGTATGCATCCCGCGCGCGCTCGGCTCTCTGTGTCGAGAGAGAGCGCGCGGGACGAGTCCCGTAGGGCTCGATATGTTTGTGAATAAACGTGGGCGCTTGGTGGCGGGCACATTTATAACACCGGGGACATTGTGTTTGTGTACTGACTGACCGTTCGTTAGTTTCGTTTTTACAGAAACCGCGGAACGTGCAGTGTGTAGTGGTTGTGGGCACTGGATAGTGGGCACGCTCACTACATGCAAAGCACAATCGGCATGAGCCGATTTTATGTGTGCAAACCCTGTGTTGAACGGGGCTGTGCTTGTGTGAATGAATGGGCACTGGGTGGGCATTGCAGTTACACACATTACACCATCGGCCTTGGCCGGAACACCAGAAATTAAACTCTTTTTTAGATTTATCTGGGTCGCCGTGAAAACGGCGTTTGTGTGCAGGCAAACGGGCTTTACGGCCGGTTTGTTGGCTGCTAAATACACTGGTACAAACACGGAACTTAGGGCTGTACAAGCGAAAATCTTTGGTGGAAGTCCGGCCGCAGCGGGACCCGAACACCGTCTTTTTCCTAGCAGGGCTAGGATGGCGCCGAGGCCTCGGGCTTGAGTGAAATCTTGGGCCGAGGACCACGCGGTGGCGGGCGGCGTCCGGCGGAGCGAGACCGTGGTCTCTCTCGGGCCTGTTGCTGCTGGGCCGGTGCGGCGGGCGCGGGGCGCTGCTGAGTTCGGGCAGGCGGCTGTTTAGGGCGGCCTGTTACGGAACTGGAGCGCTTTGGCAGAAAATGTCTCATGGCCTGCGAAGTTTTCTGTACCTCGGCGAATCGGTCCGCGAAGTCCTTCACGGAGGATCCGAAGAGGCCCGTCGTTGAAATGGGAGCGTCGAGGAACGCAGAGCGCTCCGACTCCGCCATTTCAGAGAGAGTCAGCCACAAATGTCTCTCGGAAACAGTAGCTGAGGCCATAATCCTGCCGATGGCGTGTGCGGCGGACTTTGTAGCGCGAAGAGCTAGGTCTGTGGCGCTACGTAAGTCCGGAACACTGATCGCGCCCGGGCCTTCCTCGTCTAGCTTGCAGAGGAGGTTAGCCTGGTGGATTTGGAGCACCGCCATGGTGTGCAGCGCCGATGCAGCTTGTCCGGCGGCGGAATACACGCGGCCGTTCAGAGCTGACGATGTGCGGCAAGCTTTCGATGGTAGGACTCCCTTAGCCCGCCGTCCAGCAGAGGGTGGGCAAAGGTGAGTCGCTACGGCCTCCTCGACCGGAGGGAGAGCGTGGTAGCCTCTGTCTCGAGCACCGTCCACTACGGAGAATGCTGGCGAGGCAGAAGTACGCACTCTGGCTGAAAAAGGCGCCTTCCACGATTTCGCTACCTCTTCGTGAAGCTCAGGAAGAAATGGTGCGTGTCTGGAGGGGGGCGCAGCGCGGTCTCCAGCGAGGAAGCGGCCATCCAGCCGGTTGAGTGCAGGTTGTTCGGGCGTCGACCACTCGAGGCCGAGGCTCGACACGGCCTGTGTGAGCAGACGCATCAGCTCTGTCTCGATGCTGATCTTCCCTCCTCGACGTTCCGGAACGGCGGGGGAGGGGAGATCCACAGAGCTCGCCCATCCCTCGCTCTCCGAAGCGAGAAGCGAACAGCAGTCGTCATCCCCCTCAGATACAGCTTGCTGGTCGTCCTCCATAACGGACAAAGCGGCGTGCTGCGGCTGTTGTCCGTCGGTGAGCGACTCGAGCGAAACGTTGAGAGGAGCTAGCGGCGGCGGCGGCGGCGAGCTCCTCGTGGAGGGAGGTTCCGGGACCCGCTGAGCGCGGCGCTTCTTACGGCGCGGCGCTACAGGGGGCGGTTGAGCAGCTTCAGCGAAAGATGCCAGGCGAGTCCGCAGAGTCGCGATTGGCATCATGTCGCAGTGATGGCAGCCGCCATCACCGAGAGCGATAGCTGCATGTTCCTCGCCCAAGCAGGAAACACATAGTTCGTGGTGGTCCCCGTCGATGAGCGCGGCTCGGCAGGAGCCGCAGGAAACGCGAGACATCTTTAAAAAGACACTCGTGCTCTTTTGTGAGGAAAAAATGTGTGACGCAGTAGGCGAACACACACACAAAACACACACAAAGACTGAAAGGATATTCCACGCCGGAGAAGCGCAGCAGGGAACGGCGGCTGAAGGCGGCGATGACCAGCGGCTTCAGGTAAGGGCTCGTCCTGCTGAGGTGCTGTGTCAGACGGCTGTGGTGGCTCGAATCCGGTCCAACGATGCGTGTAGCTTCGTGAAGTAAAGAAAATCGGAGTGGAAGCAGCTATGCTTGGTATTTATAGACCTAGGCCACGCCTGTTTCGGCGGGAGATGACGCAGAAGGGCGCGAAGCGCCCTCATTGGTCAGCGTCACTGGCCTCGCATAGGCTGTGCTTTTCTGGCGGAGCAGCCAATGGGCGAGCTGTATTGCTCCGCCTAGGGTTGTATGCTACAGAAAAGCGTTTTACATATTACAAAATTAAGGATTAATTTTTGGGCTTCAATCTCGACAAAGAAATATCTTTCCCGCAGCGTCGATTCGACGCAGTAGGAGAGAACTCTACGTAAGAGAACTACTGTCAGGATTTACTAAAGACACGCAGTGAAAAATGAGCGCTGAAAAGCCGTGGACACATTTATTTTTGCGGATGACCTTATTGCATATGCATTTGTAGGATTTTCCCTTACAGACTCAACATTTATGGGAGGAAATTATTTAAATGAATCATGCAAGGTGATTTACTAAGGTTTGCGCTAGTCAATTTACTGGAATTTGCGCCATTATTCAACCACAGATGTCTCTCCGTGCTGACCAAAGCACCCATTGAATGAACAATAGTGCGGGCCATTTGCTTGGTCGCATGGAGGGACAAATCTGTGGCTCGACAAAGCTCTGAGAATGCCTCCTCGTCAATGCAACCTCTCACACTCAGGTCCTTCAACGGGTCAGCCTGGTATGCCTGTAACATCGTCATAGTGTGCAGCGCAGCACCAGCCTGAACTGCTGCTTAAAACGCTTTCCCCACCAGCGTTACGGTGGTTCTGCACGGCTTAGTGGGGAGAGTTGTTTCTTTAATGATGATGCCGAGCCAGGTGAAAGATAGCTTGCGAGCGTATCATGACCTGTTGCATCCTCGAATACTTCCGTGCTTTCACACCCACGATAGTCGAATATATCGACATCGAAGGCATAAAGACACGAGAAGTATATGGTTTCCCCCATGAACGAGATAACTCGCTGTTGTGGTTCTTCCTCCTGGCCACCAGACAGAAATCGGTCTTCCAGTTTAAAGCGTTTGGGGGTTTCTTGTTCGCTTGGTCAGTCCAGCTGTAACCTGGCCACCGCACGATTAACCACCTCAAATAATTCCTCAGACGCTTTGTCATCACGTGAGGAACGCTCAGAGCAACTCAAAATCCATACCGGATTCAAGAGATTTGTTGTCCTCCGTCCGAGCCGCGCTTCTGCTTCGGGATCGAGCAAGAGGACATCTGGATCTGGAAAGAGTGCAAGCAATAGGGATGGACCCGTCTCTCGTCCCTAAGCCAGATCCATACAGGAGCCCCATGATGGCGAAGCGGAGGCTGTTTTTTTGACAAATTTTTTCTTTCCCTTTTCACTTGTTTGACAGAGTAAGAGGATAAAGAAAGAATTTTCTGCACACTGCCTAGGGACAACTAACTCCTTGCAGAGACACAGAGATAGTTTGAATCACACACACACACAGTATGGTCTGAAGACAAAAAGACCTGTCAATGCACCTGTGGCACATCTTATTATAGCCTCTGATGAGCGTGCATTCCAATGACATCACTGTCCGAGGCTATAAAAGCTCAAAGTCAATTCCATTGACGTGTTACACGCATATGTTCACAGCTAGTCACACAAAAAGTGTTCCCAGAGCGCTGAATCAAGCGCAGCATTAAGTGTAGCTTTTGAAAGGGAACACTAATTACCATAAAGTACTAAAAAAACATTTTCAACATTCAAGATGACTTTGGGAAATGAGTGAATGCAACTAGAGAAAGATAACTGAAGATATGGAGGAAATGAGTGAAAAGTCTATTAAGAATTGCTCCGCCTCAAAAACTTTTGTTTTCTGCTTGACAAAACTCACTCGAATCAATGAATCTTAACTTGGGGAGTAACTAAGGCATAGTATGTGAATAGTACAGATTACTAGATTTTTACAATTAAGTTATGACATTAAGTAAAGTTAACTAAAAAGTGTTAGTTAGAACAACTGTTGGATCAGTTTAAATATTAAAAAATATTATACATTATAGTCAGTCTGTAAATCAAATACACACATACTCTTTTGTAATCCTACGCAGAAAGTTCTATGCAAAGACTTATTTTTTTCATATAAGCATTTTTTCCTTTTTAAAACGTTCATATCATTAAGCATATCATTGTTATTTGGGCCATTTCTCGTACTTTGTCTATAGTGGGAACATTTTTCAATTTCTACAGGTTTATCCGAAGATAAGGAGTGAAAAAAAGCTGTAATCACACATTCCTTCACTATCAGCAGCTCATAGATAAGAGTGTTTAGATTTGCAGGGTAGAGAACATATTTTTTAACTGAAGGTTGAGATTTTGAGTAAGGTAATGTCCAGACACAAACTTTTAAAATCAAACAGAAAGCTGTGAATGAGTGATTGTGTGCATGACAAGGGCGCTTTTGAGGAGCCAAGTGAGGCAGTTCCTCGTGGGGTGGGGGGGTTTACATAAAACATTTTTTTATTAACAGACGAAAATAAACATTGGCTTCTTATTTCAGATGTTCATCCTGTTTGTGTGAGTTTGAAAATACAAAAGAAAAGGAAACATTTAAGAGTGGAGGAATCTCTCACTGCTGTGATAAATATTTAATTCAAGAGAGAAAAGACTCTTCCATCTTTCCGCGCATTGAACAAATAAAAGCACCAAGAATGCAGAACTTTATTTGCCTCCAAAATGTATGTGTAATCATTAGATAAGGAAAGCATTGAAAATGGGTCAGGCCGGGAATGATATTGAAATGCCACAATTAGAGCCTCTCACTAAAAGCCGTTCTTGCCGTGACTAAAGCATTCAGAAAGCTGCGTATTTCAATATATCACCTCGCAAGGCAATGAATGAAACTAATTACCGGTAAATATAAGATAAAATAACAAGCAGATGTCATGAAATAAAATTCTGCTCCATTGAAATACAGCAGAACACTGCACTTTCAACCATTTCATGTTTCACCAGGTGTTATGTGTATTGTCTTCTATTGTTACAGTATCACTGGGTGAAAAAATGCCTTCAGATTTAGGTATGTGTTATTCCTGTAATTAAATCTGTGAAATAATATCTTCAGCAGACAGATCTGCCCCAATCAACTGTGTTAATGAATTGCTTGTATTCACAGAAGTCTGGATTTTTGCTTTATTAGAGTCCCTTTAAGCAGCTTCAGTGGAATGAATTGCAAAAGTGTAATGCCTCGAGTCAAGGGCTTAGGACAAACCCTAAGCTGAATGTTTGGGCAATGGAAAGGCAGTTCTGCCTTGCAATAATAAAATAAAATCAGTTATCAGGACATACAGTTATTCTTAAGAGGCAGTGATGTGCACCTTTCCTCTTCACACTCTTCACCTCTGTAGCACATTTCAAAAGGATGACATAATCTAGACTTTCCAATATTAACGGAAAAGTGTGGCGAGGATAGAGAGATAAAAAAAACAGTTATAGAAGAGACTAATCCTCTAATCTGTTCCGTTCCATTCATTCATAGATTTTTTTGCTAACATCAATTCAATCATGACAAGATAGATAGATTTGGCATGTTAATGGATATGACAATGTTAATGTATTTGGTCTTGGTGGACTAGATAAAATACTTTATATATAGAAAGATGGTGCATATTACTTATGAATGGGAGAATGTGCAATGCGCAATATGGTGGAATAAGTCCCACCTTCTAAATAAGAGAGCCAATCACTGATTGATAAAGTCATCACAGTTCAAGTGAGATTTTGTTGCTGATTTGAAATGCGTTATTTAACTGTGAGTTCGACAAGCAGTTTTGGGGATTTTTCAAGATTCCTCCATTCAAGTGGATGCCAGAAATAGCTGCCTGGAGGCGTTGCAAATATGGCCGCCTTGTGAACAGACTTTTCTTGAAAGGGACTTTGACTAGATCTGGTACGCATGCTTCTCTCGCTGCTGCAAAGCAAATATGGACTTGCTACTGGCAATAGATACGCAGACATGCTGCTGTGAGCATGTAAGACATGCCGCTGCTGCATGAACCGGCAGATCTAGACAGGTGGAGCTGGGGGAGGTGGAGGGTTTTAGAGCAATTCTAAACTCTATTCTGAACCAGAATATTTAAATGTTCAGCAAGCAATGCCATTGGCTGCAGAAGGCCAAGCAGCTTGTGCCATGTAGAAAACCAGCAAGCAATTTTGCTCAAAATTGTCCTAGACGTCTAGGATAAAACAAGCCAAAATTTGGGCTGTCAGTGAAAAATGTAATAGACGTCTAAACCATAGCCCAAGAATAGACTAGTCATCAATTAGATAACAAAGAAATTAAATTAGTGAAGAAATGAAAACAAAAACACCTTGTAATCACTGTTTGTGTACTTTACTTGCATGATAGAATATCATACAGTACATCTCGCGAGTTAGTTAGGCAAAAACGACATGTAACCTATGTCGGGTCTATAGTTAACCTGGACGGTGAAATGACGGCTATTGCTTGCTGGGAAATTATGTCTTTGCTAATTTTGCTAATTTTGTCTTCATAAAGCCAACAAAAATGTTAAAGATCAATTGTTTGAATTTAAAATTAATACAGTATTTCAGTATTTTTTTGTGTGTGGACACGCTGCCCTGTGTGTTGGTTTGTGTATCTCACCAATGCAAGCGCAGAGCGTGCAGGAATGCAGACAGTCCCTCCATGATGAGTAAGATGCACACTGTTAGTGTAGCAAAGGCAGAGAAAATGATCGACAAGGCAAAGAATCCGCCACCACTCCGAGAGGACAGCCCAATACGCATCACCATTCCCCAAAGAACCTCAGATAACTCTGATATACAGACAAAGAGAAAGTTATATTTCAACAAGCCAGTGGATATGCTGTTGATATTTGTATGTGTGTGTGTGTGTGTGTGTGTACTTACGAGCATGAGCCAAACTAAGGGCCCAGAGCCGCAGGTACGAGGCCGTGTTGGAGATGCAGCCCAAGCAGTACTCTATAGTGTGAATGGCCTGATGAACAGCCATATCTCCAAAGTTAAACTGCAGACAAGGAGAGAAAACCAGAATTCGGTCAATAATTATCTTTGAATGTAAGAGCTTCTTTAACAATCTCTTCATGAACTTTTTGAAGCATCAAAAGTTTTGCTAGCATTGACTTTCAATGGAGGGTCAGAAATCTCCCAGGCTGAAGATGAACGAAAGTCTAATGGGTTTGGAACGGCACGAGGGTAAAGGATAACAGAGCTTTAATTTTTGGGTGAACTATTCCTTTAAAGTTGCCTTTAAACTGCCCAGTTGTGATTAATAAACCTGAAATACCTATAGATATAGGTGATAGTAGATATAGAAATACCTATAGATACCTATATACATATAGGTGACTCATTAGGGGATCCGACTGTCAAGTTTATATAAAAATTTAATTAAAAAAACATAAATAGTTTTCTTTCCAATATAATACCAATATTTAACAGTGTACATTAACAATATGTAGAAAACAACTTTTTTAAGTCTTTATATTGTATAATGCCTACTTACAATAAGCAGTAGCCTATGCAGTGTATACTATGCAGAATTCAGAGAGTAGTAAGCTAGTATTCTTTTCAGAACTTTTCAGGTCCCATTTACATTTATGTTTATGCATTTAGAAAAAGCGACTTACACTGCACTGAGAGAATACTATTTTTTATCAGTTCATACATTCCCTGGGAACTAGACTCATTGTTGAGCTACAGGAACGTAGTGAAATATTTTAACGTGCTATATTTGTTATACAAATACTGATTATCCACCCACTTCCATTTGCACACAGCTGAACATTTTTTGTGTGTTTTTCTGTGCATATATTATTTTAATATTCTGCTCTTGTACTTCAAGTACTGGAAGCTTCTTAACTGAAGTAAATGTTTTTGCGAATGTGAGCATACTTGGCCAGTGAAGTGTTATCAGATTCTAAAATGATAAGTGAGCTTTAGAAGGAACACTGGCTCGGCTCCGTAATTCATCTTCACTTTCCATCATAATATTTTCATATGGTTTGAGCTGCATGGAGTCATTAGTGTTGAGAACAATAGAGCTGCGATGATTGTGATGTCAGTGATCTGTTTCCTGTCTTTTTTCTTCCATGTTCTGTCTAAAGATCACATATCCTCTTTTGTGAAGTTATGAGCAGTGTGTATACACACAAACACTGTTCTATGAAGAGTCTTTAATGACATTTATGTCATAATAAAAGTAGAAGGCTGCAATGGACCTGCATCCCAAGACCCTGACAAGCAGTTTGGACTTTGGAGACTTGGAGAATTTGAAATTCAGAATTCTATATACATACTATACATACTTATGCATGCTTGAATATGTATGACAAACTGGAATCCGAACATAGCCTAAATGTATGGACAGCACTTCAGCTGGAGTTCATCAATATGTCCAGGATGTTCCTGCTCAGGTGTTTCTGTCCAATAGAAATAATCGTACTCTTACTCGGCAAAGTTAGCAATACAATTGAGGGAAAATTGATGTCAGGTGTGTTTATCATGAAGGAAAACACAGGTCTGATCATTCCTACTTGTAACGTTTAGCTTGGCTGGGGCTGGTTTCCCTTTTCCACTAGACTCTTTTGTCAAGCATGCCGAATGGCCCAAAAGCCATCATGGAAAACCTGACGTAACACTCTCATTGTTCTATAACAGAGGTGTGTTATCAGGATATCATAGGAACCTGAAGTCCAAGGCTATTGAGTGACTCATAGTTTGTATTAACACGATATCAAGCAGAATACATCATTCTAACAACTGAGTGTAGAAATAACACTAAGAAACAGCAGGTAAGTGTATCCAAGAATGATCTTTCATTCATCTACCATTTTTTTTCTCTTCACTATCGCCACCCACTGATAAGTCATTCAATCACATTCTCTAGGCGGAAATCATTTTGCTTGTTGTCCCAATTTTTTTAAGAATTAAAAAATTATGAAACTTGATTGAGGTTTCATGACATCCACATCCGTTACATAATTTATTCTTTGCGGGAAGCGTAACTTGTAGGGATGTGTGTATTGTAGTACTGCGGGATGCAAACAGACCCTTCTCAGTTTTTAGTCCATTTGATTTAATTGCTTAAACAGAAACAATGTTTTCACCGTTTGATTGGACAAGTTTTTGAAAGAGATTTATATTTTGAGAAAATTACTTAAATTCTTTGAGTATATTTAATATTTAAAGTGAGTCTATAATTATGAGAAGCTGTTCATTTGAATAAATCATTACAATTTAGTTGAATATTGAATGAATATTTATTATAAATCATTTTTATGAATAAATTATATATGAGAAGGATTGTATGCAAATGTAACAATACAGAAATGTCTCTTACCGGTTCTTCCTCCGTATGCTTGAAAAGAAGAGAACAGAGGTTTAGATAAACAAATCAGAAAAAATTGTATCAATGTTTCTAATTTCATTACTGTGGAATTAACGGTGAGAAATTCAAATGCATACCACTGAGAATGATAGGAAAGGTTACATATCAGACAAATAAAATCTGCTAGGAAACTTACGCAGGTGTGTGATGTGTGTGTGTATTCTATACTGCACCTATACTGATAGACTGCTATTATACAATATTCAGATATGAGCATGCAGGATCATGTCCTTGTGTTTGCACTCATTTTTCCATCTCAGTAGATGAGGATCTACGCAATTATCTTACACCACAAACAATCAATGCCATGTGTGGATAATACCCGAGACTCAGTCATAACTCATAATGTTCATCATAATCATAAATTACAGAAAGATTCAATTACGATGGCCATAAATAATTACTGTTTCAAAACAGTTTCAAAACTACAGAGCATTCCAAAATGATTGAATCCCCATATGGCTAACTTTCTGTTTCCACTGTGTCTTAAACAGACCACACATCAAGTGATGACACTAACATTTAATAATAAAAAAGGCAGCAACTATTTGCAGTAAGTGCAAATAACGGTAGTTGCTATTTACACTAAGCGTACATAGCAACAAAAAGTATTTTCTTAGCACAAAAGTGCAAATAGAAGGCTATTTTAGATTTCAGAAATGCTGTTTTAAAATAAGTGTAAATAGCAATAGATGTAAATAGTAGTTAGATGCGATTTAGATGGCAGATACCATTTTCACCTCAGTGTATTGTAATATATTATAAAACATTATCCAATAATAACAACATATTAAGTGTACATGATTATATTCTTTAAAGGATGCTGCCTTATTTGTCTATTAATTGTCCCTCTCCCTAAAGCCCTCCCCTATACACCTACCCCTAACCATATTGAATCTGCTGATCAGTAAAGGTGTCCTCGAAGGTCCAAAATAGGGAGTCATGATTTTGAACATGATAAAATGAGCTGTACGTGTCACGGTTGATGTGGACACCATCCAATTTCAATTCTAGGCCAATTAAATACCCGTTAAAGCCGCTTTTTCCCCCACTATAGAATGGCCGTAAGGCATTTTATTTCCACTTGTCGAAATATATTTCCATTTTTCTAATATTTTCTTTTTTTATGTCAAATAAACACCTCTCCAAGCTGATATGTGATGGGAAAAGGTAGAAGAATGAGTTCAGAAAAAGGTCAGTCGCGTCAAAAACTAATGCCAACCACCAATCCCTCCACACCACTTCTCTTGTTATCATATGCTATTTTTTGTAATTTTGTCTTGCTCAATCAGACAGTGATGGGCAAAGTTAGTGTAAATAGCCTCTGCTAACAAGATGGGCTATTCATTAAAAAAAAAACACTCCAAAAAAATTTATATGAATGTGTTGTTCAAAATAACAAGTTATCGCCCTTTATATTGCCCACAAATAAAATCTAGTAGGCTAAGGGTTTGTTTACACGACAACGATGTACTAAAAACAGACACATTTTTTCTTTGCGTTTTTCGCATACAGTTGACAACGGTGTCAAAACGATCCACGTTCACGCAGATCTGCGAAAACGACTAAAAACGCTGTATTATGCATGTCAGGCCAGTAGTTGGCAATGTCACTTTGTAAAGAAAGACTACGCACCTACTGTATTGACTGAACACATAATACTCATGCGCATAACATCACAGGTTTCACAATTCACGTTTTTGTACAGTAGCTTACACAGAGACGACAACTCTATAGTTTTTTTTTTTTTTTTTTTCAAATCAGTTTGAAACCAGATTTCACAAGTTTGCATTTTCAGGCCCCCAAAACATAAATGAATGGCAAAACGCAGAAGTTTTATTTTTGAAAGCGGTGTCCTGTAAAAAGCCCCTTAATCTCAAAGAAAAGACCCCCAAAATCTTGAACTCAAATGAACTTTTGCCATTTCGTTTTTTTTTTAATTAAGCATTATAATATATATATATATATATATATATATATATATATATATATATATATATATATATATATATTGAAATATTAGAAAGTATATAATTAAAGTTATAAAAGTAACTTTATAAGTAAAGTTATATACCGTAAGCACATTTATTATTTCAACTGTAATGCATTTGGTTTTATTTTTGGAGTTTGTTATAATTCCCATTATTTTCAAAAATGATTATCATTAGATTCTCATCACTGTAATTTAGTCCTTTTTACAGCATTACAGTAAAAAATAATTAACTACAATACTTTTTAAAATTTGAATCAGCATTAATGAAAGGTCTTACAACATTTGCTACCACGGTCAATTATACTGGTTGTAAAAGCAGGCTTCATTGTCTTTATGCATATCATTTCATATATATGACCTGGAAATCATATATCTATCTAAAACATCACGGCACCAAGACAGCAGCTTTTCGTTCATTCAAGTGTATTTTCATTATTTGTTGTTTTTAATCTGCTCTGATAGAACATACGGTCAAAAGTTAAGACAGGGGATGAAAATATTTAGCACATTCCAGTGGTGGGTATGTTTGGAATGGATGAGTCAGGCTAACAGAGTCTCTGTGAGGAGTTACTCCTCTGTTTACATTTCTCAAATCACGGCAGGATAACAAATTGCTTAACCATCTTTCATTTATTAAGTAGTACGTTTAATTGGTGGTTTATAAACCATAGTTACTTTTCCATTAATCTTGATCTCACTGCACTCCACCTACAACATCTCACAAGTAACGTTTTTCTGTGCGCCACCAAAACGTCTCTGACTAGGTTGTGATTAGATTGTATTTTTATGTATATGCAATAAGGAATAAACACAATGTAGAGCTGGCCGACATCACAGACTCCACCCACCTCATCTCCTTCCTCTGAGTGCTGTGAGAGCTGGTCGTGGTCAATGATCTCCGCCTCGTCCTCCGTAGGTCCGTTTCCGACCCGGACGCCACCGAATTTCTGCGTGCCCTGTTGGGTGAGTCCGGTGGGTGAGGTGGTGCCTGTCTGCTCTAAAGTTTCTAGATTCTCTGCAGGTCTTGCCTCCCTCATCTGGGACTAAATACAAACAAGGTCTGTGTGGCTATCAGCATGCCATGGGGCGCCTGAGTGTTTGCTGTCTGGTACGGCTGCTTGGGGCACCTACCAAATATGATGGAGCTATACCTGTCAATCACACAGCAGCTGGCCAAACAAGCAGGCTAAGCCTAAGGTTCAGCTAATTGCATTTAACATACATTTAAACTAGAATCCTGTGTTCTTTTAATTCAAATGAACATGCATTTTAGTGTCTGAAAGCATTATATCTATTTCACACTTAAAGGGAAAGTTCACCCACACATTTTTATTCTGTCATCATTTACTCACCCTCAAGTGGTTTCAAACCTGTATGAGTTTCTGTCTTCAGCTGAACACAAAAGAAGCTATTTTGAAAGAATGTCGGAAACCAAACAGTTGATAGGCCCCATTGACTTGGAAAAAAAAAAAACTATGGAAATCAATGGGGCCCATCAACTGTTTGGTTACCGACATTCTTCAAAATATCTTCTTTTGTGTTCAGAAGAAGAAAGAAATTCATTCATGTTTCGATTAACTTGAGGGTGAGAAAAACATAACAGTATTTTCAGTTTTGGGTGAACCTTTAAGCATATTCTTTTAAAATATATAATACATGCATAATTATTAGGCAAGTCGATATTCTGATCATGTTTTTTTTTTTCCAAGCACATTTTACTAATTCCAAATCACATCAATCTTAATAACTACTGTTCATTGAGTATATAATCATTTATAAGTGATATATAACTGTAAACACGTCCTGTAATTGAAAAAAAAAAAAAAAAAAAAAAACCCACCTTATTTTCAGTTGGTTAGTTAGCAGGTTTTCTTTTACGAACGAGTAAAATGGGCCAAAATAAAATATTTAACTCACACGGAGAAGCCCAAAATAGAATAGAATAAAATAGAACATCATAAATTATATTTATGATAAAACAAGAAATCCACACTTTTGGTCCCCACATTTGAAATCTCTGCGGTATTTTTTGTACTTTTAGGGTGGATTTACAATATTTGGATGAAATACAATATATAAATCCTGCTGAATTCTACAGATTTCACCCCATTAGAACAAGAACTGATTCTAGTTCAACATTATGATGGATAAATTGGTTATTAAGTTTACTTTTTTTTTTTTTTTTTAAATGTCATTATGGTAAAGAGTTAAATATCTTTGTTGTTCAGGGCGTCCTTCCACATTAATCCTACAATTATAGCTGTTTTGCTAAAATAATAATATCATCAATAATCAAGTATTTTATCATTTTGAAAAAATCAGTACTCTCAGCGCTAAAACTCGGCGGTCTTTTCAATGGAAATTATCTGTGACCTGTTATCTTTTTCTTAGCTCTCCTAAACAATCTTCCATCTGCTGTAAATTCTTCAAGCATGGTAGGTGCCCCATTGGGTCAAACCAGAGTTGACTCTTCCTTCAAAATCTCATGTGATCTACAAACATGCACAATTCTACTCTATCAAACAGACATACACTGCCGTTCAAAAATGTAGGATCGTACAACTTTTTAAATGTTTTTTAATGTTCTCTTATGCTCACAAAGGATGCATTCATTTGATTAATGATACAAAAAAAAAGTAATATTGTGAAATGTTGTTACAATTTTAAATAACTGAATATATTATAAAATGTAATTTATTCCTGTGATCAAAGCTGAATTTTCAGCATCATTAATACTCAAGTCTTCAGAGTCACATGATCCTTCAGAAATAATTATAATATGCTGATTTGCTGCTAAATAATTTTTTTTTATTATTATCAATGTTGAAAACACCTCAGGATTCTTAGATTAATAGACAGTAAAAACATTTTTTTTCTGAAATAGAAATATTTTGTAACATACACTACCATTCAAAAGTTTGGGGTCAGTACAATTTAAATTTTTTTTTTGGAAAGAAATTAATGTTTATCCAAATGCATTAAAATGAATCAAAAGCAACAGTAAAGACATTGATAATGTTACAAAATATTATATTTCAAAGAAATGCTGTTCTTTTGAACTTTCTATTCATCAAAGAATCCTGAAAAAGAATTACACAACTGTTTTCAACAATGATAATAATCATACATGTTTCTTGATCAGCAAATCAGCATATTAGAATGATTTCTGAAGGATCATGTGACACTGAAGACTGGAGTAATGATGCTGAAATTTCAGCTTTGCATCCCTGGAATAAATTTGATTTTAAAATATATTCAAATAGAAGATATAGATAACTATATTACTGTTTTTACTGAATTTTGTATCAAATAAATGCAGCCTTGGTGAGCAGAAGAGACTTCTTTTAAAAACATTAACAAATCTCACCAATTCCGAACTTTTGAATAGCAGTGAATGTACACACAAACATTCATCTATGAAGAAATTCAGGAAAGGTGTTGTACTTGGCTTTGTCCCATGGCATGCTGTCAAAAAACATCTGAGGAAACACAATGCTCACAGTCTATAAAACTCCAAACCCCAGTACCAGAGGACTGTTTGTTCATATATTTGTCATAGACAATAAAATAACACAAGCATTCCTTTCAACATTCCACTTAACCCTCTGCATTGCAAGTAAATCACTTGCATATGGGAGTATGGTACATTTTGAGCTATGCAAATAAATGATACATTCTTAGATATCACTCACCAGTGATTGAGTTAGAGGCTAAGAATAAGCGTAGTACACATATATTTTCATGTGCCTACATTTGAACGTTCATAGTCTTTACAGTGCAGTTTAGAGTCTTGATATCAGTGGATATGCTTCTGTATTTGAGACTTTTTTAAGGTGTCTTTGTTACAGGGTAATTATACATTTAAGTACTTACTATAGGATTAAGATTGGTTTAGGGTTGGTTGAATTTATAGTTATTATATAGTAACTACATGTAACATGTGTAAGAAGGACACTGTAAAATAAAGTGTTACCAAATTAGTAGTAGTATTTTATTTCTAGTATTGTTAGTTTTTATAGAAACACCTAATGACAAATTATGTTAATCATCACTCCCAGCCCATAATTTCTACCATAAAAAATAAAGAAAAAATTTGTGAAGAGAAGCATATTTCAAGTCATTTATACATATATCATTCATCATTTATGTGTAGTTATATAAAGTCTGGCAAGTAAAAATGTAATAGCCAACGGCGATTCAATTGGTAAGGTATGAACATCATGTCCTCTGATTTAATGACATGTAATAAAAGAGAAAAAGGAATTTTGGCTGGTTTTGGTTAGAGAAAATAAACATACCAGGTGCTTCCTCCACATGTACTGACGGCGCAGGACCAAAGTCTTCACCACCAGCATGCATGGCACGCACGCCAAAGCTATCACCACCAACAGAGACTGAATCCCCACCTATGCACACATAGAAAGAGATCCCCCAATCATTCAACCAGAACTCTATCCTGTTCTAACCACACTTCTATCTTTCTACAACCATCGTTTTGTGTGAATGTGGGCGTTACCTGCCCTCTGTACAGAGGTTTGTTGGTGGGGTCATTGTAGTTGAATAGAAACATATTGATGAAGGCTATCAGTAGACTGGGAGCGTCTTTAGAGATTGCTGCGTCGTAAGCAATCCACTTGTAGAAGATGAGCAGGACCAGATAACCGAACAGACTGCTCATGAACACAATCTCAGGGATGAAACCCAGGAAAATGTTCAGAGGTTTCTTAAAGTACCTGTGAGACACATGAGGGAAAAAAAGCTGCAGTTAGAGCAGTAGATAAAACTCTGAGGGCCCTATTTTAAAGGAGAACTCCGGCGCAAAATGAACCTTTGGTCTAATTACACATTGTTACCTAGTCAACCGTTATCTGAGATTTGTTTTCATGATTATCGAATGTAAATAGTTTTATCTCTAAAAACAGTTTAGCCTATAACGCTAGTATAACGCTAGTATATAGGGCATTGACTAATGACAAATAAAAATCGCTTGTTAATACCACTAACAAGGCTCAAAATAGCCCCACACTAACACGGTAGCATAATGAGGGTCCCTACCTTCAAACCGAAGCATTGAGAACTTTTACAGTGTCCAGACAGTTTAATAAGAAGATATTTTATACATACAGTCAACTTCACGAATACAGGCAGAAGCCATCTTAGAAAAACAGTCTCTACCAGTTGATCTCCGAAACGCCGATCCAAATGCGCTGAACTGTGTAGAATCTCATATGGTCCAGCGCATTTGGATCGGCGTTTCGGAGATCAACTGATAGAGACTGTTTTTCTGTGCACTTAAAACGTGTCCGAATCCACTTTTGCTAGTTTAACGACGGGAAAAATGGTTGGCGCGCCCGGCGCATGGTCTAAAAGGGTTGTCCCTATTCACTTAATGAGTAATGGGTGTGTTTTGGTTGTAACGTGCAAAAAAACAATTAGAGTCTCGTCTCCCATTCCCTTTAAATGTCAGTTGCGCTCGTGCCATGGCGAATTGCTATTTACATGGCGGAACTAGCAAGCGGAAAAACTGAACGCTTCTCTAGCGAGGAAACGGATCTGCTCTTGCGCGAGGCTTAAGCGCGCAAGTATACCATCTATGGGACAAAGTGTATGTGCGTTGTGGACCCGCCTATAGGCGCACATTACTAACGCGCTCTTTTAATAAAAAAAAATATTGCGCCATTTTCAGTTGGTCAATGGCGCAGTCTATTAGCCTGGCAAGCCAGACCCACATCAAGATGTCAGGTCTGGGAACTCACCATTGGCAGGGCTCAATCCGAGGGGCGGGATAAACGGTTGTCTTTCAAATTCCCGCTGCATGCAATAGGATAGCGCTACAACCAACCAGAGCAACGAAGAAGGTGACGTAGTCAGAGCGGCAAAGATCCGGTCGGCAAAACTCTGAACACTTCTTCCTTTTTTAAGAATGACTTAAGTGGCGTTCTTTGTTCTTTTCTCAAAGAAAAGCTTAACTCCAAGTCCTCCAGAGTCGCGGCCAAAGCCGATTCGAAAGACAACTGTTCGCCAGCAGCAGCAGCCATTCTTTGTTTTCAAGTAGCATGAAACCGTCGCAACTCTGTCATTATGTTTAGCCCGCCCGCCGACTCTATATAGTGTAGTATACACGATGTGATTGGCCTGACTAGAGTTTGTTTTTTCCAGTTCTAAAGCCAACGGAGAGTTGCAAGACTACCCTGGCTGCAAAATAAATTTGGCTGCCGCTACGGTGCGTCTAGAGTTCTAGGCTAGCAGTCTATTTCAGTTGCCTCAAAATAGCAACGCGTCTGAACAATGCGACTGAACACACACCTCGTTTTCAGACCAGCATGCCCATGGGCGCACGAATGGGCGCAAATGCATTTACTATTTAAACAACGTGGTGCCAGACGTGAAAATGATAACTGTGTCGAGCTGAAACTAGCAAAAAACACTTGCGCCGCGCGGCTGGTGCTGCATTGCACTGAGTGTATGATAGGGCCCTAGCTGCTCCACACACACATTTGGACACACACTTACAGGTGATTGAAGAGAGACAGTGAGACTCCAAACAACATGTGAATGACACCCAGGATTACAGACATCTTCATCTTAAACGAGTTCAGGAACGTCAGCTTATTTGAGGCAATATTCCAGATCTAACAGAGAAACATTAGTAGAACAACATTATTCCAGCATCTCTGTGGTTCACACACGATTTGTTGAAGATAAATGCTTCATTTTACAATTAAGTTTTAAAGATAGATATTAGGGAACTGCATTTTGGATATTTTTAATACTAGAGATAAACTACAGGGTAAAAGTACACAGGAAGAGAAGGTCTCGTTTGTGCTATTTGATTTATTGATCGTTGCATGCACATGTAAAACAAAAGTTTAAAATAATTTTCCAGCTTTTTAAGTTTATATTTTGCACTCCTCAACAAAATCACCCAGTGATTTATTCATTATTTTCACATATTACTTTTTAAATGAACACTCCTGGTGAACACTCCTATATTTCTTCATATCGCAATTTGAAATACCGTATATTTTGCAGCCCTAATATCTGTGTGTGTATTGTATGCATGTGTTTTTGTGTGATGCAGCACATACCGGGTCAATTCCCAGAGGATACGGGCCACCAAACACGCCAGGAACAGTAGGGCTTAACTGAAGAACTGAGTTACTATCCAGAGTCTCAAATCTACAAACAAACACACACCGTACAAAGACAGAAACAGAAGAATATCACATTTTTTAAAATGTGTCATTAGTTTCATTCTAAATTCAAAATGTATTATTTTTAAACTGTTTCACCGATTTAATGCTGTAAACTTACGTCCAGTTTCCCTTAGGGAAAAACATGGGCCGCACACTCCAGCCAGAGCCGAACATGTTGATGGACTTGGAAAAGCAGTCATTATAAATCAACCCGGTGTAGACTGAGAATACCCCCATCAGAAGAACGATATAACGACCTGCAAATATCATGTTAAATATCTACTCACACACACACACACACACACACACACACACACACACACACACACACACACACACACACACACACACACACACACACACACACACACACACACACACACACACACACACACACACACACACACACACACACAATATTAGTATATGACTTTTGAATTTATAAAAAAAGAAAGAAAATAACGGTAACACTTTACAATATGGTTCATTAGTTAACTACCTTTCTTAACATGAACTAATAATGAACAATACATCTTCAGCATTTATTAATATTAGTTCACATTAATTTCAACATTTACATCAAAGGTTATATTTGTTACGAAGGTACATATATCATGTTAACTAATTAACCTTATTGTAAAGTGTTACCAAAATAACTTATAACATAATAAATATTCATACAAATCCAGCATCTCTGAATATGGCTTTATGATTATACTATGATTGTTAAATTATATAGTTGTATGTTAAATACATTGAAACAGGAAGTTAGATCTGTATATATTGAAAGGCTTGTCATTTTAAAATGTGAATGTAAAAATGTACATTTTAAATCCATTAAAATCCATCATTACTAACATACACTAACAACACCATATTTGATTTCGACTCCATCTTTATCGTAAGAATTATTGAGAAGCTGAGACCTCATTGTCACTCTTCTGAGCAAGCAGACGGGTCTCTCTGATGACAAGGTAAAGAGCAGCACATGTCATCAGCAAGCCATGACCCATGTCCCCAAACATGACAGCAAACAGGAACGGGAATGTAATGATTGTGTATGGCGCTGCAAGAAACAAAACAGAAACAATCCAATCATACAACTGTAAAATAAAACCTATAATTTATTGCCGGACAAAAAAGTGGACTGCAGATCTAACAATTCATTTATAAATGTACTTTAATGCATAAGAATTACCTGGGTTGATCTCTCGGTAGGTTCCGATGCCGTAAGCATCCACAATGTTCTGGAACCCTGAGGTGAACTTGTTGGTCTTGTTGAAAGTTGGTGGAGTCTGTTTGGTCTGCATTCGATTTAAGATGGAGGGAACTGTGGAGCCACTCCGTTCCTACAGGAATAAAATTGTGATTAAACTGACAGTATTATTACTGCATTATTACCTTTTCAATGTACACTGCCAATCACATCTACTCATTCTTTATTAGCAATATTTCCACATTTAAGTATAAAAGTAAAGTGATGTAAACTATGAAATAACACAAATGGAAATACAATCAACTTCATGAGTGTCATGATCATGTCTTGTTTTAACATAAGTCTGTAGATTTACAGGTTTTTAAAGGAAATAGGCTCATTTTCCAACTCCCCTAGAGTTAAATAGTTGAGTTTTACTGTTTTCTAATCCATTCAGCCGATCTCCGGGTCTGGCGGTAGCACTTTTAGCATAGCTTAGCATAGATCATTGAATCTCATTAGATCGTTAGCATCTCTCTCAAAAAAATGACCAAAGAATTTCAATATTTTTCCTATTTAAAACTTGACTTCTGTAGTTACATTGTGTACTAAGACTGACAGAAAATAAAAAGTTGCGATTTTCTAGGCCAATATGACTAGGAACTATACTCTCATTCCTGCATAATAATCAGGGAACTGCTGCTGCCGTACCAGCAGCGCAATGATATTACAAACTTAGTGCCGGTCACGTTGGAAGTTACCGAGCTGGGGACTATTTTCAGGCGCTGCGTAATATCATTGTGCCGCACAGTTTATTAATGCTAACGGTCTAATCCGATTCAATGATCTATGCCAGGGATAGGCAACTCCGGTCCTGGAGGGCCACTGTCCTGCAGAGTTTAGCTCCAACCCTAATCAAACACACCTGAACAAGGCAATCAATGTTTTCAGGATTACTAGATAGATACAGGCAGGTGAGTTGTTATTGATTACCTGATTGTTACCTGATCTATGCTAAGCTATGCTAAAATTGCTACCGCCAGACCCGAAGATCGGCTGAATGGATTAGAAAACGGTAAAACTCAACTGTTTAACTCTAGGTGAGTTGGAAAATGAGCCTATTTCCAAAAAAAGTGGAGTGTTCCTTTCATAAGAAAAGCATGTACGCTTTGTGTCCGAGCTTTTGACTAGAAGTGAATATATGCAAAGCATATTGTTTTCTTGCTTTTATTTGTGGATTGAATGACTAAATTAAATCATATCTCAGTGGTCGAAATCATCAAGAATGAATATTACTCACCGTTCCCCTCCGCAGAGCGAATTGAATGGAATCCAGGTCAGAAACGGGACACCAGACCTCAGCGATCAAACATTTCTGAGTAACATCGATATTACAGAGGTTCAAAGTGTGATAAATGGCCTTCATCTTCCTCACTTTGATGAACCACACACGTATGGTTTTCGCAGCGGCCTGCAAAACCCTCTGCCGGTGGTCTTCAGTTTGATTCAGTACCTATATGATTGAACACAGCAAACACTGTATGATTAGGGCATTTAATGCTATTTTTGCATGAATTTAAAGGTAATCAAAAAAATTTAGTTGAGACAAAGAGAACTAGGGTTGGACTGTGGCATACCATCTGGAGGTCATCAATGCGGGTGTTGACACCCGCTGCCATTTCTTTCCTCTCCTGAGGGGTTTCAGGGCACGGGTAGAGAGATGCACGGAACCTGGCGACCAGTTTAAAATGTTTGATTACCATTGGATAAAATGTTCAGAATAATTCAGAAAAGACCCTGCTACATACCCTTCACAGATCTTCTTCACTCTGTTCTTCAGCTGGTCTCCTTGGAAGAAGATGATAAACACGGATTTGTGCACCTGATCACCCTGTGACAAACAAAGACCCATGACTTGAACAATTTGATCACACTTGTAAATAAAATGTAAAACGCAGACATCCTAACTGACTTAATCACTAAATAATTCAGAATAAGAATAGAGACTGACTGTTGTGGGGTCCTCAAGAGGGTCCTCAATCTCTGCCTGACGTAAAAAGACATTTCCACGGCAGACTCTCCACAGCATCCTTTCAAACGTGGGGATTCTCTCACGGTTTATAACCCCAGCCACAAACCTACAGGGTAAACAAACCTGTATTATCAGCAGGGTACTTAGAGTGCACTTACTAAAGTCAATGCAAATCTGTTATTTACTCTGATTCTGAATTCTCTTCTAATATTACGAAAGAGATATTGTGATCTCTTTGAATAGATAAAAGCTCTGATAAACAAAAAGGCTTTCCCACAACTGTACAAGAGTAGGTAGCCTATGTATGCACCAATTCCATTTTATTTCTTTTACAGTAATTCCAGTGAAAATCAGTTTTTTAAATCCTAAACCCACTATCATAAAAAAAAAAAAAGGAAATCTCAATTCCAAACAGTAAAAGTAAATTCTTATGATATTTGCAGTGAGCGAATTCTTAAACAGCAACAGAAGACAGTGAACAGAAAGAAAATGTAATAATTATTCACTGATAATCTATCCCCCAAAATTCTCAAATTCCATTATAAATAGTAAAACACTAAATAGTATTAATATATACTAAAATAAAAATATATTTCTAAAGAACTGGTGCTGTCAAAAAAAGAATTAATAATTGAATGATGAATGGAATGATGAAATTCCAGAAAACGCCTAAATTGTCACAATAGGGTGGCTGTTGTAAAGATTGCATGACAAAGGAGAATCAAAAATGAGAACAATATTTCTCAACAACAGAACTAGGAGCATGCAGGTGTAAAGATAATCATAGAAAAAAACACATTAAACAGATGATAACTAACAAACTCAGGCCACATCCACACGAAGCCAGAGCTTTCCCTATCCGATGTTTTTTTTGCCTCGCTCTAAAAAAGAATTCCGTAAACACGGCGTCGTCTCAAGAAATATCTGCGTACACACGAAACCACTGAAACCGACTCAAAACGATGTAGTATACATCCCAGACCAGTATGTGGCACTGTAATTCTGCCATATAGATACAATAAAAATGGAGAAGAAGACTTTGAGCATGCGCATAAACCTTGCGCGCTGTATACAATAATATTAGGCACAGTAGCTTCTTCTTTTCTTTTTTACCAAGAACTTTATTAAACAATAATAACAACCATAAATGGCCTGGTACAAAATAGGGATGAGTCACGAATCACGATATTCAATTAGTTGTCGGACTCATAAAGCTTGCCACAAAGAACCGGCAAAAGTAATGAATGAGTCAAATATAGCAAGGAGACATTTTAATAGTTTAAAAGTAGACATTTCAAGCATTCTATATATTTCTGAGTTTCGGTTAATTTATGAGACGAGTTCCAGTTCACGAGCAATGCAAGTTATATTGCGCCGGCGCGTCCATGTCATGATTATATTGTCAGCTATATTTGCTTCTTATTTATTAAATCCAGGCAATTGGTTGATGAAACATTGATTAAAATTAAGATACAATTTATACAAAACAAAATTCACTTTAAATAAAGGCTTTATACAAACCAGCTTTATATAAAAACCAAAATGATGTCTCCCGCTATATTGCGCATCTTATGATTACTCATGCTGTTCACTTTCATAAATCAACATAGATGAAATAAAAAAATAACATTATTTAAACATAAATATGAAACTAAATACATTTTCTTTAATGGCTACAACAGGCTTACTGAGAAATGTAATGTCGGAGTGGAATTTGAGCGAGCGCCATTGTGCTGGCGAGCATGTGCGTTTTTTTAACAGCCTAATAATCAAATAATTCCCAGTGATCGTCGAATACTATTTTTGTTTGAAATGCCCATCCCTACAACATACGAAATGTCTTAATCAGACAACAGACCAGCACCATAGCATAAGAAAAATATAAAGAAATACAATAAAAATACATTTAAGTAAATAATAAATAGCCTAAAGTAATAAAAGAGGCTCAGTAGCTTCTGCAGCATTATATTATATTATTATACAAGCATGTAGTCGGCAGGTGTTGTTGCTGTTACGTGACTAGCAGTGTCTGACTAGTCGACACGTGGGGTGATGACATCAACGTTTCACAAAATATACGGATTGGCTGTACACACGAAAACGCAAGCGTGTCGTTTTCAGATTTATCCACTTTGGGACCCGGTTTCAAAAAATAGCGGTTTCAGTCTCTCAAAACGCCGGATCCGTCTGGACGAAACGCCAATACGACACAAAATTTGTCCGTATACAGCTAAACGCGTCTCCGTGTGGACAGGGCCTCAGAGTGCAAACTAAGGGCTAGCTATATATACAGGGAACAAACAAAGGAAACTAAACGAGACACAGGTGCAAATCGTATAGAAACTAAGGGACATCAATAACCTAGGAAACAGAAACTAGGAGAAACATGGGGTTCGAATTTAGGCACTGCTAAAGACAGTAAAGACCCTGGCTCACTCTACACATTGGGACACTGATGACTCTATTTCCAGCTACATGATAACATCCTCATTGTACAACATCACTGGTATTTATGAACAACAGCAGAACTGATATATTTCTGATATTACTTTTTAATGTTATTTAAATTACATTATGATACATACTTTTCGTGTTACATATACATGTAACATTTTAGCCGTACATGCATTATAAATGTTAGTTCGATTTTGTTCGTTAACTGTCTAGTGGTGTATCTTTATTCTGAAATATAATTATATTTTTTATAATTAAAAAAACATCTATCGTGTGTCATTATGTGTAGGGAGTTGGCTGACGTGATTTACGTTTCGCACTTCAGAAATTCCTGGTTTTCACGGTGCATTGTGGGACTTTTTTGGCTTAATTTAATAATAATAATAATATATTATTATATACAATTATATGATAATAAAACATATATACTTAATATGGGCTATTTCGTTCTGGAGGTCCTGCAGAGTTTAGCTCAACCAACCCTGATAAAAAATCTGTAATCCTGAAGACCTTGGTTAGCTTGTTCAGGTGTGTTTGATTAGGGTTGGTGCAAAACTCTGCAGGACAGTGGCCCTCCAAGGACCGAAATGTCTCATCCCTGCTTAATATTCTAATATACTTGTATGCATTTTATTTATTGTTTTTGTTATTAAATTATCAGTTGTTGCAATGGTATCAAGAAATGTGAAATTGCACTGGAACTCACCCCAGGCGCAGTGGGGCACCTCGGCCAGCCTCACTGGGGTCCAGCAGAGATGAGGATTCTTCCAACAGATTAGGATCCTCCATCTAAAAAGAGTCCAGTAGAATTATATGTTAGGGTCAGAGGTGGTTTGGATGTAACATTTCAAAGTGGATTTGAAAGACCTTTCCACTGTATTGGACCAAAGGCTTAACTAACACCTCAAAAGGTCTTGAGTTTTTTTAGTTTCTCTCAGTGGATTGCTTTCACATTGCCGGAGAGGACAGGCATACCTCGTCAAAGAACTGCTGGGTACGTCTGAGGATGTGCTTGAGTTCGGTCAGCTCTAGAAAGTTCTTCTTCAGGGCCTCTTGATTAGTGTTGATCTCTTTCAGCTCATTCTCCAGCTTCTCAAAGGTTGCCTGGCGATCAAAGATATAAATATAAGTTAAAAACATAAATCGAAAATATAGATATTAATATATACCCAAAGTCTAACATAACCAAGACAGAGTAAAATTACCTCAAGGTCAATCATGTCTCGTGGGAATGGAACTTCAGGATTCTCACCAGTGTCCATAGTTGAAATGTTGGCTTTCTTAATCTCCTTCTCTACAAACCCTGCAGAACATGACACAAGCATTGATGTATAATAATATTTAATAATTCATTCTCTTTGATTATTTTTCACAGGGTGAATTTTTTTGTCTTGTTTAGTGGTGGATCTTGCCATAAGCAATATAGGCCTTAAGTACAGGGAACTACACTAACCTTTTCCACTGGTGGCACTTGCGCTACTAACTTTTTCAGTTACTGGCGCAAAACATGATTTGGTCGCACAAATTATTTATAGTAAGCCGCTCTGGATAATAATGAACAATAATGAAACTGTATTGCATACAGATGTGCTTTTTATTTTACTTTCCATCTTTTAAACCACATGCCGCCTTGTTTTCTTTAACATTGGTTGGTATAGATTTACTGCAATAGAAAATACAGTACACAATAATGTAAATTAATTTCTTTTGGATTTCAACATGCTATGGTTGCCACAGATGGGCAGACTCCTGAACTCTTAAAATAAAATAAATATAATCCATAAAATAATAATAGATTTTCAGCAGCTATTGACTATTCAGTATTAAAGATAATACAAAAATGCATGTCTACTTCACAATTAAGTGAAATATAATAAGCCACAAATAAGGCTATATTATAAGCTACAGTACATTGAACTTAGCCTAATTATCAATTCAGATTCCTCACTTGCTCGGTTTGCTTGACGCCGAAATGCAGTGGGGAGTGCTGCTGCGTCACGGGATATGTACATGTCTATACATTTCGCGTGCTTCATACTGTCATTGTGAAGCTTCAATTTACATGGACACTTATAATCGGATTGACGGCTCAATCGGACTAAAAAAATCTTCATGTAAACGCCTTAATCGATCGGGTTGAGCTCGATCCGAATGCATTTTCGATCGGATTGAAAGGGGTGGTTTATTCCTTTTGTAATACGATCGAGAGAACATGTCAACACTTGATCGGATTGAAAACCGAAACTGAAAGGACTGCGCGTACAATGACGTATGACGCGCGGAACGAGCTGTTCTTCCTGTTGAATAAAGTGTCATATAAATGAGTGTCCCGTCATTCTAAAATTCTCATTTCACTCAGCGCCTGTGAAGTGAAGCAGGACAACATCCCACTAATTGTTTTGGATTCTCATCCACAGACGACTGGTTTTGGCCGCGGGGAGGGGCATTTTTACCGCGTGATAAATATAAACAGCACGGCAAAACGGTTCAATGCTCAATGTCTCCAAATCATGACCAGAGACGGATTAATATTACGTCTGCCGTTTAAAACAAATAAAGAGCCAATAGAGGAGAATGGTTATACGCAAACAGCGGGAAACGTGTGACATATAAACGCGCACATCAACCCGATTACTTTATAAGTCGCGGGGCTGAAGCCAACTTTATGTGTTGAATGCTCAGAGCACGTTATAAAACGTATTCTTAAAATACACATTTCTGTTTTAATAAATGCTCATAGTAAATCATAGCATATTGCCTAAAACATAAGGTAGGAACAAAAATAATCAGTGATACATTTGCGACCCATTAAAAATTAGGGTCGCAATGGCATTTCAAAAGGTCGCATATGCGACCATTTTGGTCGCAGTGTAGTTCCCTGCTTAAGCAGCAGAGTTTTATGGCTGACCCCCTTCCCCACCGCTAAAATTATACTTGTAACAAAGTAGGGTAAAACAGGGCTAAATGTGTGAGTTAAAAAGCACTCCCCCCCCCCCCCCCCCCCCCCCCTGTAATCTAATCCACTAGATGAAACAAAAAATCATTGCACCACTTTCCTAAACATCCACGTTGCACCATGTGGAAATTTTGGACATAATCTACTATTTAGTGGTTTAAATCTAGATTTATGCAGCAAATGCAGTACATTTTGATTTTCAGTTTTGTTTATAATTAAATCAACAGTTTTTCAATAACTGAAGAATATGTAGAAGTATGGTATTTGGAGTAAAAAGCACCCCTGCTTTTGCGGCGAAATGTACAATAATTAACATGATAATAAATAGCTGGCTGACATTTCCCATTGTTGACATGACATGTTAGATTTAGATGGTTAATATAATTTATTAAGTAGGGTGTCCACAATAGAGATAATATATTTATTTATATTAAAATATATAATATGAATAATTTCATATTAATTCATATCATGGATTCATTATTAAAGCAGTGCAATAATCTTTATGAATTTATATATGAATATATATATGAATATATATATATATATATATATATATATATACTGTATATATATCTTTTTTTTCTTCTTTTTTTTTTTACATATTTCTGAATAATTTAAATGAACATTTCATGACAACAGTATTTATTTGAATAAAGTAAACATTTTTTTTATCAAAATAAACTGAATATGGTAAAAACTTAGCTGAAGTGCTGTTTTAAAAAAGTATTATTTTAGATACTTTGCAAAACATATTACTTTAGCTAAAGTATTTGTATCCATACTGGGGTCCTTTTACCAAATTGTAACAAAAATGTATGAGATGGTGAGAATGGTATAAGGCCCCCCTCACCATTTCATTCATTTATATGATTTTTACACAAAACAAACCACTTTTAAGATGTATTCATCTTTAAATTCTCCATCAATGTTCAATAAAAATATATACCGTACATATTTTTTCTATATAGTGAAAAGCACAATGTGTGCCTTTTAGCTCCAATGTAAAATAATAAATCAAATATAATGTAACAGAGTACAGTATATAACTAAACATTTATGATTTTATAAGTTCATTTTTTCTACCATTTTCTTATATTTTGGTATTTATCTTAAAGGTTCTTTTAGTGATGGTTAAGCATAATACACATAAAGGAATATGTGTCCATTCTATCACACCTGACTTTGTCCACCATTTTAGCCAATCAGAAACGCTCTGCAGCTGTTAAACATTCTGAGGACTCAGGACCGTTACTGGTCTTTGTGTGTACAGTATGTGTGTCCATGTGTTGATCCACTCACTGAGCTTCCTGTCCATCTCCTCACAACGTCTCACTTCATTCACAAACTTCCTCTGAAACACGTTCACATCAGGGTTGAGCTGAAAGAAAGAGGCTTGCACTCATTATCAACAGATATGATAGAGGACAATATATGACAGAGGAGAGAGCAGGAAAAGAGAGAGAAAGCAACCTGTCTCTACTCACATCTCTGAACTGGACCATTCCCAGCTCTCCCAGTTCACTGACACAGCAATAGGCCGCTTCAGACTGGAGGAAGAGCTGGGCCAGAGTCATCTCCTCACTGCGGAACAACTCCCCCATGATGCTGTAGACCGCAGGAACTCACACACGGATCAGAAATCAATCCCACTGGATACTACCTGTCAGGAGAACAGAAGGACATTTTATAAATGATACAGACAAACAGACAGACAGACAGACAGACAGACAGACAGACAGACAATAGACAGATAGATAGATAGATAGATAGATAGATAGATAGATAGATAGATAGATAGATAGATAGATAGATAGATAGATAGATAGATAGATAGATTGATAGATAGATAGATAGATAAATAGATAGATGTCATATAAAAATATTTCTATACAGTATGTATCTTTTAGAATATATATATATATATATATATATATATATATATATATATATATATATATATATATATATATATATATATATTAATGTTTTTAAAACACATCTCTTTTGCTCACCAAGGCTCAATTTATTTGATAAAAAATACAGTAATATGGTGCAATATTGTTAATAATTAAATTATATTATATATTTGAATATACGGTACTTTAAAATTTTGCTGAATTTTCAGCATCCTTTCTTCAGTCTTCAGTGTCACATGATCCATTAGAAATCATTATAATATGCTGATTTGGTGCTAAAGAAACATTTTTATTATGATCCATTATTATTGGTGCTCAATGATTAATAATGGTTCTTATTATTATCAGTGTTGAAAACTGTTTTTTGCAACTTAACATTTTTGTGGAAATCGTGATGCTTTCCCCCCAACATTCATGTGTAAAGCTCAATGACAAGCATTTATATACAAAAATTATTATTTTGTAACATTATAAATGTCTTTACTATCACTTTTGATTAATTTAATGATGAATAAATAAATTAATTTCTTAATTTTTTGATCAAATAACTGCAGCAATAGTGGGCATAAGAAACTTATTTCAAAAACATTAAAATAATCTTAATTATTCCAAACTTTTGACCAGTCATTGGCAGTTATAATTAATTCATTATATTACATATTTAAATTTAATTGAATTATAATTATACCTTAATATATTAAAATGTAGCCTAGGCTTTCACAAAATTAACTGAACATTTGACATTTATTTTGATATCCACAAATTGTTTAGCTGACTGAAATAAAGCAATGAAAGTAATCACCATTAGATATTCTGTAACTGAGGCTGCTTCTCTTCTCATAAGAGAATCTGTGGGCTGGGCACAGCATCGCTCGCATCTCAAAGAGCCGATTGGCTGAAAGCTCAGCATCCTTTCTGAATGGCGGATGAACTCAACACCCCTCGCATCTCTAAGAGGTGATTGGCTAAAAACCTCAACAAGGTTCACATCTCTGCGAGCTGATTGGCTGATGCCTCAACATCTCTCACATCTCTGCCGCACTGTCCTTCAGCTCTGAAGGACGCCATTACGCACTCCTCTCTCTATTGCTAACAATCATTTTTATCAGAATTGTATCACATTATATAATATACTAACAGATTCTGCCACTTGTGAAAGTCTAATACATGCATATTAATTTGTAAGATGTTCATTTTTGTTTAATAAGGCGACAGTGAATAATTTTGCCATCATCCTGATTATAAATAGACCAGTTAGAGAAATAGCACTCATGTTGTCGCATTTTCAGCCAAATTAAGTAAAACATGAATTCCTAATTGAATAAATGAACGCAAGAATGAGTAGGCTAACCTTAAGTTATGCTCTGGGACGCAGATTTTACAATTTACTAATAACTAAATGCTGTTAACAGTTTATTCTTTCACGCGAATATAACATAACATTGTAACCATAATCACAATCAGAGCGAATATTAATATATTTATCAATGCTATGGCAGACAGATTAGATAAACCCCAAGCACCTTCTCATTCCAGCGACCACAAATTCAATGATTCATCCACTCATTTATGTCTTATATACATATAGTGGAAGTGTTAAAAGTGTGGAGAGAGAAACAAAATCACAAATATGTAAAAGATAAACGCTCTCACCGTCCTCGATGTCTTCAGAGATCACTTCACCTCTGCGATGATGATGATCAGACGTGCTACGTGACGTCACGCCAGCTGCTGCTGTCAGGGTCACGTGATTGCTTTTTCTGTGTACATTTATAGGCTACTGTCCTTTTTGGTTATGAACAATGTTTATACATTGGTTTATTATTATTTTATTCCAACCCTTGGGAATAAGAGTTGGTATAGCCTTTAGTAGGCTACATTGCATTGGTAAAATATTAGGTTATGTGGATAAGATGAATCACCATTACTGAAATTAAAAGGAACATGATTTGATATCTTAGAAAGACAAAGATTTTTACTAGCATATGTTTTCATTTGGATGTCTGACATGACATTGCATTAAAAAAAAGACAAAATGTATAAACATTTATAATATGCTTAAAACACATGTCAGATCTATGACTAGGGTAAAGCTATTCTTAAGCATCCTCATTCATCAGGATATAAATAAATACAGTATCTGAAGTCTGCTTTATTTTCATTTTCTGCTGCAGGAAAATAATGTCTTGACAATGTAGACAGGGATAATTATCTCCAAAAAAGAATCCGTTGGCCATTGGTAAAACATCTTGACCTATTATAATGTAATATTTGTGATTTAAATATGAATATAAATAATCTAAATCTAAATTAATATAATAATATACATAATTTGACAAATTGAAAAGGAAATTCTGATTATATTTAGAATAACCAATACTTAATGCACAATAGGCTACATACCAGAAATTATGGTTGTACTGTAACCAGAAAATATGTATTATGAAATTAGGGTTCTTTTTAGTTTCATATTTACATTTAAAGGTGCTTTGTAGCCAGAAAAATCATACTTTTCTTTACATATAGGCTACTGCTTTATGGAGCAAAAGAGAGATATGTATTCCAAGTATATTTTTGACACTTGTGACAATATGTGTCTAACTAGTTCAATAGTTAGCTCTCTGACTATTTAATTATTTAGCCATGAGTTTACGGGAATAGACCTGTGGTCTGATATAGACTGGGTGATGCAGGTTTGTGTGAAACAGTGAAAGGTGAGAGGGCAGACCTCAGAAGAATGTAGCACAGACTCTGTAATGAACCTCTATATTTAGAGCCAGAAACTACTGAAGAACCAGAGGTGAGAAACATGCAAACGCCTGAGAATTCACACTGACCAGCTGAAACAAGCTGCAAGTCTTTCCTCTGCGTTGCATGGTAACCCCTAATAAGGCCGTTTAAAGTATTATGAATTTCAATTACGTACACCTGTTAACTTATAATGTCAAAGCTTTGATATTTTCGAATTTTATTTAGCACCTGTACAATCAAAGCTCTGAAGATAATGAATATCTCTGGCCCTGTTTACACCTGTATTAAGATGCGTTTTGGTCGATCAGATTGCAAATGGACGAGGGAAAGATTCCCGTTTACACCTGGTGTTTTAATCCGTCTCTTTTGCCCACTTTCAACCACTTTTGTAGGCTACTGATTTCTTTGAGGGGAGGGTCTATGGGTGGGTAAATTTGTGGGGTTTTTTTCAGATCTTTCGATCTAAAGGATAAAATAAGCTTGCGAAATATATGAACGCGAAAGGAGACTCCGGAAAAACATGCAGAGAGCAGCAGCTTTCGTTTCTGCTCTGACAGCCGCAAGACCACACCGAACGTTAGCATGTTAGCAATATTGAGAAAACATTGTGCTTGGTACGTTTTCCGTCTTCAAACCAAACTGTGGTCTTCAGCCAACAAATTTAAAATCCAGCCTTCCCATAATGTTTGCGCATCAGGTCAGGAGGCGGACAGTATGCGGTCTTTTGTGGCTGTTCGAGCACATGACCACCGTTTACACTATGAAAGCAATCCAGTCGAATGCGTTTTTGACTACCTCTGGAAATGGTAGAAAGTGGACAAGCTCAAAATGTTTTAGACCCTGTTTACACCTGTACTAAGCGTCGTCCATTTGTGATCCGATCAACCAAAACACACCTTACTACCAGGTGTAAACTGTAAAGGCCTCTGATGTTTACATTTATGTTTCACTGAGCTCATTTTTGGATTCACTCCAAATCCACAAAACTATTGTTTCATTCCACTGGAAAGGAAATACAGTAATGATATCATCAATCAATCTCCACTGAATATTACATTTTCTCTCTAAAATTGTAAATAGTATGGCATTCTATCAGCGTAGCATTCAGCTAGTTTGAACTTTGTTTTCGTTTGCACTGTTTCTCCCTGCCTTGTTTGTTGTCATAGTTACTAATTTGATTTCATCATCTTCTTCAGCTGTGTTCCCCTGTGTACATAAGTTATTGTGTTTCATTCTTTGGTTCTTGGGTATTGTCGATGGTTGGTTGTGTTTCCCTGCCAGTCACTGTCTGAATTACCTGTGAATTAAGGACTTTGAACTTTCCTCTTCCTTGTTGTGCCCGTGATTATCACTACTGAGTTGTGACAATCATTGAGGGATGAGATGGAATAATACACACACTCGCACATGCATACACACGCAGGGCCCACGCACATAGAGTTAGAGCTCAAGTTATTTTTGCAAACTCTTCCTTTGGATAGGTTTTTTTTTAACGTGCTCTGGGAAAAATGGGCCTTTAGGGAACTGAGAAACCCTGCAGGTCTGGATGACATTCCAGCTCTCGCTGTGTCTGTGCCTGTCTAATACTGTTACACTCTCCAGAACCTCATGTTATCTTCACACATATACAGCACTGTCCCAGAGGGACATTTTATTACTCAAGAGTTTGCTAAAAGATATTACGAGTTTGGAATTGTTTCATATAAGTATTACCTTTTTACTAATTCATCAGGAGGTATAAAAATAGACACATATGAGACAATTGTTGATGTACAGTATACTTTACAACTACAGTATAAAATCATTGCGATTAAATAGCCTACATTTAGATGTATATCAAATAGCGATTTGATTTGGCAGAATTTGCTAAGAAATATTTGAGTTCACCCTTGTGAAAAAGACGTACACTTTAGAATTAGTACTTATTACAGAAATAATATACTTAAAAAGAATAAGTGCAAACTGATGTTTTCAGACACTTAATTGCGTGTTATTTACAATTAAATGAAAATGTATTATAGTTTAAATGTATATTAATTGCAATTTTAAAGTTGAACTTTATAGAGTGAATTTTGACCCTTAAGTCGGAATTTCATAATTCACTTAATTGTAAACTTCAAATCTAAAAAAGTATATATTTAACAAAAACTGTACTTAGGGGTAATATAATATTAATACAATAAGGCCAGTAAAAAGCCCATATGCTTTCATGACTGTTTCTTAACATTAATGTACAGCTTTAAAGTACATTTTAAATGTAAAACCTTTTGTGGCGCTGTACAAGGTTGTCCCATTTTTTCAGGGGTGTAGTATTTGTCATGGTCATGTGATCATGGCAGCCACAAGGTGGACCATCCTTATGTAGAATAAAGGTGAACATGAAGTACAACATGTTCCTGGATCAACATCTTTCTTGATCCTGGCACAACATTCCAATCAACAATCAATCAAATCAGTTTTTGGGGAAAAGTTTACAGTTTATGTCAAGTTACAGCCAGTACAACCAGGGTTAGGTGCTTCTACATCAGTATATTCCCCTCCTATTTTAGGCATAAGTTATGGGAAGGGTTAGGTTTAATTGTAGGGTAAGGGTTAGGGCAAAATTTTGGGATTGGAATGATGTTCCAGGATCGACTAAATATGTGGTTGCAGGAACATGTCTTACTTGGCAAAATCACAGAAAGCATAGAATGAAACAACTTTTTTTTTTAAAGTAGACCATGGACTCTTCATCTTTAAATGTAGACTGTTTGTACATTGGAAAAAGTTAAGATCTTATTTAAGATTTCTTTTTGTTTCTTTTTTTCAATGGGGTCCCATTGGAGGCCACTGGGTGGAGCACTGCTCTCCAACACACACACACACAGAGCTACACACCGTGCAGGGGGGAGTGTCACTGGGTAAGAGGAAGGCAGCTGGCACGCAGCTGATTTGTCTGGAGGGTTTCACAGGAAAGTGTGGCATTCACGACCCAGCGCTCATGCAGTACAGACCGTCCACAGCTTACTTGCCAGCCTCTGCTGCTCTGGCCAGATCCCAAACACACACACAGAGAGAGAGAGAGAGAAAGTGAGTGTGAGAGAGAGAGAGAGAGAGAGAGAGAGAGAGAGAGAGAGAGAGAGAGAGAGAGGAGAGCAGATGTGGTTAGTGTGACAGAGGAGGGAACAGTTAGGTGAACTCTAGAGGGGAATCCTGAGAGCAGAAAGAAAGGCGAGTAAGGACACAGAACTTTCCACTGCTTTTATCCTTTCACATTCCATTGATTTTACTAGATACTTAAGCTTTTCAACATGGAAGTGATTCAAGACAGCCATCTGCACCTGGAGGTGCCTGAGCTGCACAAATCCCTTACTGAGATCTCAGAAGATGAAATCAACCTCCCAGCCTCTGATGATGAAGATGAAGCCAACACTGAGAACAAAACAAAAGATGCCGGTGAGAAAGAAGAGGCAGTTGTGGGAGAGAAAGGTGAGATCAATGGAGTCATGGTCCTGGCGCTGCTGGACAAAATCATCGGAGCCGTGGACCAGATCCAGCAGACGCAGGCCGGACTGGAAGCCCGTCAAAAGGAGATGGAGAGATCAGTGACGGGCATCCAGGGGGAACTCACCAAACTGTCCAAGAACCACACCACCACGGCAAACACGGTCAATAAGATGCTGGAGAAGGTGCGCAAGGTGAGCGTGAACGTGAAGTCGGTGCGGGGGAACATGGAGAAACAGGCCGGGCAGATCAAACGCCTGGAGAGCAACGAGAACGAACTTCTGAAGAGAAGAAACTTCAAAGTCATGATCTACCAGGTGAGGGGTGTGCACACACACGACACTTAGGATTGCTCAGGATTCAGGAGTTCTCAGTTACATTTCAATGAAGCATCAACATTGTCTTAAATGTTTGTCTTGAAATTTTCTATGATAAATAAAAGTGGAGACAAATGACAATTACAATAAGAGTATTGACCTAATGAATGCAAAAACACATAGCTCATAGATCAGATCTTGGAGGAAATTGATAAGAAATGTTATTGTTATCTCTTCATTGTTGAGATCTCTTCTCAAACTATATATTAGACGCGAGATTCCTGTTGTAAAAAGAGAAACAAAGTAAAAGTCTCCATTTGCTCTCTATTTAATGTTATTGGTGTCTGGGCGAAACAATTGGGATATTGACGAGATCTCGTTTGTGTTTTTTCTTTCCAAAATTTTCAAAGATGTTTTGTAGAAGACATCACAACTGTGTTTTGTAAATGTGATTTGCATTATAGATTTGGATAGGTCTACCAGTGTAATGTAAAATGCAGGGTATCACATGTCACAGTCATACTGTAGTTGGTAGGGTGTGGCTTTGGGTAATGAGTATATCGGTAACACTTTAGTTTAGGGTCAAATTCTCACTATTAACTATATAGTTGATTATTAGCATGCATATTACTAGGATATTGGCTGTTTATTAGTACTTTAAGCATGTATTAATGCCCTATTCTGCATAACCATATTCTACATACCCAATATCTAAACTTAACAACTACCTAACTAACTATTAATAAACAGTAGAAGTTTATTGAGGAAAACGTCGTAGATGTTGGTTAATAGTGAGAACTGGACCCTAAAGTGTGACCAGGATATATTACTATTATTAAATAGTACGGTACCATTTTTATAGTGGCACTAAAAAGTGTTTGCATACTTAAAATGCACGAATGCCATTGCATTACAACAAAATATCAAACCAACTGTCACTTGTTTTTCAGAATAAAAGTATAAGCACACTTTTCAAGCACAACTCATAACAAGAAGTTTACGTCACATATACGGTTACACTGTAAGAAAACAATTTGTAAAAAGAATTAGGCCTACCAATACCTTTTCCTTTAAGTTTACTTGTGACTTTTCTTGTGTAATATTAAGTTTAAAAATTGAGTGTAAATTTAAGATTACAAAGATATTTGGTCAAGTTTACAGTGAAATGTTGGTAGTTAATGCATAAAACAACACCTTGTTACTCTATAGGACAACTGTGTGAACTGACCTCATACTAAAAATTACCACATGATTAAAAGCCATTGGGCAAAAAATAACGAAGAAAAGACTTCTGAGAAGAAGCAACATATTTTATACATTTTGTTATCTGATATCCCGACATTATAAGGTGTGGCTTAAAGGGATAGTTCACCCAAAAATAAAGAATTTGTCACCATTTACAGTTCAACAGTCTGTTGAACACAAAATAAGATATTTAGAAGAATGTTGGTAACTAGACAGTTGATAGTAGCCACTAACTACCATAGTAGAAGAAAAAAATACAACGGATGTCATTGTTACCATCAACTGACTGGTTACCAACATTCTTCAGAATTTATTTGTAGGTGTTCAACAGAAGAAAGAAACTCATACAGGTTTGGAACAACATGAGGGTGAGTAAATTATGACAGAATTTTAATTTTTGGGTGAACTATCCCTTTAAGTAAAAAAAAAGAGAAGCTTTTTGAAGGTATCTTTTATGTATTCTGATTTCTGAAGGAAAAAACTGTGTTAGTGTGAACTGACGGCCACACACTGTGTGTGTTAGGAGCTGGGCTACCTGCTGCCTTATAAAAGCAGGATTCTGTTTGATGGCTGCAGAATAAACGAACACTGACATGTTTTTACATGCATTCTCTCCCCAACACGGCAGTCATGCTGGATTAATGTAGAGAAGGTCTCTTTCTTTTTCTCAGAGATGGAAAATACCACAAACAAAATCCAGAGACTATTTTAAAAGGGTGGGAGTGGTTTGTTAGGGAAAGAGGGAATGAAAGAACACGAACAGTGGGTAAGGACAAAGTAGAGGGGAGTGGGAAAAGCAAAAAATAAAAATAAAAAATGGTAGCCTCATGCAAAAATAGTCAGAGAGATTTACTCAGACAGTCTGTCTGTAGTTAGAGTTTTTTTCGGCTGTATAATGCGATGTGTAATAGCTTGCAGCTTTGCACAGTGGCGCAAGAACATTCAGAGTTTCCACACAGTGAGTCAGAAAAGGCTGGAGCTGCCCGCCCCACGCACACACACTCCACTAATTACTCTTCCCAATATCCTTCCTTCGCTCATCAGAGAGGGAGGGTGGGGCGCTCACAATTCCACCCTGTTATTTAGCAAGTTTAGGAAGATCAAATTCCACTCTTTTCATTAATTTGTTCTTTCATTTACTTACTCAATCCCTTTTCTTTTTCTCTTAGTCAAATATGCAAATAGATGTGAATACTTGGTGGATGTATTGTGAGCATCACATTATACAACATGCATTCTCGCTTTATTGTCTTGAGTTGTCAGACGTTTGACTTTGCCATGGTCTGCAGCTTATTTTGGCCAAGAGCAACCGGCCCACTTGAGGAATGTACCTTCTGAAATGGTTTACATTAAATAAATGGTAGGCTACTACTACTTTGTGGGTAATGATGCTGACATATCTGTCATATAGTTTATTTATATTCTTTATTATGTATAAATGGTACACCAAGGTGAACATATTTAGACATGTTGTGAACCCTGTTTTGTTTTTAGGCAGTTGAATATAACTTTTAAAAAAGCCTGTTGCAAGCTTTACTGCCACTCGTCAATGGCAGCTGTCACAGTTGCTAGGCGACAAGAACAATCCCTCGTAAGCTAGACCGTCCCATTTAATAACGTTCAAGGTCCTTGCACACTGAATTTGAAATTCTCTTCCAAAATACATTTACGTACTGCTTCCAAAACTTTTGTCCGTCAAAAAACAATTTTCTGCGTTTTTCGCATTCGTAGCAAGCATTTTGAGAGGTGTTTTGACCATTCAGAGCCGCAGAACCGCCATCCAGAACTGTTCAGGATCAAATGGTTCACAGAAACACTTCTTTTTAATATGTGGCTCCTGTATCACTAGCAAAGCATCAAACTGAACCACTGATATCCTGAAGTAAACATTAAATTGACCTGGATAATCCCTCAGCTCCTTGACAAGGAGGAGGAACTCTCCTTCCTCTCTACGCAATCTCAAGATTGGATGGAGCCAATATTTCCTCCCCCCCCCCCCCCTTTTAAGAAGAGAAAAAAGACAACAAAATCATTCTTACTGCTTGAAAACGCATACAAAAATGTAGTGTGCAAGGACCTTCAGTTCGACCTTCGCTGCCTTCGAAGGCGTGGCTTTTTAAAGTCTGATTCATTCGAAGGATGCAGCCTCTGAATTGGGACAGCCATTGTATATCCGCAGTCCATTCTCTTCCGGTTTACCTCTTTTGAAAGACAGATACAAACTACTGCCACCTGCTGGTACGGAGAGTTATTTCCTCTAACGCATGCGCAAATGTTCATGGTAGTTGGCTATTAGCCGTCAGTCTTTGTGGTGCGTTAAAATGTAAAATTTTGGATCAGATGCAGGCGACGTGAGGTGAAAAAACAGTCGTTGGCACTAGTTCTTTGATGCTGTTTTGGACAACTGTAAATATAAAATAGTTTATGCTAATGTCTGCTATAGCACCTTTCGTGTAGCAATGCTGAGAATGCTTGTGTTGCTTTATAAATTGCATTCTGGTGCATTTTAGAGTATAACGTTCCTTGAAAACCTAGAAGCGTTTACATTCAAAAACGATGTTTCATCAGAGCCAAGACGTTTCAGCAATGGCATGCAAATATAACCATTAGATAATTACATACACATCTGATTTGCATGTTCCACGGGTGTGTTGAAATGGTTTAAAGGACAAAGAGCAATCTAATCGTTTGTCTCCCTTTAGCACAGTACTTTCCATATTTCATAATTTGTGAAATGTGTGTCTGACAGACACTCCAGGGTCACGAGTTAGAATGTGTTTAGGGGAGTTGTTGTGTCCCTGCCCAAAGGAGACGCCCCTCTCTTCTTCACAACCTTTAGCTCTTCTGTTCTGAGTGAAAGAATAATAGTTTTCATTCAGCAGTGACTGTCATGTAGTGTTGTGGAAGCTAGTTGGCAAGCTACTGGAAGCTAGTCATAATGTAATGTAGTTAGACTACAGCAGAGACAGTAGTAAAAGGAGACGGGACACTTGTAGAAAAAGCAATAGGATCATTCAAAATGGTCAATATTGCAACTTTGGTCTTTTCTCTTTCAAGCAGATAGAAGCTAATCGTAGTCCTAGAAACTAGATGCTGGGGATGTCACCAGTTAGTAGCTACTGCCGAATCTTTGCCTTTCCAACCCCTCTATATCATCACAATCGTTCATCCTGCCATCTTCTGCTGCTACGACTGACTGTCTCTCTCTCAGCTATACATCTGCTAACATGCTTTTTTCGACAAAATTCATTCTCTCTGTTCATTATGTGTTTGATATTCAATTGAGTCGGACAAAAGTTTTTTTTTTTTTTTTTATAGATCAGTTGGCATCAGCTAAGCATCATACTGTAGTTGTGTGTGCTTTTCAGGTAATAGTAAAAGTACAAATGTCTTGCAGCACGTTGTCATAATATTTTGGATTTGTGCAATTATTATTTTTTTTACGTTCTCTTTATTTAATGTCAACATTAAGTCATATGTAACCAATTTCACTCAATAAGACAGATTTATGAGTGAAACTTGATATTTAGGTGGGACTTAGGCCCTGTCCCAAATGGCACACTCCGGACTTGTGGACTTCCTCAGAGTCCACACTTTGGTGACGTCATGTAGTGCAGACCTATAGGGCCCTTGGCGCGAGTGCACGAGGGCGCATTGAGAGGTATTTTTGGGACAGACTCGATCGCCACGCCGGAAATAGGAAGACGGTCCGGTTGTTGTTTAAATATTATATTTCTACATTTACATATGACTCAGTAAAGCCCTGACATTCGTTTATATTTATTTAATTAAGCATAATGCGATCGTAGCCTATTATTCAGTGCGCTATTTATGTTTATATTAAATATAAATATATATTTATATTTATGTTTGAGACATCAACCACTGGTTGATGACCATAATGTTTGTATAAACTGTAGGTAATAACTGGCAAAATGTACACATAGGTTATAAAAATAATGATATTTACACTTAAATATTTTCTTCTCATCCATGTTAACATGAGTCAAAGCTCCTCCCATTCGTTGTCTGATTGGCCTTTCGCAAATTCGCAAGGATTTCTGGGTAGTTAAAGTGCGTGAAGCCTGCATCCATGCGGGCTTCGCGGAAGACCGCTTCAAGGGTACAAAGGGGGCGCTGCTGAGCACACTTCAGAGCGTTAAAATGATGAATGGGACGGCCTACGGACTCGTAGACTCAGCGAGCACGCGCAATTTAAGTCCACGAGACCGAAAGTCCACATCAAGTGCGCCATTTGGGACAGGGCCTTAAAAGTCACCTCTGTAATTTTTTTCGTTCATGTGGCACTGGCCGATATGGCAGTTGTCTTAGACTTATACTGACACCTAGTGGCGTGGATGCAGTATTATACAAATATTTTCAATTGGGCTTTATGCACAGCTGCACTACTTCCTGAATTTAGCCAGCTCCTTTGTTTCCTGTCTGCCATCATTGGACAAACTGATTAATCCAGGTGTGTCTGACCGAGAACAATAATCAGACACACCTGGATTAATCAACAAATTAATAATTAATTTGTACAATAATGGCAGACAGGAAACAAAGGAGCTGGCTAAAGTTCAGGAAGTAGTGCAGCTGTGCATAAAGCCCATTACTGATCCCATTGTAGAAATGTTCTGCAGTAAGTTATGCTGTTTTTTTTCTGTTAGCAAAAGAGTCCAAAAACAATAGAGGCTACTAAGAAATAGCATGTAGTATGTATTTCACATGTCAGCCTCCATGAGGTGAACTGCTTAACATAGAAAAAAGTTGCTTTTATTAGACTGCTGATGGAGTCTTATCTGTCTTATCTTATGTGTTTTTGTTTTGTTTTGTTTTTTCAAATATACTATTTTGGTCTAAATGTGTGAAACCTTTCTAATGCAGAAAAAACAGTCTATTACAATTTCAGAAAACATTACAAAGACAAAAAAAAATATTAGTTGGGATAACATGCGTAGAATTGTTCAAAACTAGGAACATGTATTAGGAATTATAAACGGCATCACTAACAGTTTATTCCCTCCCCAAAAATAAAAAACAGAAAGTAAGATAATAATAGATAAGTATGTTTTTTTAATGCTTTTTTTTCTACAACTTATTAACTGTAAATAGTTCTCATTTAGATTTAGATTAATGTCAAAAGGTCATTAAAGCGCAACACTTAATTGTGCTTAATTGTCCTAACACTTCAATAACATTCATTGTCACTTCTTGGGCCCTCTGGGCATGGCTTTAGAGGTGTATTCCAGTTCTTATTCTTCTATTCAGTGAAAGCAGGAAAGGGAATAAGAGAGGAGGGTTTTGTGGTAGGGTGTGGTGTTCTAACAAAGTGGAGCTCATATTTACCGTGCTGATTCATTCTTCAGGCATCCTGACTCCTAAAACTCTCCATCTAGCTTTCTTGCTTCCCATTTTGAACCACTGCCAGGATATCACACATCTATAAACCTGCCAGTACCTTTCACACCCTGATACTCCCAGCCTCCAAAATCCTGATAACTCATTGGCCTGAACTTCACCTCAAACTGTTGAATACATTTGCTATGACTGTTACTGATAGCTGTTATGTGAGCAGTTTAATAATATCATAATAAGGTATGCAAGCTAATTCATTTCACAATAAACGTAAAAAGAAACACGCACGCACGCACGCACGCAGACGCACGCACGCAGACGCACACGCACACGCACACACACACACACACACACACACACACACACACACACACACACACACACACACACACACACACTATTTGATAGAAAATATTAATGTTGTGAAATATTATTTAAAAAAATCTATTTTAATATATTTTGAAATATTATTTATTCCTGTCATCATCAGTCTTTAATGTCACATTATCCCTCAGAAATCAATCGAATATGCTGATTTGCTACTCGGGAAGCATTTAGGATTATTATATCAATGTTGAAAACAGTTGTGCTGCTAAATATCTTTGAAATCATGATAAATGTTTTTCTCCAGAATTCTTTGAATAAAACGTCCAAAGAAAATCATTCATTTCAAATAAAAATAATCTAAATATAGAAAATAAAATCATAATTAAAACATATTTCAGATTTTTGTTAATAGCTGTTGTATAAAATAGATCCTTCAGCACACCTTTGTTAGTGTTCAGTTAGTTTCAAAAGTGGATCTTATTCAGAATAGGCTGCAATATTAAAGTCAGTCCTCAAAAGTCCATGAGCAAAAATCTAAAATATTTAGATTATGGTGAGAAATCTGCAGTAATGGATTGAGACGATTTAATAAGTGAGAAATTAGAAGGAAAAACTTGGATCTTGTCCACCTTATAGAGACTGGAATGCTTAAGTGTATAACTTACATCATGAAGACTGATCACATACTGTAGTAAGTTGATAACTAATGTATTATATCTGCCCGTTACACTGGTAGACCATATATGGCAAAGTCACAGAAATACTCCTGTTGTCTGCGTCATGTAGAAAAGCCCATTTGCCTTGTTTCACTTTGGAAGCGATTTCAGCGAGGCAGGGGCTTTCTCCACTGACCGAAAAGAGAGAGAGACAGCGTATGAGACCAGGAAAACAAGAGCATTAGAGGAAAAGTTTGTGAATCAGACAGTAAGAACCATGCAGGGTGAAGCTATGAGAACAGAACGACATCTGGGCTTCTAAAACACAGCTAGCACACACACATCTGTGAGAAGGGAAGGAAAGGCACTAGTGGTTGCTATAAATAGGATCCGCTGCATAGTTGTTTGATTATGAGAGGGGGAGAAGGCTCATGGATGAGGTTGGGTTATTCTCTATAATTGATCAGAAAGCATCATGTCCAGCTGAAGGGAGATAGCAGAATGGATGGCTATATCCACCGCTGGCACGGTCCAGTGCTGTGTGTCTTTTTTGATTTCTTTCTGTGCAGTTAATCTTCAGGCGGCATGAGGCATAGCAGCATGACTCTGGCTTTTGGCCCATGTTTCTCAGTTTGGCATAGGCTTTATCTTGTGTGCTCTCTATCTCATACCCTCCTTCTTTCATTTTCTCCTTTTCAGGATTCTTTGAAACTGCGTATGAGCTACAAGCTAGTTGTAATTTAAAGAAGTTAAACAGTTTAGAGACCCTTTGTTAACTTAAATACAAAAAAACAAGCAACATGGCAAGAAAACCATTTTAAAAAAGTACACTTCAGCATACTTCAACTTATTAAGAGCACTTGTTACAGAAATAATATACCTCTGTACTTTCAGCCACTTAATTGCATGTTAATTAAGTGTGTTAAAGGGGTCATGGAATGTTTTTTTTATTATTAGGGCCCAAGCCTTGAAAAGGCGAAGGCCCTATTGTTTTCCTTCGGATTATTCTTCTTTATTATTTATTATTTATTAGGGCCCAAGCCTTGAAAAGGCGAAGGCCCTATTGTTTTCCTCCGGATTATTATTATTATTTTTCTTACGACTATTCGGGCACTTTTGGGGGCCTTAACGTGCTCAAAAACTCTTGAAACTTTGCACACTGGTCAGAACCCGCGGCCATTAGAGCCGGACTGAAGCTGGTACCCGGGCGTGGCAGGGGGGCTCGACAGCGCCCCCTGGAACGGGGTCCGAAAACTTGGTCCATAAATCAAACACGCTTGCATGAAATAATATGAAACTCGGTACACTTATAGATCTCATCGGTTCATATATCCTTCATGCTCTGACTTTTTACGCCAGCCCAACAGGAAGTCGGCTATTTGGGGTAGTTAGAAAAACGCATTCAATGGAATTTAAAATACTCCTCCTAGACGATTCAACCAATCGCCACGAAACTCGGTGTGCATGAAGTCAAGACATTGAGGATGAAAAATTGCGAGGGGATTTTTGATATCTCGAACGGTTTGGCCGTGGCGAGGAAACGAATTTATGGCGAATATTGGAAACAGGAAGTGTGTTATAACATCCTCATACATTAATTGATCTTGATGAAACTTCAGCAGTGTGTTCGCTGTAAGAGGCCCATCACATGGATGTGACTATTGTGAGTCAAAGTTATAGCGCCACCAACTGGCAGCAGGAAGTGTGTCACTTTCAAAATGCTTTGAATTCACCCTCTTATTTTTACCCGATTTGCTTCAAACTTCATCTGTATAATGTAAACACACGACAGATGTAGACCTGTGAAAGGATTATTGATATCTTTAATACTGTCGCCATGGCAACGCTTTAAACTTTTATATTCTTTTTGGATGCATTTGAGGCTCTTAACATACTTCAAATTGCATGAAACTCAACATGCATATCAGATTTATTGTCTAATAGACATGTGCGAAGTTTCAGAAACGGGCGTGGTAAGGGGCTGAGTAGCGCCACCTTTAGTCAAAAATGGGGTATTAGTTTTACCTACAGTAACCAAAATCGGTATCTATATTTATCTCCCCGAGCCGGACAACTTTCTAATTTACAGTCATTAGCTCCGACCAACAGGAAGTCAGATATTTTGGTTTGAATGTGTACTGTTTGGAGCATTTTCCCTCTGCCCCTCTGCATCTGTGTGTGTGTGTGTGTGTGTGTGTGTGTGTGTGAGGAGGGGGGCTAGTTTAGTTTAACCCTTTCTCTGCTGTGTGCAAAATCTCGGGCACTTTTGGGGCCCTTAACGTGCTCGAAAACTCTTGAAATTTTGCACACAGGTCAGAACCCTCAGGGCCGGGCTGAAGCTGGTACCCGGGCGTGGCAGGGGGGCTCGACAGCGCCCCCTGGAATGGGATTCGAACACTTGTCCGTATATCAAACACGCTTGCATGTAATAATATGAAACTCGGTACACATTTAGATCTCATCGGGCCGAACAACTTTCGTGCTCTAAGTTTTACGCCAGTCCAACAGGAAGTCGGCTATTGTGGGTGGTATGAAAACGCATGCCCCTGGAATTTGATATACTCCTCCAAGAAAATGAGTCTGATCACCACCAAACTCGGTCAGCATGAAGTCAAGACATGGATGATTCTAAATTGCGGACGGATTTTTGATATCTCAAACGGTTTGGCCGTGGCGAGGAAACGAATTTATGGCGAGAAAAGAGAAACACGATGTGTTATAACGTCTTCATACATTTATTGATCTTGATGAAACTTCAGTAGCGTGTTTGTTGTAAGAGGCCGATCACATGGATGTAACTAATGTGAGTCAAAGTTATAGCGCCACCAACTGGCAGCAGGAAATGTGTTACTTTTGACAAAAGTGGGGGGGTTAGTTTTACCTGCAGTCACAAAACTTGGTATGTATATTGTGCACATCGAGCCGGACAACTTTCTGATTTACAGTCATTAGCTCCGACCAACAAGAAGTCAGATATTTTGGTTTGAATGTGATTTATGGTATACTTTAGACTACGAGTTTTTAGCAGTGGTTTATTTTATTCACACCAAACTTTTTCAACATGATGAAAATACATTAAAGATGCTAAATTGTGAACGGATATTAAATATCTCAAACGGTTTTGCTATGGCGAGGGATTAAAGTAATGTCCAAAAAAGGGAAACACTAAAAGCCTCATATCTTCTAAAAATGTTATTATTCACCATTTATTTCTATATAAAAGTATACAAATATCAGAACTAAACCCATTTTGTTCTTTTTTTCAATTTAAGAATTATGTATATGTTAAAAAACAGCCAGAATGCGCTATTTAGTCAAAAAATAAGTCATACATAGGGCAATACTGCCCTCTTGTGATCAAAATCAGGTAGGCCCATTGTATATTGTATCTATTTAAATAGTGACTGTTAGAATATTTTCCTACCGGTTAATCGATGTGTGATTAAAGCGGGGGCTTTTAAATCGCTAACTTAAAAGCCAAAGTAAGTAGGCTACTGGACGTCTGAATGAACTAAAACACATTCACTCTGTTCTGCTCGTTCCTCGCCGTGAACGCGTTATTGCTCGTGCAGCCGTGAGCATTTCGTTTAATTTTAAACATAGCGCCATTTCGGGGGTGGGATTGCTTGAATTGCGTGTTCAATAGCCTATTATTCTTAATCTTTTCAGTCAGCTCTTCACTCATGATTAATGAAATTGGACTCCTTGTGCTGATGTTTGCTGAGACTCATTCAGCTCACGATTTATTAAGCGGACACGTTCAGGTTTTAATAGGCTAGTGCCCACTATATTTGAATATCTGTATGTAATATCTATACCTAGTCACACCCTACTCTTATTAAATGTATGCTTCATAGTTCAATTTTAATTTCTAAATTTGATCTATAAATTAAATTATTTAGAATAATAACACTGTAGGACTGTTAGCCTACCCTGTGGCTGATCAAATTAAATATTTTACACTGAAAAATAACAATGCATTAAATAATGTTACAAGATTGTTTTAAATATAAGTTAATTAACGATCGTTGCAAAGAATGAAAGGCTACTTTTAAACATAACACTAAACCTCCTTTAGGTGTCGCCAGGCGACCGTCTTAATGAGCGAGTCATTGATTCATTCGTTCAAACGAGTCGTTCAAATGACTGAGTCATTCATGAATGACACAGATCTTTATGGATTGATCATTGAATCTTTGAGTCAAGCGATTCTTTCAAAATGCGGAATCATTCACTAATGAAAAAACACTGAGATGCGCAATGGTTCTGCTGTGATCTTTGTTTAACTATTTTCGCTGCTGAAACAGAACAAAAACAGTCAACATTGTTGTGTGTGTGTGTGTGTGATTTTGGTTGGGTGACATTTGTAGGTTACAGTTTGACAAGAGTTTATAGTTTAACAAAAGCACAATGTTGTGTTTTATTGCGAGTGTACACAAATATAAGGAAACACTTTGCAGTTTGAATGATGTCCTGTATGAACAAAATGACAGAGTATGTTTTTATGTCTCCATTTTTCGATCGATCCTCGTACACACACACACACACACACACACACACATTGCAATCTTGACATTGCAGCCACACACACAGACAGCCCCTCCTGTGTGTGTCTGTGTGGGGAGGGGGGCAGAAAGACTATTAAAAATAGGTATATTGTGCCATCTAGTGTTTTATACTATGTATAAATGTGTTTTTTCTTTTAAACAAGTGTTTTAAAGTACACTAATTTCAATTAATTCAATGCTGCATTTTTATGTATATTTAAACATTATCAAAGACTACTTTCTGTCAAAGTTAGGATGTTATTTTTTTAGTTTCAAAAGTTCTCTGTCTCCCTCTGTCTGTCATTCCCCTCCCCTATTCCTGTTTTTTCATTGCACGTTTTTCAATGTAAAAAAATCTTTCTGTTTTGATATATTTAAACTTTTAAAAAAAATCTGGCAAAAAATCTGCCCTCGATGAGCCTTTTGCACAACCCATTTTTTTATTTTATTTTTTCACTGTTCTAATCAGGTCAGGCAAGTCAAATTCTCTGTCTTGTCCCTTAAAAAATTTAATATATATATATATATTATATATACCACACTTCATATGAATTTTTGGTCTTGTTTACTTACAATGGCTGCTGATTTCATGTGTCCGTTAAGTCCATGAGACTGGGTGTCTAATTTTTCATTTTAGGTTTCAGAAGGGTGCTCACGCATACTTTGTGGTTGATATGTGCCCTCAATGCGCACTTTTGCAGAACCCACACTGATGCAAGCTCTAAAGCAGACTTCTTCTGGACAGTCAAAGCAGAGTTACGTTACTGCCCGTCGTGCACAGGAACCCTAAAGGCACCGGGGTGGCGGATTTTTATATATATATATATATATATATATATATATATATATATATATATATATATATATATATGTATATATATATATATATAAATAAATAGAGCTGCAAGCAGCGATGGAGGGCCCAAGCCGGTGGCACCGTCTTCCTGGTGCCTTTAGTGCAACTAAAGGCACCGGGGTGGCGGTGCCACCGGCTTGGGCCCGTAATCGCTGCTTGCAGCTCTATTTATTTATATATATATATATATACATATATATATATATATATATATATATATATTTAGGGCCCAAGCCCTGAAAGGGCGCAGAGCCCTATTGTTCTTCTAAGGGTTTTTTGTTTTTCTTCTTCTTCTTCTTCTTCTTCTTCTTCTTCTTCTTCTTTATAATAAATTTTTTTTCAAGGTTTTTGCCACTTTTGGGGGCCTTAACGTGCTCAAAAACTCTTGAAACTTTGCACACTGGTCAGAACCCGCGGCCATTAGAGCCGGACTGAAGCTGGTACCCGGGCGTGGCAGGGGGGCTCGACAGCGCCCCCTGGAACGGGGTCCGAAAACTTGGTCCATAAATCAAACACGCTTGCATGAAATAATATGAAACTCGGTACACTTATAGATCTCACCGGTTCATATATCCTTCATGCTCTGACTTTTTACCCCAGCCCAACAGGAAGTCGGCTATTTGGCGTAGTTTAAAAAACACATGCAATGGAATTTAAAATACTCCTCCTAGACGATTCAACCAATCACCACGAAACTCGGTGTGCATGAACTCAAGACATTGAGGATGAAAAGTTGCGAGGGGATTTTTGATATCTCGAACGGTTTGGCCGTGGCGAGGAAACGAATTTATGGCGAATATTGGAAACAGGAAGTGTGTTATAACATCCTCATACATTAATTGATCTTGATGAAACTTCAGCAGTGTGTTCGCTGTAAGAGGCCGATCACATGGATGTGACTATTGTGAGTCAAAGTTATAGCGCCACCAACTGGCAGCAGGAAGTGTGTCACTTTCGAAATGCTTTGAAATCACCCTCTTATTTTTACCCGATTTGCTTCAAACTTCATGTGTATAATGTAAACACACGACAGATGTAGACCTGTGAAAGGATTATTGATATCTTTAATACTGTCGCCATGGCAACGCTTTAAACTTTTATATTCTTTTTGGATGCATTTGAAGCTCTTAACATGCTTCAAATTGCATGAAACTCAACATGCATTTGACATTTATTGTGTAATAGACATGTGCGAAGTTTCAGAAACGGGCGTGGTAAGGGGCTCAGTAGCGCCACCTTTAGTCAAAAATGGGGTATTAGTTTTACCTACAGTAACCAAACTCGGTACGTATATTCTTCTCTTCGATCCGGACAACTTTCTAATTTACAGTCATTAGCTCCGACCAACAGGAAGTCAGATATTTTGGTTTGAATGTGATTTGATGGGAATTTTGCCAGTCTCTCTCAGTGTCTGTGTGTGTGAGAGAGGAGGGGGGCTTTATTTTAACCCTTTCTCTGCTGTGTGGGACTTCTCGGGCACTTTTGGGGCCCTTAACGTGCTCGAAAACTCTTGAAACTTTGCACACAGGTCAGAACCTGCGGCCATCAGGGCTGGGCTGAAGCTGGTACCCGGGCGTGGCAGGGGAGCTCAACAGCGCCCCCTTGAACGTGGTCCGAAAAACTTGGTCCATATATCAAACACGTTTGCATGTAATAATATGAAACTCGGTACACATATAGATTTAATCGGGCCGAACAACTTTCGTGCTCTAAGTTTTACGCCAGTCCAACAGGAAGTCGGCTATTATGGGCTGTATGAAAATGCATGCCCCTGGAATTTGATATACTCGTCCAAGAAAAATTATCCTATCGCCACCAAACTCGGTCAGCATGAAGTCAAGACATTGAGGACGGTAAATTGCGGACGGATTTTTGATATCTCGAACGGTTTGGCCGTGGCGAGGAAACGAAGTTATGGCGAGAAAAGAAAAACACATTGTGTTATAACGTCTTCATACATTTATTGATCTTGATGAAACTTCAGCAGTGTGTTTGTTGTAAGAGGGCGATCACATGGATGTGACTATTGTGAGTCAAAGTTATAGCGCCACCAACTGGCAGCAGGAAGTGTGTTACTTTCAAGATACTTTTGACTAAAGTGGGTGGGTTATTTTTACCTACAGTCACAAAACTCGGTATGTAAATTGTGCTTATCGATCCGGACAACTTTCTCATTTACAGTCATTAGCTCCGACCAACAGGAAGTCAGATATTTTGGTTTGAATGTGGTTTTGTCTCTCTCTGACAGAGTTCCCCCTGCCATTCTCTGTGTGTGTGTGTGTGTGTGTGTGTGTGTGTGTGTGTGTGTGTGTGGGGAGGGAGGGAGGGCACACACACAGACAGCCCCCCCCCCTTTTCTGTGTGTGTTTGGAGGGGAGCAGAAAGACTCACACTGATGCAAGCTCTAAAGCAGACTTCTTCTCGACAGTCAAAGCGGGGTTACGTTATTGCCCGTCGTGCACAGGAACCCGAAAGGCAACGGGGTGGCGGCTTTTTATATATATATATATATATATATATATATATATATATATATATATATATATATATATATATATAAATAAATATAGCTGCAAGCAGCGATGGAGGGCCCAAGCCGGTGGCAGCGCCAGCCCGGTGCCTTTAGTGTAACTAAAGGCACCAGGGTGGCGGTGCCACCGGCTTGGGCCCGTAATCGCTGCTTGCAGCTATATTTATTTATATATATATATATATATATATATATATATATATATATATATATATATATATTTATTTTTATGTTCATTGAGGTTCACTTTTAATGTTAATTAAGTTTTTTAACTAAAAACACATATATATGTGGAAAAAGTATTATTTTCAACTCTCGTTCTGAACATATGTCTGAAATGATCAGTTTTTAAGGGTCGGCTCTTTTAAGTCTTGCCAGTAAACGGCCACTGTTATGATTGGCTAACATCACAAACATAATCACCGCCCACTTAATCCATATAAAAACGTACAGCGGACTCAAGTGCGTAGTGTACGTCAGAAAGCGAATGTGCATACAGTATCCAGTGTAGACAGCATCAGTTATTATAATGGATCCAATTTGCTTTCGATGAAATTCAGCACTCACATCAGGTGTAGGCAAGTCGTTAAGCGACTGAACGCCAGTGGGCGGGGCCTATGATGCGATGATGTAAAACTATTCGTCGAGGTCTTGCACTTGAGGCAGTCATATGCAAATCTATTTGCCCATGTGATGTCACAAATCCCACGATATCAAAACGAGCCATTTATGGAGCTTGCTTAAATAAATTATTTGTTTATAATGAGGAGAATGTTTTAGGATGAAATGCAGGATGTTTTAAAGGTACAAAATCCTCTTATATGTCAAAAGATCGTGAACCCTTTAAGAAATATAGTCAATGAAAGTGTACTCTCTTTAAGTGGCCTTTAATTTTGTTCATGTATTTTCCCTGCACATAAACAAAGAATCGCGATTACAGCACGGCACATACATGTACATTTATGCTAGATATAACTAAAAGTATAAAGCACTCCATACAAACCACATGTAAAATGTTGAACACATACTTAATCTAAATGAACTGAATCACTAAAATAAAAACTAAAACGAATCAGACCTCCCACTGCTACTTGTGGATATTCTAGGACTACGCGCTACTCGTTGGTTAAAAAAAACTTAGCCTCTGACATGGAAAAAAAGTTATTTAGTAGTAGCCTATTACTAGGTAGCTACTCCCCAGTTGTGGTTCCTGTCTAAGATGAATGATAGCCACAGTGGGCCTACACAGAGGTAGCATTCTTCTTTATTTTACAAGAAACTACCCCCTTTGTATAAACAGCAACACAAATAATAAAGGAGAAAGAGATTGATCGCTGGCCGTTTGTGGATTGGACTATAAACACACACTGTTAAAGGGTTTGTTCACCCCAAAATTGTAATTGTCTGTCATCATTTACTCACCCTGATGTTGTTCCAAACCCGTAAGACTTTCGTTCATCTTCGAAACAAAAATGAAAATCTTTTTGATTAAATCTGAGAGCTTTTCGTCCTCTTCATTGACAGTCTACGCAACTACCACTTTGAAGCTTCAACAAGTTCATAAAGAGATTGTAAAACTAATCCATGAGCGATTTAGTCCAAATGTTCTGAAGAGACTCGCCGCTTTATATGATGAACAGATTGGCTTTTATTCACATTTAAACATTGATCAGCGAAACATAAACAGAATCTAAACCGAACTTGCTTGACGTGCGCAAACAAACCTCATTGGTTCTTGCGGAAGCTCAAACGTGCGTAACACATGAGAATGAACCTCATTGGTTCTCGCAGGCTAAGCATGCATTCTTGAGCTTCTGTTTACCACAACTGATTTATGAACCTTTTGAAGCGTCAAAGTGTCTGTTGGGTAGCTGTCAATGAGGGACAGAAAGCTCTCAGATATCATCCAAAATATCTTCATTTGTGGTCTGAAGAAAAACGAAAGCCTTATGGGTTTTGAAACGACATCAGGGTGAGTAATTAATAACAAAATTTAAAATGTTGGGTGAACTATCTAAATGCATTTAAATCCTGAACATGGCAGTTTTTAACAATGGTTGCTAGTTATATCTCACTCTGATTTCCTTTCCTTTTTTTTTTTTTACCTTTTTTTTGTTAACGAAGAAATATTAACGATTGGATATGTATTTTTATTTGCCAATAGTAGGATATTTTGACAAAGGCAATCCTTTTGTGTTTGAATTTAGAAATTTGTTCATTTTCAGTTTAGCGTTATGTGCAGGGCAAAAAAAGTGTAGAAAAATAAGAAACAGAAGTCTGATCCAGTATTTTGCTGTGGGGAGCATTTGGTACATTACTACGGCTGTACAGAGAGGATGTGCTGATGTTCCACACAGTCATAAATCTCTGTGTAAACACTAACCTCTCTCCTCCATTGTTATTGGAAAGAGTAACTCAGCAGCACCATGGCAACCGTGATCGTGGTGCCAGACAGCGCTCTAAATCAGCGGGCAGAACCAACCAACGGCGATGGCATGTTCTGAATAACAAGCTACATATTTTTTCACTGTACTGCATATAGGAAAACGTCAGTTTAAGAAATGGGTTGCAGCTTACCACAGGCTGGAAACTGCCCGCTTTGCTTATAAAACTCAACATGGCAGCGAATGCATGAGTTTCTCCATGCGCCATGCTTTAAACCATTAGGAAACATTTTTGAACAGTCTGTTGTTGATGAATATGAAAATAAAGAATTGCTTTGTGAGTTCCAGATGCTGTATGCCAATGTTCACTTTCTCAGAGCAAGCGTGTTCCAATGGACTCTTTTATGGCATATAGCATATTGATTTCCTAAAGTTTACACAGAACTCCACATGGATGTGAATTATCGAGGACAGCCGCAATTGCTAAGCACACAGTTGCCACAGTTGTCTTGATGGTCACCATGAGGATATTGTTGTGCGGTTGCCATAGAAACTGCCAGTGTTTATGACATCAAAGAGTTTAATTTGGTGTTGTAACAGTTGAACAGCCTTGCTCTCTCTATCTCAACAACAGCCTCTGATTCATCAAATATTCCCTGCAGGGAAAGCCAGCATACCATCACTTTATATAGTCAAATCTCTCTCTCCCTCTCTTTTGCAGAGAAAATAACTCAGCAAAAGAACAGCTGAAAAGAATAGACTCTTCTCTAGAGTATGTCCACACAAATGTTTTCCAATTTCTCTCTCCTTCTGTTCCTCCATTAACATGATGAGGATTATCATGATGATAAAAGAACGGATTGTTCAGACTTTGAATTCAAACAACACCAATGCTATGTTCTGTCTTTCGAGTAGAGGTTACAGTTTCAAGGCCGCAGTCCAAGGACTGAATGTGACTCTAACCTCTTAGCATCCAAGGTGAACTCATCAATGAAATAGTGAAATCATCAATATTTGGTGGGAATACTGCCTTAGTTCCACTTTTTTAAGTCATCTAATTTGGTAGGTGGCACCATAGAAATAAATACATAGATGCCTCATTAGTGGCTGTTTCTATGGGCCGCTATAGTAAGCCGCCTGCCATATTGGAAAGGTCAAAGCTGGTTAACAGTGGAGAAGGGGATGCCGCATCTACGTGTGGTATTGTCACAAAAAATAATCATACTACAGTATTGGCACTTTCAAGTCAGGTGTATTCTGCTCTCAGTGTTTTTATTGTTTATCAGCTGGAAATAAACTTGCAATTCCAATGATATTGTTTCTATGTGTCGTTATAGTTGTGATGTAGACTTCCCCATTTTTAAAAAAATTATCTAAACCTTCCTTTTCTAGCTTTCGTTATTAATTAGGGTTAGTTATTAACATGTTCATTTTGTAATAATTTACAAAAAATATTTAACAGTTAACGTAGCATCTATTTTCTGTCATTCTTTGCGCTGCTACAGTATATGACCACACTATCATTCTTTACAGTGCTATCATAATCATTCAAGATCAATAAGACACAAAGAAAATAGGATGTGTGTCTGATCCATGTCATGTGTGTCAGCTCTTAAAGTGACAGCAGCCTAATAAACCTGCTGCTGTCTGTCATTATTGTTAATAAAAGAACAAAAGACAAAGAGAAAATCACTCACATGCTCTACTTGACTGAATAACTTAGTACTGGCATCAGTGATTTTAGTGCTTAGTAAAAAGATTACATTAAATAAATATTTAAAATATACTTAATTTTGTAGATTCAATGTGAAAGTATTGCAACATAAAAATATATTAAAAACTTTAATGTTTGGTGTGATTAATCGTAAATGAACTACAATTAGTTTTTTAATCGATTGACAGCACTGTTATTGGTACATTTATTAATTAATATTTATAGCATAATAATACACTTTCTTGTTAATGCATCCAAGATCCTTTTGTATTGGAAGGGTGGTTAAAAATCCTGATCCGGAGTTTAGCTCCAACCCTTATTAAACCCCTGAACCAGCCAATCAGGTCTTTAGATCTTTGGAAGCCTGAATGATACAGTATTTGTGAGCTCTGATGGAGGGGATTTTTTCTTTTTGCTAAATCATTTTAAATAACGTTTGTACCACTTTTGTGTGTTGCTATGTTTTTTGTTTTTGTATGTGAAACGAAATCTTACCAAACACATGCACATTCCACACGTACTCCCTTATCCTGGTGTTCCACTTTTTCATTTCCTGCCATGATGAAGTTATGCAACATGTCCGGAGGATTCCCTTCCACACATCCAGTGCTATATTCTTGGGAAAACCCCACACCCACTCATTTTCCCTCTGCCCTGGCCCTGCGCTGTAGTTTGTGGCTTTGAATGGAAAGGTGGGGCGGAGAGTGTTTTGGGAGGGAATCCCTCGTCGCCATAGAGACACGTCGGGCTGGAGGCAGGCAGATGTGAAAGAGCTCTTCACATGTGACTGAAAAGAGACGCTTCTGTGAGGCAGTGGAAATATTCCACCATGCAAACACAGTGTTTTCATTTATCAGTCTGCTGACATGTGCAAACATTTTCAGCTCGGTTTCTTGTTCTAATGAGGATTACTTAACCCAAAAATTAGAATTCTGTTATTAAACTCAACCATTATGTTCTTTCAACCCAGTATGGCATTCTTCCTTCTGTGGAACAAAATTTTTATATTTTGAAGAAAACGGCAAAAGTTTTTAACATTCAATGGCTGTTCTTCATCAATCTCCAAAAGAATACAAGCACCATAAATGCAGTCAAGAATATTCCAAACCTTCTGAATCCATGATGGCAACTGTGAGAAATAGATTGAAATGTATACAGTATAATCAGAGTCAACTCAAGAATCAATCTTGTTTTTTGAATAAATTGTTCGGTTCACTAATCTGGACCTAAAGTTAAAGTTAAACGTTTAGAATTAGGGTCTTAAAAATTCTGCTTTTGTTTTCCAGCATATGGGTTTGGAAAGAAGAAGAAGAAAATTTCCGTTTTTGGTGAATTACTCTGTGGTGAACCATAATGAAACCCTTTATGACATTTTCACTTTTTCATCATTTGTGGATATATAAAGTGGTATGTGAGGAAAAAAAATGTGTCCAGTCTGAAAAATGGATGGATAAATGAAAGTATTTAAAGACCACCTGGGATTGAAGCCAGTTGATATCAGCATATGACAAACCTACCTGCAAACAGACAGAGACAGATAGAGAGACAGTTAACCAAACCGCACACCATGTGACCCACACACAGTCAAAAGATCTCTTGTTGTTTCATTTTGTGTTTGTTCACACTGTGACAAACACACGCACATTAACTGTCTCAGAGACACACAAACAACTCTTCTGTTCCTGTGCTCATATATTATGTCAATCTCTGTAGCCCACGGCCCTCCGTGCTTCTGTGGTTGGCTCATGGAAAAGTCCAAGCAGTCTCTGAAAGTAATTCATATGTGTGTGTGTGTGTGTGTGTACGTGTAGAACACCTTGTGTTTAAGAGGAAAAAAAGGAGGAAGCCGTTGCATGACACCATCTTTCTTTCCTGACCACGATGAGAGACAGAATGAGAAAGAAAGAGGAGGAATTCATTTCTCATTCCTTAAAACGTGTTGCTGCACTGACTCAGATACCGTGTTACTTGTTTCTAAGGCAACTGTGTTGTGTGTGCGAAGGATGAGATGGTGGGATTACACTTTAACCATATTGAAAGACAATTGAATTATGAAATTACATATAAAGGTGTACTTACCATGTCATGCACACATGAAGTCAAAATTAGTATATTGTTATTTGTCTTCTATAGGAGAAGAAACTATGCAAACAAATCCACAGTGCAAACAGCAAAATAGCCATGCAGTTTACACAGATTACACTAATGAACCATAATAACGTATAAAGTGAGTTCTGTCTCATGGTTTGAAAGGATCTAGCCTTTCAAAAGGGAACAAGTTCAAAGAAAATCTTTCTTGGGAATGTGAAATGTAACTCCCCAGCTCTTATCGTTCCCTTCATACTCACATTTTCTCACATTTTCCAATGGTTACTAGTGGTGGAGTGCGTGTTTCCCTTCCTCTCCGCTCAGCAGAACAATGCAACATTAACTTGAGAGAGGCACTTTGGGATGTAGGCTCACCAAGGTGACTGCCTGACTTCCTCTAGCATGTTTCCATCTTACTGTTTCTTCCATTACAGCTGTTTTTACAGAATGTTGTTTACACAAGATCAGCGACCTTCGGGTCTTTAGTACTTAGATTATGTGCCCTTCTTATATTCTAGGTCATACCTTTGATTGTGTAATGAAAATGTATTGATGCTTGAGACATTTCAGTACTGTTTGTGTTAGCCGGCTAGCATTAGCATCTAGCAAAGTTCATTACCTTAAAATTCTTTAGGGTAGTGTTGTTCGTCATACACCATAAGGTATTTTGCTTGAGGGGACCTGGATTTAAATCTGGCCTGTGACATGACCTCTTCTCCCTTATCTCCTGTCAGATCTCCACTGTTTTATCTGATACACGCTAAAAGACCATAAATAAACTGACAGGCTTTACTTTGACCCCAAGAAATAGTTTGACAAGCAAAGTTTTTTAAACATTGCTGATGTACTTACTATTGAACAGAAAGTTTGCTAAACTTGATATCGCTACACTAAAAAAAAAAAAAAAAAAAAAAACCTGGGTTGCTTCAACCCATGTTTGGATCAAATATATGGACAAATCCAACTGTTGGTTTAAATTAACCTTAGTTTAAGTTGTTAAGTTTAATCCAATGGTTGGGTTTGTCCATTTTTGTCCATTTGTTTGTCCACACAACCCCAAATTTTTTAGCGTGTATTTCGATTTTCACAATTAAAAGTTTTGTGAGATGGCAAAAACAATTCCCAGGGAGATTTTCCAAACCCGATCTCACGGCAATTCGTACATATTTTACGAGTTGCCCAATTCGTACGCCAACTCGTGCAAATTCATATGAATAGGTCGTGACTCTTGAGATAGCGTTAGATTTTCCTCATGTTCAAGTTATACAGATTCAGAGCTATCCAGATAATCATACAGATTTGTGTAAGCTGCTTGTTTTAAAAGTGACTTCTGTGTTAGTTGTGCTTCATACATTGCTACAATATTGACAATGGACAGTAGACCTTTTTTTGCCTGTGAAATTTCACTAAAATTAAGCTAATGTGACCACACCTTTAGGGGGAGGAGCCACACAAGTCCACTTGAATGAACATTTTCCAGAAGTTTGACAGTGCTCTTGGTCTTAATGATTGGTTTTCTCTAATCCACACATGCACTATTACAGATTATTACAGGGGTATTACAGATGAATCCAAATATAAACATTTTCAGCAGCAGCAAACACCTTTACACCAAGATAAGCTAACCAACACTTTGTTTGCTTGTATGTTGATTCCGTGTTTGTGGTTTTCTGATTAGATCATTTGTCCCTGCTTGATGCAGAGGAAAATCAAAGATGATTGTTTGCATCTTATTGATGCAAACAATAAGAAAAGACATCCTTGAATTTGTTAGTTTTGCCTGGGAATGTTGGCAAAGACATTACCGGAGCAAAACGGGATGACTCAATGTATCACACTGATGGAAAATATGTCTCCTTTACAAACAAGTCAGAGCATTGTGCTGTAGAAAAAGAGTGCGCTTGGGAACGAGGGGCTTCGCGGGATGGAATGCAGGGAATTAGGGTCGGGCAGGAGGGTGGGAGACAGGTCGGAAGGGAAGGGCGATGAAAGAATGGAAGAACAACACAAGAAAGAAAACAAAAACACTGTTGAGGAACATAAGAGGAACAGCAGTGCATTGTGCATGTTCTCCCTGTGTCGACCTCTGTAGGAATTAATTTGTAATTTTTTTTAATTCATTATCTGTACATGCTTGTTTGACATTTGACATAATTTAAAAGGGTTATCTGTGAAATGGGGACCTGTTCGGTTTTGAAAGTAACGTTTAAATTTAATTTATGTGACATGTTATGCAATGTATTACTTAAAGAAAGGCATATAAATTACATTGTGCTAAATTAGATCATCTTAAATAAAAATGTAAAATATATATTGAAAAGACACAAGACTATCTTTTATTTAACCATTTTATGAACACATTTACTAATACAGAGAGAAGTAAGGAAGGATTTTTAAAAAATGATAATGCCGGTGACTCTTGGAATGACATTTTAAATGATACCTACCATACAAGTGCATGATAAAGTATTTGTAGTGACCCTACACACATAACATAATAACAGGGACCTCTGGGAAATCAAATGCTCTCCCTAATAATGGGCTTGTTGTGAATTCAGCATATGGGTGGGTGTGTTTTTGTGAGTAAGGTCACCATCAATGCTTGTACGGATGCTGAACAATGGGGCCATTAAATGGGTTAAATAAAGACAGGACATTGATTGTTTTTGGCGGTGCTTAGTTTGGGGATCTGTTACACGCTTTTGGCTAAGGATGCTTATTATTTTCACATTTCCTTAAGGAGAGAGATACAACTCTGTGGAACATAGATAGTGGTGCCTGAATAATCGTAGCATGTTGGTTGGTAGGTTCTTTATTAGGTTATGACTTGAGTAAAAGGAGCCCACCACAGATTCTCTCTGCTTGTATACCTTGATAAATAAAGACAATTGTTTTGAGGATTGTGTATGTGTGCTTGACCTCATGGCAGTAAATTATATGACTATTTTGGTGTCTCTCTGCAGGACGAGGTGAAAATACCTTCAAAAGTCAATGTGGCCAAGTCTATGAAGTTTCCAGAGCCTGTGGAAGGAGAAGCTGAAGGTGAACTCAAAGCGGCCGCAGAGGAAGGAGGTGAGGACAGAGAGAAAGTCCATCTGGACCTGTCCTCTGATGAAGAGGAGGTGGAGATCGAGGAGACCATTGAGGAGTCTCGAGCAGAGCGCATCAAACGGAGCAGCCTGCAACGCGTCCAGACCATCAAAACCGCTTTCTCCAAGGGAAGTATGGAGAAAACCAAGCAAAAGACCAAGGATAACTTGGAGAAGACCAAACAGAAGACCAAAGAGAACTTGGAGAAAACTCGCATGAAGACCAAAGAGAACTTTGAAAAATCCAAGCAGAAGACCAAGGAGAACCTGGAGAAGACCAAACAGAAGACCAGAGAGAACCTGGAGAAAACACGTCACAACATAGAGAAAAAGATGGGCAAACTCACCAATCGCATGGCTGTGAACCCCGAGCGTAAGGAGAAGATGAAGACCTCGCAGAAGAAGGTGATGAAGTCTTTCACTCCTGACCACATCATCTACGCCCGCTCCAAAACGGCCGTCTACAAGGTTCCACCGTTCACCTTCCACGTGAAGAAGATCCGTGAGGGAGAATTGGAGATCCAGGGAACCGAGATGGTGGAAGTCGGCGGGGACACAGAGGAGGTGGAGAACGCAGTGATGGAGGGAGAAGAAGATGAGGAGATGGAGATGGAAGGTGGAGACATGGTTGAGGAAGACGACGAGACAGAAGACAGCCCTGAGATAAGGGCGCTACTGGAGAGGGGAGACGAGCTGGTGTTGGTGGAAGACCATGACAGAGACAGCGATTAGTCTGTGTGTGTGTGTGTGTGTGTGTATGTATGCATGTGTATGTGTGTGTTCGGCGCTTACACATTAGAACATTTGATGGGTGGGAATGCATCAAATACGTTTTTAACCATGTTGATGAGCCGGCTCATTTTGATATCAAGTGTCAATGCAGCAAATATGAGTTCTGAAAGCACAACTCTTAGATTGTAATTGATAAAAAAAGTTTTGGTTGCTAGAGCATCCATTTCGCCAAACCCAGATTTTTGTCCTCCCAGCCTTTGCACCCATTAAAGTGTTGCAGCGTTCTTTGACATAGCGTAACCTCTATTGTGTAGGCGCCCTGAACATGTGTGCTGTACTGCTGATCCAGATGTTGGATGTTGCAGGAGAATGTGAATGTATCCGTTTGCATGTGTGTATTTACATCTTTTCTAGCAGCAAAATGTTTCAAATATAAGGTGACTCCACTCACCTGATGTGTGTGCGACTGAGAGATTTACTGTACTAGTCCAAGTAACTTAGTTCCTTGAGTTCCCCTTGTTTGATAAGGGTAAGGGGCAGGGACTAGGCGTGCTGACCAATACGATGAAATACGAGTTCTCGAAACATTTTTATGCTAGTTGGAAAGAATGAACTGACATTTTTTGACTATATGAAATAGATAGGCTTGATCAAATGAACAACAGACTTCTTGGACAGGTAGGTCTGTTGCACTAGAAGATTATTTGGTCACACTTTACATTAGGTGGCCTTAACTACTATGCACTAACATTAAATACCCACGAGACTATAGATTTACTGTATAGCCAAATGTTGTTTTGGAAAATTCCCACATTCCCTGTAATGACTTTGAGGTATGGTTAGGTTTAGGAGTTAAGGCCACCTGATATATAGTGTGACCGATTATTTTTCTTCTTGTTCTAGTCTCAGAGCTACAGACTGTTCTTCACTTTTCATAGAAGGTGGAAGAACAAACCAAGATAAGAAAACCTGAAGTATTGCCTCTGTGCTCATTTTTACATATCTTTTATATAGCTTAGAGTTTAATTAATAGTTTTACATTTCCTTAAAATAGGCTATCATAGTCAAACTGTTACACTGTTTTTTCTGTCCCAATGTGACAAATCACACAAATGATAAATAGTAAAAAAAAAGAAGATGAAACCATTGAAACACCAAAACACTTTTTATAATATTTTGCATTGGTTTGCTGGAAACTACCAAAATATATGGACTATAGAAGAAGTATAATGATCAAAAAATGATCTTGGTTTCAGAATGGCATGTACTGCAATACTGTTTGTGTAACATTTGCACGTCCCCTGGTGGACATGTGTGGTAATGCTGTAATAGGTCAAAGAGCCCTATGAACCCTTCCTTATTTGTAGACCCAAGAGCACAAACATATAATAAGAAAAAATAGGTATGAACTGCAAAAAGCTACAGCTAATGTCATCAGCACCTCCTGATCTTGAATTAAATGCATATGATTATGAATCACTGCTATTACTTAGAGAGCACAATCATTTCTCAGATGTTACCTTCATTCTCTGAATTGCTCAGATTGTATCATTTCAGTAATTGCGTACTGCAAAACTTCTACTATAAGCATCTTAGCTTTTTTATTTTAAGCATCTTAGCTTTTTTATTTCATTTTTGCTTGTGTAGCTGATGAAGCATATGAATACTCTCTTGTAATGTCACACGTCTTAACCACTAATGTGTTAATAAAAGCAATCACGCTTCACATTCCTTGAGTTCTGCTTGACTGATCAAAATTAATGTATTATTTTTGCACTTTATTGTTGCATTGTACTGTATAATTACAAGTAAAGCAAGTATTTCTTACTTATACTAATATGACTAAAGAAAAGCCAATGAATTCATTCTGAATTATGCAAAAAATTACTGTTATACATTGAAAATGTAAAGCGGATTTTGTAAAAAGTGTCTGTGGGAGATGGTCCTCAACATTAAAAGTGTGGTTAAATAGAGCGCACACAAGAAACAAGAGAAACATCGGTTTAATTTGATTTGCATTTTCAAACACAAAGTGACTTTAGCATTGGGAATACAAAATATCCATCTATTTATATAAATAGAACTATTCGAACTGTTGTCATTTGCATAGCTATTCATTAAATGCAGAAGAGAATATTTTAATTCTGATCTCATTTTATATTTGCCGAAAATCATAGACATACTCTCTGTACTGGTTTAGCTCTCACCAAAATTAGCAACAATTGATCATCACGTCTTTAACACAACAAAATAACTCACGAAACCATGCAGAGTGAAAGTTACCATAAAGAAAACACATCTACTCCAAACATAAAAACATGCATTTAGAAATACAACTCATAACAAATCATGACGATCTTCACATAACACAAAATTACCTTGGGAGAGAAAACATTAAGTGTGAAGCTATAACTCTGCAATGCTTGCATGAAACATAAAGAGTAAAGAACAGTGGTCATGCTAGTAAAGCTGATGCATGCAGTGCTTATCAGTGCCATTCACTAAGTTGCTCAGTAGATGGATGATTCACTGTTACCCTGGATGTGAGTGTACTCTGGGTATATCCACTTGTTACCATGACGATGGTTAGCGATGCGGCGCCTTCAGAGTAGCATCCACCTCTTCCTCTGTTTGAAGAACGTGCCACTGGGCCACTGGACGCCGGGGATTGGCCAGCATGTCTGACCAATGGCGTAGGCCGACACCGGTGGCGCCATAACCAATTAAGGTTTTGCCGATAGGGTCATTGCTGCCTAGCTTGTCGTAGTCAAATACAGTGATGACCAGTTGGACTTTCTGCAATTTAATAGATTTGAACTTTAGAATATGAATCTATGATCTATAAATGTCCCATTCACAATTTGTACATGTACAGTAATGGACACACTATAGGATATACCAGACGCAAGAATAATCACACATCACCTGAATCTGTTCAAATGGGACCTCAAAGCTGAAGCTCTCGTTGAAGTATGGGTTCAGTGTGTTCTTTTTAACTGTAGTTTTCTTCTTTTTCAGACGCTTTCCGTTATGCTGTAGCACAATCTTCACATACGGATCTGACACAGGGAGTAGGATTGTTACCACAAGTGGTTCAAATGCAAGCGTAAAAAAATATATATTAAGAAAATATTTAGCTACTGTGAATACATTAAATGTACTATTCGAGTCGTTTTGGACAGACCGATTTTTTCTGAAATCAGCAGTATTTTCCACATTTTAGAAAAATAGTAAAGTAATCAAATATATGACATTTTTATACTTTTTTCAAATAAATAATTATCAATACATCGTCAATCCTTCTTCCAAAAGTTGTTTTTTGTCTTACCCTGATTCACTATGGTAAGCCTATTTTAAGTGTTTATCCCTAGCGGGAGAGTTTTCGCAGGAAATTGCGGACACACGTGACTCGACTGTGTATGTCTCGTCCAACCCAATCTCACGGCAATTCGTACGAGTTTTAGTAGGTGGCTAATTTGTATGAATTCATATGACCTCACTCGTATGAATTCGTATGATTTTTGCTTAATCGCACATATTTTACAAGGTACCCAATTCGTATGAATTCATTTTTTAGAGCCTTGTTAGTGGTATTAACTAGCGATTTATTTTTACTTATTCTATGCCCCATATACTAGCGTTATAAGCTAATCAGTTTTTAGAGATAAAACTCTTTACATTCGATTATCATGAAAACACATCCCAGAGAACGGTCGACTCGGTAACCATGTGTTAATTACCCCATGGTTTATTTTGCGCTGGAATTGTCCTTTAAGTCTGGTAGTGAATGTTTTATGAGCAGTAGAATAATCATATTCATCCGCACAGTCACGCAGAGCCGAAGTACAACCAAAAATATTCTTCCGCAAAATGCATGCAGTTTTTTTTAACTGCTAGAGGGCCAAACGTTACATAGGCTACCTTTAACTTATGCTATTTCATAGATGTGATTTCATATTTTAAATGAATTATGAATTGTACCTGATAAACCACCGACATCCATCTTCTTGAGATTTTTGGCCTCCATTATGTTGACGGTGAGTTTACCAGCAGTGGGCACATAACGCAGAGAAATACAAACGTCTCCAAGTTTCTCCTGTTGAAGAGAAAAAAAAAGAGAAAGTGAATAGGTAACTTTAGAAAATATACAGCTTATAAAGCCAGGGATGAATGATGGCATACCTGAGAACTCAAGCCAGAATACAGTAGAAACCAAATAGATATAAATACTGTATAGACAGGATATATTATATACCTCCTCCTTTTCTCCATTTTCGAGATCCCTCCATTCATGCAGTGGCTGTGCGAGATCCACGCAGTTCATGGGAATCTTTATCTGGCCAATCACATCATGTTTACCAAACCGATCAAAGTCAAACACCTGAAGCACCAAAGTTTTACCGCCCAACTCAGCATAGGGAATCTATAAGTGAGTCACAAATATATTAGCTCAAATGAGTCTATCAGCATTTTGTGTAAAGCAATTTTCCAGTGTTAATATGTCATAAAACATTGAGATGTCTTTACTAAAATGCTGAAAATCCGAAAAAGAGATTCAGCAACATCAGAAACCATTTCAAATGCTTCCTGATGCTGGTATTTAAAGGAATAATTCATCCAAAAAATGTACATTTTGCCAGTATTTAGTCACATTTATGTTGAAAAAATAAATAAAATAAATAATTTAGAATGTTTACGCAGCTCTTTTCCATTAATGACAGTCTATGGTGACCATGTGACAGATGTCACATGTATGGAATGTATGTTTTCCTGTATGGAAAAGGACAGTGTGAACATTCTTCAAAATGTATATGGTTTGGAACAACATGAGGGATTATTATAATAAACATTTATTTTTTGTACATTTTTACGTGTTCATTTTTACGTGAACTATTCCTTCAAAAATGTATTTAACCTCAGAGATACCTGGATAGCTGTCAATCAAAAAATGAATGACAAAACCAGTGTAGGGAAGCAGGGATTTCTGGGAACTTAAGATGCCACACAAGGAGACAAAACCCTGACACAAAACCTGAGAGAGAGAGAGAAATGGACAAACAAACTACAGGTGGAACTAAACAGACGCTAGAACACTTAAAAAGACAAAACTACAGACAATAAAACCACATGTTCACGCTAACACATATATAAATCATCATGTACAGAATCCGGCTGCGTACTACAGTATGTAAACAAACAACATTTAAGAAAAACCTTGAAGATAAAGGTCTCGTTGAAGACAGGGCAGAGGTTTTTGCGCTGGACTTTGGTTTCAAACTTCTTCTTCTTGTCTGGAAGCAGGTAAACTTTTACATAAGGGTCAGATGTGCCTCCAATATCCATAGCAGGAAGATCTTGAGCCTGAAGAACTCCGACTATCAGCTGTTGACACAAAATTAGACATGTTGATTACATTTTCTTGTTACAGTGACATCACCACAACTTTTTAATAAGTATTTTCATACATCAGGAATGCACCTGAGCATCAGTGAAGTTGTAATCCAAAGAGAACTCCAGTTTTCCCAGATTGTCATGCTCCTCTTTGTGCTCTTCTCCCTCCTTCTTTTCTCCTTCCTCCTGCAAGATTGACAGTCAGTTTAAGTGTGCCTATGCAATATGTAAATGATAATCAATATGTATTTTATATGAAATCTAGCACGCACGCACGCACGCACGCACGCACGCACGCACGCACGCACGCACGCACGCACGCACGCACGCACGCACACACACACACACACACACACACACACACACACACACACACACACACACACACACACACACACACACACACACATATATATATATAGGTACACAAACACATAAACATTCTATAATGAACCATAATAAAAAATATTAAAACATTACACGTTATGTGTATAGAAATTAGAACTAACCCTAAAAAACCCTAACCCATAGTACTGTACATGTAGTTAATTATTATTACTCACTACTTACAGTAATTACACAGTAACAACATCACCCTAAAATAAAGTGAAAACTGTATTTTGTTCTTGCACCTTTTGTTCTCCTTCACCCTCTTTTTCAGCCCCTTCTACTTTTTTCCGTGCTGCTCTCTTCTTCTCTCGAGCTTTCTTGGATTTCTTCTTCTTGCCGAAGCATTTCTTGAACATGCAATATGTAAAACATGCCACAAGGGCGAGAACCACCACCACGATGGCTCCTACAGCCCACATCGGCACTAAGGGGAGCAGAGAGCTGGTCAGTCTCCATGGAAACAGGTACAGGACAACACACAGGACAATACTCGCTTAGTGTCTTATGACATCAACTCAATGTGCTTTTAATTTGAAATTATCATCGTCTATAAAGCTGCACAAAAACATAAATCAAAGTGCTCCATTTATGTAATTTCACTTCTCATCAAATGCAGGTAATGACTGATGAAAATGAAGAATGATATTGTGTCCTGTCATGTTACACAATCACAACAAGATCAGTGAATGAAGTATTTTAATGACATTAAGTGCAGTGAGTTGAGGAACTGAACAGAATAATTTATAAATGTAATAAATGAACTGTCTGATCTACATCTACTCTCTTCATTGTGCAGGTTTTGTGTTTCCCCCACATTTATTAATTGATGGATGGATGGATGGATGATAGATAGATAGACAGACAGACAGACAGACAGACAGACAGACAGACAGACAGATAGATAGATAGATAGATAGATAGATAGATAGATAGATAGATAGATAGATAGATAGATAGATAGATAGATAGATAGATAGATAGATAGATAGATAGATAGATAGATAGATAGATAGATAGATAGGGATGGACGGACAGACAGACAGGTTTTGTGTTTCCCCCACATTTATTAATTGATGGATGGATGGATGGATGGATGGATGGATGGATGGATGGATGGATGATAGACGGACGGACGGACGGATGGACGGACGGACGGATGGATGGATGGATGATAGATAGACAGACAGACAGACAGACAGCTAGATACATAGATAGATAGATAGATAGATAGATAGATAGATAGATAGATAGATAGATAGATAGATAGATAGATAGATAGATAGATGATGGATGGATGGATGGATGGATGGATGGATGGATGGATGGATGGATGGATGGATGGATGGATGGATGGATGGATGGATGATAGATAGACGGACGGACGGACGGACGGATGGATGGATGGATGATAGATAGACAGACAGACAGACAGACAGCTAGATAGATAGATAGCTAGATAGATAGATAGATAGATAGATAGATAGATAGATAGATAGATAGATAGATAGATAGATAGATAGATAGATAGATAGATAGATAGATGATGGATGGATGGATGGATGGATGGATGGATGGATGGATGGATGGATGGATGGATGGATGGATGGATGGATGGATGGATAGATAAGAAGAAATGCTATTCAATGAATCGAACACATTCGTGTGCTGTATATTTAATTGTGGATGGATGGATGATAGATAGATAGATAGATAGATAGATAGATAGATAGATAGATAGATAGATAGATAGATAGATAGATAGATGGATGGATGGATGGATGGATGGATGGATGGATGGATGGATGGATGGATGATGGATGGATGGATGGATGGATGGATGGACGGATGGATAAGAAGAAATGCTATTCAATGAATCGAACACATTCATGAGCTGTATAATTATTTATGGATGGATGGATGGATGGATGGATGGATGGATGGATGGATGGATGGATAGATAGATAGATAGATAGATAGATAGATAGATAGATAGATAGATAGATAGATAGATAGATAAGAAGAAATGCTATTCAATGAATCGAACACATTAATGTGCTGTATATTTAATTGTGATGCAAGAAAGTAAACTCATCATCTTTGCTTGCTAACTCTTTTATGTTAACTTGAGTAAATAATAGGTACTCACATGGAAGATGTTCCAGCTCATTCATGAACTTGGTCTTCATGTTCTCATAGTCATGATGAGTCGGGTGAGCAGGATGTGGCTCATGTTCTGGTTTTGGCTGTGGTTCAGGTTCAGGTTCAGGTTCTGGTTCTGCTGGTTCTGCAGTCCTCCGAACACGGACACCCATATTCACAAACCTCATCCCAGCTGTGTGTCAAGAATCAAATGCACAGCCTGAAAATAACGTAACACAAAAAGACAGAGGATGTATGGAAGAAACTGTTCAGTAAATCTCACAAAACCCGTAAAGAAATACAAAATGCCGGAATTAGAAACACCTTTATCATAAAGTAAATACAAAAAGTCATTCTTGACTTGCTGAAGGGTTTTTCTAATCTTTTATTTTATTAAGAAAAGTGAATAACCTTATAAGCATCAACTAGAGCACTATTATCTAAACAGCAATCTTTATTCTTGGCTCAGAATATGATTGTGATTACAGTTTTTTTTTTTTTTGGGAAAGAGAAACCGAGTTTCCTTGGAAACATGACAGCACAGGAGTCAGTACTAACACCAGCTCAAACAATTAGTCGCATACAGTTATGACTAATTCTGTATACACTGATTATAAAGTCTGTTCACACATTCAAAAGTTGAGCATTTGGTTCACATCTAATACCTCCTGAAATAAAAAAAATGTTGTACATGTATGTGCATGTATGTTCCCTAAAGCCATGATAACAAACATGGCTGATTCTAATCCATGATGTATTTACCCTCCTTTGCCATACCATGCATCCACCCCCATCTCTACTGGTCCATGTCTCTCTCTCTCTCTTTCTCTCTCCCATGCGTAACAAGATTATGGGGGGACATAATCAAAGCTCAGATAACTCAGATAAACAAGGCACCTCTTCAAAACATTATTGACTGTTTCATGACAAGAAACACATCCATCTTCGGTAATAACTGTTTATCAATATGCACTACAAAATGTTTCTAGTCCATGAGTAATTTATTTGTGCAACGTCTAATTTTGTTTTCAGATTTATGCAGATTTATGGAAGTCATGAAAATCCCTGAATGCTTATGTTTTTCAGTTTTTTTGAAGGTGATTAAATCATTTTTTTATGGGGTAATGTCCGTGGGGGTTATGTTCCAACTGTGCCTAAAATTCCAAAATAAATATTGTTTGTACGACTATGAAAAGTACATGACCCATATATAGAGCAATTCATTGTTTTCCATAATCATATAATAATTGATTTGAAGTATAGCCTGTGTTGATTCATGTGTCACGATTCATTTGCTAACCATCATTGCTTTGAATTACTTAAATGTAACTTCTCTGAAACCCCTTCATCTACACTATCGCGTGGGGCAGATTATTTTTGCTTTAATTCTTTTAACATAAATTATGTTACGCATTGATTTGCAATAAAAATAAATATAACCTACCTTTTTTCTTTAGCTCCATTTGGCTATTTATACATCAAATACAATCTACTTTGTGAGCTTCTACACTTCTCATAGATGCATGAAATTAATATCGCTATTAAAAGTTAATTATTATTTCTAAAATATGTGTTAAGTGTGGACGCGCCCTGCATGCGCTCTCTAAACGCGCTGCACCATTCGCAGGAACGCGAGCGTCATTCGCGGATTCCGCGCTGATCTCCAGCAACAGGTTACGATGGTATGCACAAATGTATTAATTAATATCGCCTCGCGTTACATATTTCTAAAAAATAACACCCCCCCCCCAAAAAATGAAATGATTTGTCCTGAAAATGTGTCCATTGCTGATGTGTGTTCTGTCTGGTCTGCTAAAGTGTGATATGAAAATGAAAGAATGCCTCTGTATAAAAAAAAAAAAAATCCTACCTGATAAATGAATTCCTCTGGATATGTTGGGCAGGAAATACCTAAGTTAACATTAATAAGATGCCCAGGCTTGTTTGCCCAGCAGCCCTCAGGCAGACATGCTGAATTGTGTATATTGTGATAAGTGTGCTGGTGGTTTAACCCCCTCCCCATCAGCTTTAAGCTCAAGTGCTTTCAAATCATTAAAGCACCACTAATCTCTCTCCCCCTCCCCATCACATCTGTTATGCAGTTATAGAATGTTTCTCTATTAATTCACCAGTCATATAAACCACGCCTCTATCTTTATTTTAGGTATTGAAAAAAATAAATAAACAAATAAGAAACCTCCCCACTGATGAATGTATGTTAATCTTGTGCTCATTTCCTTTGAGATCTCTTATTTATGTGACTGCAGAGCATCAACTGCCCATCTAATCTACACAAAACATCATGCTCGACATTGTTCCCATCTGGGACACGTTGTGGATGAAAATAGCCTTTCTGCCCTGATAATCTTTGATCACGGATTACACTTGCATTTTTTTTTTCAATCAATAAATCTGAAAGTATTGTTACTAAGCATGTTCACTTTTGCAGACATGTAAAATAAAATTTCATACAATTTCTGTACAGCTTTTGATCTAAATTGACTGATTTTGTATGGAAGTTTTGTACATGGTTTGATATAGCACAAGAACTGCTACAGTCAAGGACCGTGGATGATAGTGTGCATAGCAACAGGCTTTTGTTATGTTTAGTAGTAGCATGCATGCCTATACTACTATACTACTATATGCATACTGAGCCTATAGGCAAATTTTGGGTTAGGTGGGTTGGATCTGACCTTGTTTGTGCTGTAAAGAGGCTTACACTTATTTTGACAGACATACAGTACCAAAGAACATGTAAAGCACTGGTTTGATTATCGTTACAACTGTAGTTACAAATATATTTAAACACATAACATTGCATTTTTAGAAGGAATTGCATCAAATATATTATTAGTTTACCATAGATGCTTGTTAGTACACTTTAAAGTACAGAATATGATGAAATTACATATAATTCAACTAATTGTAAATTTAAAATATAATACATTTTCATTATAAAGTCTGTCACAGTCTTTGAAACGAGGCATTGAACATCAGGTTGGCATCAAACGTCAAAACACGAAACCTTCTGTGGGTTTGGTCCTTTGCATGAGTGCAAGTATTCTTTACAGCATTCAAAGCCTGACCCAGACTTATTAGTTTCAGCCTTTATACTGTATCTGCTCCACACACACGAATGACGAAAGTCAGGTGCGGCTAGATAAAATCCCCAACATTTTTTTTGGGCTTTTAGTACAAATGCCTTAAGGTTATCTATAAGCTTGTGTGTTCCAAAACAATGACAAAATTTGCATTTAGAAATTTGCATTGAAAAGTTAGTCTCTTTACCGCCACCAATATAAATCAATGATTTTGATGACATCACTCTGCACTTCAACTTCTCATCAGATTTTTTGTCCAATCAAATGCTCTCTAGAATCTAAAGTGCCCCGCCCCCTACACTAGTCGCTGAAGCACTGATGAAATCAGTCACTTGTTCACACAATTACTATTTTTGATATGGTGAATGGCACATAATGCATTATATAGGGGAGCGGAAACGATTCAGACGGTGTACAAAATGCTTTCCATCGGGGCGAATCAAATCTGGTTTCACGTTATTGTCACCTGAACCACCGCCGAGCGCACACAGTTTGCTCTGTTCCAGAGACAGAGCGAATGGACCACAAACTTAGCGGACTCGGACCCGTTTGAATTCTACACAGAATGCTATATTTAAATGCGATATGGAAGAGATTTGGAGAAGAAAGGATTAGAGAGACTCAGCATCAGAAACAGCACTGATGAGTATAACATCAGTGCCATGCACAAATATAAATTACACACTTTTCAAACTACACATTCTCAGCATGATTACATTCACTGTTTTGCTTTAGTAACAGTTTCATAATAAATCTAAAAGAGAAATCTATTAGACTGTGGCTGTCAAATGCTGGTGTGCCGAGCTGTGATATAAACTAAACGCTATTGGCTATTTAAAAAAAGGGGAGGGGCTGCTTGATATGTCCCGCCCTGTCTTACAGTAACACAGTCAAGGGTGATTGTGACAGTAAAGTGTACTTCTTTTTAACAAGGAATACTAATCAAACACACAACTTACAAATGAAAATAATACAAGCATTATTTTGATATTTCTTTAGTCATTTAGATTGCGTTGTGCTTTGAAACGTCATGGAAGGAGCAGAGCCATGATCAAGAAGTCATGACAACATATGTTTTTACATTACTTTAACTCATAAAAATATGTCAAACAAATTTCAACTTTTTATGCTTTACAAGATCCAACTGATTATTTTAAGTCAGTTTAATATAATTTAAGTTGAAATGACTTATACAACAACGTTAATTGTGCTTAAATTTAAGGCAGCAACTGAACTTAACTTTTTTCTATTCTTGAGTTCTATTATTGAATAAGAGAGAAGTGTGTGAAGACCTCTGTTGCACAAATCGCCCTCTCTGGTGTCTTTATATTTGCTCAGGGCATCGTCAAATACCTCATGATATGATACACATCACAATGTCATGATTCAATACTTCACAATCATGTAGAATGTCTCCAGGTGTATTTTCTGTTGTCTGTCAGTGAAAAGGCTATACTTTCCATTCTTTCCATTCACAAACACAATCAGATTGAATCCGGTTTCTCAGAAAAACTTTATTTTATGATTTGAAAAGGAATATGCTAGACGTACTGTAAGTGTTAGCACGATGCCTCATGCAATACATCAAACACCTCTTTCGGCATTCACAGCATCCTTTAGATTCATTGTTATTGAAAGGGTTAACTCAACAGTTTAATGGAGCATGAACCCATCCCTGCTAAAAGAGGCGGAGCTTAACCTCACAATCACTACAATTGTCATTCAGCTGCCGGTGACAACATTGCTTTTCTGCTTCCTGACTGAACCACCTTTTCTCACAGGTAAGAGTTGTGTTAAGAGTTGTTACAAATGCTCATTACAGTGAGATGTGGGTAATTGAGAAATCATATTTTACTCATGATTTACCTATAGATACACAATGAAATGAACAAGTGTAAGTTATTTCTTGGGCACAACACTGGCAGAGTGTGTGTTCACCTGACTTTACTGGACTTTGACCTCTTGGTGAATGTTTAGTGAAAAGGCAGCAAGATGAAACTGTGAACATGAAACACAAATGAAAGCAGAATTCATGGGAAGATTTAGCCTTTAAAAAAGCCAGACATTTTTCTCTGTTTCTAACAAGTACATACATGAACAATAGACAGAACACACACCCACATCATGAGCCAGTCTCAAAGGTTTTATGATGTGGTTTGTGCAGTGTATTCAAGTGTATTCTCTGTGCACATATTCTTCTTTGTTCATTTTGCTTAATATATAACACAGTTAATATATTCATTGAGAGGACTAAATGTCCCCACAAAAATAGAAATTGTAAAATAATAGTAAAAATAATAATTGCGACGCCCCACGAGGGAAACAGCTTATAAATCACACCAAGTGATGTTTTTTTGAAAATGTAAATGTGAAGAATGTTTTCTCTGATAGGTTTAGGGGTAGGGTTAGGGTTGGGGATAGAATATACAGTTTGTACAGTATAAAAATCATTACGTCTATTGAAAATCTGCGTAAAGATATTAAAAAAGTGTCCAGTTCAGAGAAAAAAAAAGTGTGTGTGTGTGTGTGCTTTAGAATGTTAGTCAGCACATCAAAATAAGTGTACACCTTTAAAGCATGACAAAACATTATTAAACCATTTAAAATGTACTTTAAATTAAAATGTTAAGAAAGTATGTTAAGAAAACAAGTGTAGTCTTGTCGTAGAATTGCTCTTTTTAAGTACACGTATTTAGCCTTTTATTTTATTAATGTAATATTTTCTCTAAGTAGTTTTTAAAAATATGCTTTTAATTTCTGAAATACAATATTCAATACAATTGAGCACACTTTTTTTTTCACAAGGATATAGTAGTGATATTTTTCTTTGAGGAGTTCCTGGTTGATGCCCTTTTTAATCGATCAGCAGATGTTTATCAAGAGCATTGTTTTCCGCATTGTATTGCATATGATTTTACTCAAATGGATAGCAAGCCATCACAGCTAAGGCATAAAAAGAAAAAGAAAAATCACTGAATTACTGCTATAGCAAATAAACAAAATAAAAGCTCCTGCTCAACAAGTGGAAAAGCTTCATCTGTGTACATCCCTGGTGCGAGCTGTTTCATAAAGTGGTGGGGACAAATTTAGACAAAAAATACACATTTATTCTATTCCTCCTTATTATGTCATCATGGCTGGATGGGCCAAGTTTCTGAACACCACAAAAGTATTGTTGATATGTAAATGTGGACGGCCATGTACTCTTTTCAGATGTACAGTGGTTCCGAAGCAGAATTTTAAAGGGTCTTCCATTAAAATGAATGTCACTGTTATTACCTATGATCATTGTTATTTCATCGCTTGTATTTTATGGATCCAGGCCCATGTAAAATCTGCCACCGCATTCATGTTTATACATTCCTCTTGTTGTTCTTTGTGTGGGTTTCAAACGCAGTCCATTTATTTATGACGTCACTTTTGTTTTTGTTTTTCCTCCCTCCTCTACCATAGTGATGTCATCTTCCACTCCTTTCCTGTCTAAGGAGTTGTTCCAGTGCTCTGTGTGTCTGAACGTTTTCACCCATCCCGTGTCCCTTCCATGTGGTCATACGTTTTGCCAGTCATGTATCCTAGCTCAGTGGACAGCATCTGGCTCCTCCCATTGCCCCAAATGCTCCGCAGTTTTCCAGGAAACACCAGAGCTCTGTGAAAATTCTTTTGCCCGTGAGATGGCCGAGCAAATCCTTAAGCAGAAGGGTCAGAGGTCATCAGAGTATCGTCCAGTCCCATCATACAATGTTTTATGTGACATGTGCCCCTTGGAGAAAGCATCCCGTGCTGTAAAGTCTTGCCTGGTGTGTGTGGCGTCATACTGTGAGGTGCATGTGACGTCACACACCTCCAGGTTCACCAAGCACAAGCTCGTGGAGCCACAGCGGATGGACAAGCGGATTTGCAGGATACACGAAAGACCCTTGGAGCTTTACTGCAGATACGACCAGTCTGCAGTGTGTGTGATGTGCATGAATACAGAACACAACACACACCACACAATACCATTGGAGACAGAATGGGCAGAGAGAAAGGTTTGGGCACATTTGGATGCTATTTGACTAATCAATGATTATGATTTTAATCAAAAACAATGGTAACACAACATAATATTTGGTCCCACTTTTTATTAGGTCTCTTTATGTGCATGTAGTAGCATTTAAATGAATCTGTTCATACAATACACTCCTTAAACCTAACCATACCACCAAAACCTGTCCCTAACATTATCCTGTATCCCACCCACATAGCACTAAAAGTGTTTTAAAATACAACACGAACACAATAAGAACATTGAACATAACATCTTTATGTACATAGTTAAAGACACACAATATAAAACACTGACACATTTTGTGATAAAACACTAATATTTTATTACCAAATATTCTAATATGTAGGCTACAGTATGTATAACTTATGAGTAGGGTTAAATATTATCATAAAAAAATGGTTTCTCTATAGAGAAAATATATAGGAATTGTACTTCTTCTATTTATACTTCTTTTACTGGAAAACCAATATTGTGTAAAGAAACAGGAACGTGAACAAAACAATGACACATAATATAACCTCCATAGACGCATTTTCAGATCATTTGTTTTCTCAGAGAGACAATATTTTTATGAAAATAAGCATATTTCATCTGTATTTCTGATTACTATAATGAATTCAGATTTTTACATTTGAATTTGAATCATTATTCTTGATGATTATCATTAGAACCTCAGTACTGTCTGGACACAGCCATTTTTAATGTGTTGTCTTACAGCTGCTTTTGTGTCATGAGATCTGTGTTCTCTCTGTTTGTCATAGACTCAGTTATTAAAGACACAGTCTGGCCTGAAGCAGATGATTGTGGAGAGATGGAGTAAAGTGGAGGAACTCAAACACTCTATAAAACTAAACAAAGTAAGAACCTGCAAACTACATCTTCAATGTTTGTTTAATTTGGCATATGCTTTTATCAAAAGCAGAATACAAACAAACTCTTTAATACATTCTAAATGTAATTAATTTTAAAATGTTGTTCTTTATAAACAAGATACAAAGGTGACATCAACCATAGGCTTACTAAAAAATTAAATAGTACGTTAAAATGGATTATAAACCTGCCATATAAGTCATAAATATAGGTAGTCAACTGCTAAACTTAAAGAATGCATTTCGCACAAGCCCATTCTTGTTTTATTGCCTGTTATTTATCTTTTTAGGAAAACACAGAAAGAGAGATGGCATACAGTGTTGAGGTCTTCACTGCACTGCAGCAGTTTATTGAAAAGAGCCAGTCTCAGCTGCTCAGAAAGATGAAACACACGCAGAAAACTGCAGAGAAACATGTAGAGGGCCTTATTAAAGAGCTGGAAGTAGAAATCGCTAAACTGAATGCCAGAAACTCTGAGCTGGAAAAGCTCTCATGCTCTGAAGACCATCTTTACGTGATACAGGTGACTCTTTTGTGCATCTTTTCAGCCATATCATACCTGTTCTTCTTGTTAATTAACAATCATAACGTAATATATATTTCAATATCAACTTAACACAGTGTGTTTAGTGAAATATATTAAAATACTGAAGGTTGTGAGGATGTTGACTTTAATTAAAGTAGTTGTATATTGACCTTTCCAGGCTTTCCGTAGCCCAAGTGAGTTGCCTCAGTGTAAAAGCTGGTCTCAGATCAGTGTGCACACCTGTCAGGGTCTGGAGGAGCTGAGAGAAACCCTGAATGCTGCAGAAGAACTGCTGAAAAAGCAAATATACACCGCCACAAAGAGAGGTACTTCTTTGTTATTTGACAGCTATAACTTAATGTTAATATTCACACAAAAAAAATCATTATTGTGTAAACTTAATAGGAAATTTTCTTTTTTTAACAGAACTTGAGGCCATTTCCCAGTATGCAGGTATTATAACATAATTAAGATGTGGAGTTTTGAATCTTCGATAGACTGACTATAACACATGTATTGAACTCTTCCTTTCACTTTGAAACTTTTAGATTCATTTGTAGATTAATTCCTCTGGAAAGTCTAAATATTCTGTTTCTGTGGTGATATCAAAACAGGTTTTTTTTCTTCTGAGCATTCCAACCAGTTTAACAGAACAATAGCCTATAGTCAATAGTCTGAGTTTGGGGAAGTAGCCTACTGCTTTTTTACTGTATGTTTATTTCAATTTTTAAAATTCCATTTGGTGACGCAAGTGCAGCAATTACACACACAACAGCTTGCATTTTATTGCTATTACGTGGAAATCTGAAAAACCTGAATCTTTAATTGTATATCTTTGAACAATCTTGAATTCTTACTCAAATCTTTTAAATACATTTACACTTTTTCAACATATATCAACATTCCGCCCTGGTACATTTCCAAACTACTTCTTTGTTAGTAAAACGTGGATACACTGTAAGAACAAATTCATTCAGAGCTATCCTGGTTTGTGGAAAATGCATGACAAATGTCAAACACCATTATTTAATAAAAACTTACTTTGACTTTTCCTGATGTAATTTTTGCAGCGGATATTACCCTTGACCCTGACACAGCAAACCCCTGGTTGATGGTGTCTGCAGACAGGAAGAGTGTGACTGACAGCAACATAGAACACAACGTTTCAAACAACGTTCAACGTTTTGACTCTGTACCTTGCGTCCTGTCAAGAGAGCCCATCTCAAAGGGAAGGAGTTATTGGGAAGTAGGAGTCTCAGGTAAAACAGCATGGGACTTGGGAGTGGCTAAGAAATCAGTCAACAGAAAGGGTTTGGTGACACTGAGCCCAGAGGATGGTTACTGGGCAGTTTGTCTGAGAGAGAATAGTGAGTACAGGGCCTGTGACCGTGAATCAGTGCTTCTGTCACTAAAGACTCTTCCGCAGAAAATTGGTATATATGTGGATTTTGAAAAGGGACAGGTATCATTTTATGATACGAGCGCATGCGCACATATGTACTCATTCACTGGACAGTGCTTTAATGAGAGCTTACTGGCCTACTTCAACCCAGACATGAATGACACAGGAAATAACAACGGACCACTTGTAATACAACCTGTCAATGTTGACAATGGGGATACTGTGACAATATGAAGACTGAAAATCAACAAAAACAGAAATTAAAGAAAAAAATAGAAACTCTAACAAATTAAAGTTCGACAGATTGAATAAAATTGATATAGAGTAATGATAAGTGTTAAGCTGTACAATTTTTTTTTGATACTGGATGTGATGAAGGAACTAAACTATGGGCCCTATCTTACACCCAGCGCAATTGACTTTGTATGCCGACGCATGTATCATTCCTATTTTGCACCCGACGCACAGCAGACTTTTCCCTCCGCAGACGCACGTCGGTAAATTAGGGAATGAACTTGCGCTCCCGAGGGCGGTTCAGCGAAAGAGGTGGCGTGTTCCGGCGCAAACGTTCCCTGGTGCTATTTTGCAGTTTCTGAAAACAATTCTGCCACAAACCAGGAAAACCCTAGTCTAAAGTCAGTGGTGCGTTAGATGCTATTTTAAGGGTGCATGCTTGGCCATAATGTAGCGTTTGCACAACGCGCATACATTTTGCTTCTCTCATCTACACAGACTATCCAAATTATTATAGGCTACGCCTGTTTAACCGAAGCTAATTTTGTTGGGTTTCTCCCATACCCATACAATGTCAATTCTCTGTGTTTTACGGCCCTGACGAGAACGTCGGTCTCCTCGGCTGTGAACCGCTCCTGGCGCGCGCCTGGCAAATCCGCCGTCATAATAGCAAGCATGGAACAAGCACGCCTGCTCGTAAAGGGAATGTGAGATAACACTCTGATTGGTTTATTTCACGTTAGTACGCCCAAACCACACCTATGAGTAATTTAGCTACTTCAGACCAACCCATTTTAGATTTGGACCCACAAAGTTAGTTGTGTTTCAGATCGTTAAAATAGGGCCCCATATATCTAAACAGTTTAATAATGCAACGAGAACACAAACCACTGTTTATTCCAAATTTGATTTTATATAACATTTGGGATTAATAGATAAATTGAACGTGTATAATTTATCCAGTCACACAAATTTTCACTTTGTTGAGACTTTCCATAGACATAATGATTTTATACTGTACAAACTGTATGTTTATCCCCTAACCCTAATAGCCCCGCGAAGGAAAAACAAGATATCATGGCCTCAAATTAAAGGCCCCCAGACAAAATGCAAGTTTTTTAGAATTTAGTATATATGTTACCTTTAAGATTAACATATTCATTAAAAAATAAGCTGTGTGTGTTACAAAACAATGACAAAAGCATTCGAAAGTTACAGTCTCTCACTTCCACTAAAATGTATCACATATTTTTTATGACATTACCCCGGACTTCAACTTCTCATCATATCTTCTGTCCAATCAAACTCTAAAATCTAAATCGCCAACACAATTAAAAGTTAGCAGATATTAAGCAGACAGTCTAATACTCTAATGAGAGTTAGTTGACATGTAGTTGCAAAGTTACTTCTAGTCAACAGAATGTTCAAAAGGAACCATCAAAATTAATGATTTAATTTAATTTAACTACACTGTCATGATTGGTTGTGGTTTTGTGTTCATGCTTTCATGTCTTTTATTTTGTTGTTTGGTACCCGTTTCCTGTCATGTATTTCTCATGCCCTCATGTGATCATGTCATTCATGTGCTTCCCTGGTCTCTTCTGTCATATTCTGATTGGTTGTTCTTTTCATGTGTTCATCAGTTCAGTTTTGTCATTGGTTCATTGTCTTGATCATGCCCATATTCTGATTGGTTGTTCTTGTCATGTGTTCATCAGTTCTGTTTTGTCATTAGCTGCGTACGAAATCGCATACTGCCCTATATAGTAGATGAAAAACAGTATGGGACAAAAGCAGTACGTCCAAATTCACAGTTCTGATATAAGAGTAGGCAAAAAAGCACCTTGATGACGTTCTACTTCCAGCGAGATTCTGGTGTGCATATGGTACTAGAACATACTTTTTTAGCAGTAATCAATCAAATTTAAAATAAGTACCTACTCAAGAGAGTATGCGAATTCGGACGCAGCCATAGTCTCAGGGGTATCTTGTTAATCATTAACCGTTTGTATATAGTCCTCATGCTTTTTTGTTCCTTTGTCTAGCTTTGTTTGTGTAACCTCAGTCCTATGATAATAAAGTGAAGTATACATTTTTGTTCATGTTATGTTTCAAGCCATGTTTGTTTCAAGTTATCGTTTTGGTTCACTTTTGGATTTAAATAAACTGCAGATGGGTTCTGTCAACTCGCCTACACACACACACACACACACACACACACACACACACACACACACACACACACACACACACACACACACACACACACACACACACACACACACACACACACACACACACACACACACACACACACACACACACACACACAATACTAAAGCTCCCTTTCATCCTTGTAATCTGATTTTCTCCAGTGACCTCCTGTTCTTCTTGTCTTTACTACAAACACAACAGCCAATCAAATTATTAGACAGCTACATTACAGCCAATCACATTGGACAAGGGTTCACAAACCATATGCTGCTCATCTTAATAATAATTACCGTCTTTTAGCATTTGTTAGTGCATCAGACAGTGCATGAACAATGTTTGAAGTTGTTTGTTCCAGGGGATTTGCATTTATATACAGTGTATTTGTAATTGAGAAATGCTGTGAGAAGGGAAGGAACACATTTGACAGGAGGAGGTGCAAAGAGAGATTAAGCAGATTAAAGTTGGACTGATGAGACAGCGTCTTTCCTAGTAAAAGAGAAACTAACAATCAGACCTAAACAAGATAGTTACGCTGCTGCTACTGATAAGTTGACTATGAGGAAGACCACAGTGAAGAGGATAGACCTGTTGAAGGAATATGAATGACACACACTGGTGCTGAGAGGAGGATTAACAACACTCACTAAAGCGCAAGAGACACACAAACACTCCTACAGGTATGTGACTGAGAAGACTTTACACAGTTTATAGTATGTCATCTCTTCCTTTCTATCTGTATCAGTATCATAATCATTTTCAGATTGGGATGTTTTCGTTTATTAAAGGAAGTTGCAATCATATTGTCAATCTACAGTTTGTGTCCATGCACCTGTTTGCCTTCACTAGTTAATTAGAAATGGTTCTGCTGTGTGACAAATTCATTTATCAAGTACTTGATTGTAGATATATTTGATGCAGATTCAGTCTCTCAATTAATATGAGGTCATGAAAGCATGCATAAGAATAATGAAATAAATATAAATAAATATTTAATGTTTTTTATAATGTTGCTTTAAAGGTTAAAAAAAAAATCATTAAAACTTTTTATATTATTGATTAATAATGTGTTAGAAAATAATGTATTTCTGTGATGGCAAGGCTGTCAGTTTTCTGCAGTCATGGCTGAATAATATGCTGATTTGGTGCTAAAGAAACATCTCTTATCAGTGTTGAAAACAGCTCTGATGTAAACTTTAATTAAGCTAAATGGTAACACTTTACTTGAAGGGGTGTGCATAAGACTGACATGACACCTTCATAAGCATGACATGACGTGATGAATATTGAATGAGGTTTTATGCATGTTTATGACAACTGCCATAAAGTGTCATTCGCTCAATTATGGCATTTTTTAATGCAAATATGACATTGTTTGAGATGTATTTGTTATGACAACTTGACATAAACCAATAATACATCATAACCTGTCAGTGTCATAACAACTCAACAATACCAAGCATAAACAGCATAAATTGTCATAAATATTTCATAAACATGACATAGCAGATTAATTATCAAACTTAAGAAACCACTTAGCTTTATGGGTTAACATTACATTAAACTGTCATGTGGTTGGTTTTGACATTGGCTGCCATGAAGCCATTATAACTGTGTCATGAATGTTTTTCTTGACCTCAACTACAGTGGTACAAACTGAATTTGTCAGTAAAATGTCATTAACTGTTAATACTATGTCAAATTATTTCATAACTGTGTCATGAATATTTTTCATGACCTCAACTACAGTGGTACAAATTGAAATGTTATTCAATGGGGTAAATGTAACAAAATAATAACAAAAGTTTGCTAATGGACAAAATAAGGTCACGTAATTTACACATAAATGCGTCGACGTAAAACACACAGAAAGCAGGAGCTTTCGTTTCTGCACTGAAATCTGCAAGACCACGACGTACACTGAGTGTGTATTAGAAATCAGGAATGGTGAGAGAACATTGTGCTTGGTATGTTTTTCGTCTTCAAACCAAGCTTGGGTCTCCAGCTGACAAAGTATCTCTTCTGGCTAGCGTGTTTCCCATAACGTTTACGCATTAGGTCAGAAGGTGGAGAGTCAGTCTTTTGTGGCTGTTCGAACACATTCCACCACATGAGTGTTTACACTACAAAAGCGATCCGGTCGAATGTGTTTTCAACTACCTCTGGAAATGGTCAAAAGTGGGCAAGCTCAAAACTTTTTAGACCCCGTTTACACATGTATTTAGCGTCGTCAACTTGTGATCCGATTGACCAAAATGCATCTTAATACCAGGTGAAAACAGGGCCTTTGAAATGACACTTGAGTGATCAAGAATATTCCAAAATACAAACAAAGTTTCCTTCGATTCCTCCGTCCTCCTTTTCTTTCATTGCACCCTTCCCTCACATCCTCTATGGGGGGTGGAGCTGAGACATGAGTGACTTTGGATTTTTTATTTAAGTACAGTCATTTTCATTTACATACAATCACAGATGTTTTTATGTCGGAGGTCCATGGATTGGCTGTAAAGATGAAAATCCCTCCTTTATTATTAACTGAATATAACATCATATGAGTTTAAGTTTAAATAATATGTTTAAAAATGTTAATATTAGTTTCAAATTAGTTGTTTAGTTTAATCTCATTCTTTGAAATGTTTTCTTATTTTCTTTGTGCCGCAGAAAAAGAAGAAAAATATCCCACTGACTTCCTCTGTGGTGACATCACTTCCTGAATGCCTCGGCTCATAAAGGCAGTGATTGGTTGCAGCTGTTAGTTCTCATAATAATGTCATTGACGGTGGATGAGACAGCAGGTGACCTCCCTGTGAGGGACGTGGGCTTGAGAGCAGGACTGATAACTGTTCTCACAGGTGTGTATAGAGCTGACACGGTGTGTGTTTCTGTAGGTTGCAAGATCATATGCATTTTTATTTCTGGTTTGTTTAAATGAGTGTATCTGTTCTGTTAAGATCAATGTATGCTTTATTTCAGACACAGATCAAGACACCAGAAGCTGGAGAAGACCACCACAGGTGCTCAAGATAAAGGGTAAGACATGTCAACATAGTCATATAAACATGCACTACTATTTCTTAGTAGGTTTAAAGGGATAGTTCACTTTTAAATTAAATTTTGGTATGTTTTAGCTTACCTGAAGTCCATCCAAGATTTAGGTGTCTTTGTCTTCGCAGTAGTTTAAATTTTGATATTTTTAGGTCAAACCGTTCTTGTCTGTCAGTCATATAATGCAGGTATATAGGTACTGTATCCAAAAGCATTCAGAGATGTCTCTAATAGCATGCAGAGAAAAGTCCAAATAAAAAAATTCCCCATCGTAAGTGCACATTGATGGCCTAAGACACGAAACAAGCGGTTTGTGTGATAAAACGGACAGTATTTATATAGTTTTTATCTCTTTTACACAACGACGTCCAAGTGATCTGTTTACACCGGATTTCTTCCCCGGAAACTAATCTAACCGCCTTCGATTGGACGTTGCATTTTTAAACTCAGCAGAAATGCGTGTGATTGGCTGTACGGCTCAGCCTTTGATTGACCTGAACAATGAAGCGAGTAGTGTGTCAAGATAGAAGGCTTACAAATTGGGAATAAGTGAAAACTCAACACTCCCGGATGAGTTTGCGCGAGCTTAGGCCATCAATATGCACTTACAATGGGGAATTTTTAAATTTGGACTTTTCTCTGCATGCTATTAGAGACATCTCTGCATGCTTTTGGATACAATACCTATATACCTGCATTATATGACTGACAGACTAGAACGGTTTGACCTAAAAATATAAAAATTGAAACTACTGCGGAGACAGACACCTACATCTTGGATGCACTTCAGGTAAGCTAAAACAAACCAAAATTTAATTTAAAAGTGAACTATCCCTTTAATTCCCCTTTTTTATAGAAATATATTACTTTTACTTATTACTAGAAAGAAAATGTATTCTTTACAATATCTTAACAGCAGTTAGATGCAAATGGAAAGCAAATGGAAACAAATGCCTCAGTAATCTAATCTCACATGTGTCATTTCAAGGAGAATTTGCTTGTTTCATTATTAGTCGTTACTTGTCCAACCACACTATTCATGTTTTATAGCTCTATACTCTTACTGTATATCAGCAATTATCTCCTTTGTGCTTATTTTTAGACGAAGCATCTGAGACAAAGTCAATACTCCAAAGAAATGTGAACTTCTTTCTTCAGTATGCAGTCCTGGGCTATAAAAGAGCAACTTCTGAGCAAGAACTGTAAATAGTAGAAACTCTGGGTTGTTTTCTAAGTCTCTCTGTCTTTATACAGATCGTCAGCGATTGTTCAGAGTACCACGCGAGCAGCTGGAAGACCAGTGTCTCCGTCTACAGGAGGAAAACGCACTTCTCAAACAACACAGCCGCACACAAGACCAAAAACTGCGCAGGTACAGAAACGCACACTAACAACGAGATTCATAATACTTAATTAATCTCAATGGTAGTTACTCAGCTGGTGCACGCAGTCCCAGAACTATGCAACCTGAACGCTTTGCTTGGACACTTTTATCATTGTTTTAATACCCCAAAATACACCACCTCATGAAGAGTATGACAATCTGTTGTCTTGGTCTTGGTTGTCAGGTTATCAACTAAACTGCTGCGATTAAAGCACGGACCTTCGTCTGCAGGGAGGGATGGAGAGCTGGAGGACACCATTCAAGAGCTAGAGGCTCGTGTAGCGTCTCTAGAGAGCCAGAAGGGGACGCTGCAGAGTAAACTACATTTAGCCAAGCAACACATCTTAGACCTGGGTATCAGAACTCATAATAGGCCACGAACAGGTGAGGAGTCACTTACAAAAATCTTGGTATCGGTGTGTGTGTTACTGTGTTTTAGGATATGGTAAAATGGTAATATTGCTGAAGCCTATTTTTGGACACACACTGTGTTAATACAATGGTGGCAGTTTAGTATCTCCACATACCTTTTTATAAGGAGTGTTAATTTGGTGTTGCAGTCCAGATTTTATTCAGTATCTACTCTCTCTTTCTCTGTCTCAGGGCGAGGCGTGGATGGGGATGGAGGTGTCAGACGAGCTGCCCAAACCGCTCCTGCCCGCTGTGGCATCAGTTCACTGGATGATACTAGAGGAGAGATAGACAGATTGTAAGTTGACCTGTGGGTGTGTTCTTATGTATGTTTCTACTTTAAAGTTACTATGGAGAATAGACAGAAAAAAATGCAACAGACAACAACATGTAACAGACGTAGGCCAGTGACAGCTCTATGTGTAAACCTCACTCCCGTAATCTCAAGAGGCGCTCTAGCGACTGATGCTAGAGACTGAGGTTTTTAGCATCCTTGTTAGAGCGCCCGCCTGCAATGCGGATGGGCCGGGTTCGAGTCCCGCAGAGTGGGCGGTTCGAACTTAAGGGGCTACCGTGGTGCCCGGTATGGGAGTGAGGTTTGGGGGGTGAGTGTAACAGACGTAGGCCAGTGATAGCTGTGAGTGTAAACCTCACTCCTCTAATCTCAAGAGGCGCTCTAGCATCAGTCGCCGCTAACAATGAGGATAAAGACAGCAGTTTTTAGTGTCAGTTGCTAGAGCGCCTCTTATAAAGTTTACAAGCACAGCTCTCATTGGCCTACGTCTGTTACACTAATAAGTCTGAAGACATAAAAAAAGAACTGCTCTTTAAATACCTCATGGAATGTTCACAATATAATATGAATGTGATGATACTATTCACATCAACCATGGTCAATACAAAAAAAAACTATTGTCCTCAATCTTTCTGTCTCTTTCTCCTCTGTAAAAGCAGAATTGCATTACTCAGGTTTGTTGGATGTTTTTGTGTTTACATAACTTGCAATTCTGCAAAACACAGTATAGTGCTGTGCTGCCTGCATCTCAGCTGAGACAAAGAAACAAACTAACAAACAAAAGAAGAAAGAAAGACTTTTAATGTAGTTCAAAAATGTAGTTCTGCACTGAAAATCATTTGCTTTATGACAATCTCCTCATGGCTTCCCAGCATAGAGACTTCAGCTATGTAGTTCTGCTTTCAACCTTAAAGACTTTGCTAGTATATTTTGCTTGATATATACTTAATTTGAATACATATTGATAATCCATACCCATATGGTAGGTAGTGATGGGACGGTTGATACCGGGGTTCCGACGCAGTTTCCAAAGCACTATTGTATCACTCACTGTTCCGATGCTTGTATTGAAATGACAATACCACGTGATTGATGACGTTTGAAGCTTCGAACGTCATGCAGTATCGGAAGGTCGGGACAGCTGGTTTGAAAAACATTGGCGCTTCGGACCTCATCTGATGCATAAAATGGGAAATGGTTATGGAGGAGGCATTATTTAAATTATTGAACACTACACTTCTCTATAACATCATTTATATATTTTAAAAACAGAACACCCAAAATATATTTTTCAATTAGCTTACAATTACTATAATTAATTATTTTATTAATTTAGATGAGACGTTTACACGTAACCGGCTATTTTCATAAACGGACATTTCACCCTCTCCGTTTTCAAAAATAAAATTGTGCACATCTGTCAGTTTTCAGAAAAGTGTTAGTTTACACAAACCCCCCGTGTATATATGCAGTCAAGAGCATGCCACACCTGTAGGTGGCAGTGTAACAAGAAGCTCAAGCCCACGTCAGCCAATCAGAATCCCGAAAATAGCAACAGAAGCAACGAATCACTCAACATAATAGAGCAGCTGTATTTGCAAATGCAAACTGACGAAAAGGGTTTGCACCAACATAAATGCGACTGCTACTCTGAATGCATCCATGATCACCATAGCCAAATGAAAATGTAAACATAGTTTGCACTTTTGACACAGGTGCAAGTTCTGTCGCATAGGCTACTGTGACCTCAGTTTACATGCAAACGTGCAAAGAAGTTTTCCAAAATCTCAACTCTGGCCGGAATTTTTAGAAAGAATCGGTTTCAGAGGCGAATTCTCCGTTTGCGTGTAAACGAAGGGAAATGTCTTCGTTTTTTAAAATAAGCATGTATGTGTAAACGGGGGCTAAATATAACTGTATTGGTCCCACACTTGTATGTCACGGACTTCCGAAGCTTTGGTCACATGCTTTTTCTGCTCTACGGTAATTTGTTAGATATGGTGGAGAAATCAAGTGTGACCACCGGATCTCACTAATGCACATTGTGTTAAAAGCTTTGAGTAGCATAATTAACCTTTTTTTCAGCACAATTTGATGAAAGCCTCAAATGCTTCAGAAAGCTTAGTTTTCCCATCACTTATGGTAGGTGTTACATACTGTACTGTTTAGACACACAAGTTGAGGATCCAAATACAGTCTTATTAGGGTAGCAGAAGGTCAGAAGGTCAGAATCATTACCCAGGAAACCAGATAGCACTCAGAAATAGTGTAACACATACAAGTTTTCACAGTGAGTGAATACACAGGGCTTATATAGGCAGAGTTTACAAGGGTAATGAGAAACTGCTGAAAGTAATCAGACATGAGTCCGAGCATTGGGTTCTGGGAAATGCTGTCCATGGTGAGATAACAAAGACGGCAGGGGTGCCCTCTGGTGGCTATCATAGGCACTCCGGCTGGCACGCGTGACAGTAAGACATTGCTTCCATGCTATTAATTAGCTATTAAAATGCCATGTTTATCTGCAATATCGTCTTTTCCCTCCTTGTTTCTTATTTTCTGGCTTGTTTTTTCTCTCAGCAGATCTACCATCATAGAAACCCAGCAAGGGAGGGTGGCAGAACAGGAGTTGAGTACTCAGTCTCTTAGAGAAATGTTCAGAGAAAAAGAGAAAGAAATTGAGGGTATTGTAAAAGACCTACGCAAACAACAAGCCGACGGACACAGGTAGGAAAAGTGTGAGTGTGTGTGAGTGTGTGCATGTGACATGTTTTAATTTTTTTACAGACTCACTATAAGTTTATGTGTGTGCATATAATGTATGTGCATGTGAAATGTTTTATTCTTCTTTACAGACTCACTATAAAAGATAATGTAGATGTGATCAGACTGCAGAAGCAGCTCTCTGAAAAGAGCTCCGCCCTTCTGGTCAATCAGGAAAAGTGTTCTGCTCTTCAGGAGGTGAGCTGTAAAACTATTACCCATTTAAATTATATTTTGGGTTCGGGTTCATTTGGGATAGTCCATCCACTTTATTGCTTGGCTCTGCTTTGGGCTTCACTGAACTATTAATGCACCAGCATATCGATGAGAGGAGTGAGTAGGAGTGTAACCAGTGTTGGTTTGGTGGCATTACAAGTAACACGAGATCTGTAATCAGATAACTTTTTTCAAATAACAAATAAGGCATTACTTTTACATATACAACAAAATATCTGAGTTCCTTTTTCAAATAAGTAATGCAAGTTACTTTGTTTTCACATTTATTGACTGCAGCATGCATGATGGTAGATTTCAATAAAGTCTTTATTTAAAATAATAAACACTCATACACATTACACACTTACTCCTTCCTACTGCTTCTCTCAAGATGGGGACAGAAGGGGTGTGTAATGTGTATGAGTGTTTGCACAATAACAGATTCAGTAGGCTATTCCTTAAAATGAATAAAAACATTGAAATGCAAAATCAGAATAAAAGAAAATATGATGCATATTTTAAAAACACATCACAATAAACATTAAAGTATTTTGAAGATGTCTTTATTTATAGTAAGTTAACTAAATTCACTAACAACGTGTTTAGTTTTATATTAAGCAAAAATGTTGTTTATGGTGAAATGAAGTAGTAAAGAGTATATTATATTGACCTACATTAAGCAGCATGTGTACTGTATATTGTCTTCATAATAAATCATATTTTTACTTTGTATGAAAGTTTTTTAACTGATCCAAGTTTCATAAAAATAATAAATTTGGCTGTAAAAAATATTTAAAAATATGAAATATATATATATGTATACATATAAGTATGTTTTACGTTGGTCCAAAGTGTGTGTGTGTTTGTGTGTGTGTGTGTGTGTGCGTGCGTGCGTGTGTGTGTGTGTGTGTGTGTATAAATTCAGTGTATATGGTGAATTGGATCTTAGATGGGGACTTCCACTTTGAAATAATTGGTATAATGTCTTCCAAATTATACTTCGCCATTAAAACAAATCATCCTCATTACCTCCTCTCTTTGTGTTCTTTCTTAAGGCTTACGAGACCCAGCTGGAGGAGGTGAGCTTAACCTGAAAATAAACATTTACCATTTTCATCGTTATCAGCTCTTTCTTTATAATCATGCAAACATTGACATGACCTGAAAATAAAATTGTATAATAGAAGTAGCCCTATTCTTAACTGGACAGAACATTGTTAAGTTAGACCCAGTTACTTTTGATAAATGCCATTGAATAAATAGGGTTCTATGTCTTTTATATTGTATATGGGTAAATATTATGTAGGGCCAAAGGTCTTTAAAAGAGAGTCAAGTAGCACTGCTGGAGAAGGTGGAGGACCTGAGCGAGCAGCTGAAACAGGAGAAGCAGCGAGTGCTAACACTCGAGGGCCAGCTCAACACCGCCACACTTTCACTGCAAGCTCTGGGGGAGGTACAGCTTGAGTTATTACTCTTAAAGTTTTTGCACTTTTATTTTCAAGTTTTATTCTTTGCAATCTTATACAATCATCTGTTCCTCAGCTTCAGGAGAGGGTTTCAGACCTGGAAGGGGAGAGGAACCTTTTGAAGAAGAGCTATGATTCACTTCTGGAGAGGTCAGTAGGATGTAGGTAGGGGCATTGATAGTGAGGGACAAACAGGGACATTTTCATGGACTGTAGGGCATTCCTTAGGGTGTAGCCTAGCCCTAGCCTACTTGAAGGCCTGAATTGACCTCATGACAGCAGTTACTATTCAGGGGGTACTCCATGTCTGTCAAACAAAATGACAACACAAGTCGCTTACTCTCTGATGTACCTGAATTATTTTTACACAGTTTATCATTGTGTAAAAATCAGAAACCATAAGCTTTTGAATTAGGTTATTTAACTACAAGAAAATACTGAAATTACAAGGTGTCAAGTGTCAAGAAGTCGGAAAGTTGACGTCACAGTGTATCAGATGAATGTATCCGTAAAAATGTTTGTGTGTGTGTGTTTGTGTGTAGTGTGTGTGTTTTATGTGCGTGTCACACTGTTTATTACTTATTAAAGCACAGAGATGTACATTCAGCATGTATCTGAACCAAATAATCCACAAATAAGTTGAAGTCAACAGATGGATGAAGCCAATTCAACAAGTCTAATTCAACCCTTGCATTTTTCAAGATCACTGGATGATTTCAAGAATGGACAAACGAAACTCCATTAACTAGCCACTCTGGGTAACTAGTATCAGTAAGTTCAGTAAGCTTTAAAGCTTGACAGACAAAATGGTGGATAGCAACAAGGCTTCTCAATGCAGCGATTTTTTGGGGTATTTGGGCTGTCAGTCATTTATCTGTTGTAAGGTCAATGGGGCCCATCCATACAACTTATTCCAGGCTATTCAAGCTATGGAACTAGTTGTTGATTTGTCTTTTAACCCCCAAACCATCCTGTAAATAAGTGTAGTTAACCTGTAGTTAAAAAGGCCAAGTTTTAAAAGTTTTAATTCATTGGTTTCCACCATAGCACTATGTCTGCTCAAAGCCATCAAGAAGTACAACACAAGGAACAAGAGAAAACAAGGGAACCGTTTAGAGAAGATAGGTGGAGAGAGGAGGTACAGAAGTTTGAAGAAAGACTGGTGGAAGAAAGGAGAGAAAAGATAATGCTGGAGCAGGAGAAGGAACAGATGAGACTTGAGAATGATCGAGTTCAGAAGGAGAAAGAGCGAGATAGAGGTAAGGCTCTTGCACTGTCAGATTTAAGTCTCTTCTTATTCTGGAAGTGCTCATTATAGCAGCCTGAAAACGGTGCACAAAGTTCTCCTGAAAAATCTGTAATCATCAAATCAGAGCTCATATTTGCAAATATGCAAAATACATCTGATGTTCATGTTTTCAATGTTAATGCAAACATCTCCCCCAATAAACTGAATGTATGTTTCTGTGTTCAGATATGGTTATGTTCCTCAGAGAAAAACATGACTGCTTGGAGCAAGAAGTCCTGCAGCACAGGCAAGAAGTCACATCTTTGCAAGAGAAACTGGACTCTGTTACAAAAGTAAAGTTTCCTGTATTTTCTTCGCATAGAGAAACTGGGGCCAGACATTCATCTCATTAGTATCTGTTTTTCATTTTCTATCAGGAGTTTGATATGAGTGTGGAAGATCTGAGTGAGACTCTGCTGCAGATTAAGGTAAGATTTTAGTTTTAAAAGGGCAGTTTCTTTTGACAGATTTTCAAATATTTAGGTAACTATATAAAAATAGCTTTGCTTTGCTTGTTTCATTCCATTTTTCTTTTTCCCTTTTTATTCGTGTGCTCTTCTCTTAGGCCTTCAGAATGCAGCAGGAGACTCAAGGGGTGTTGTGCTTCTTGAAAACGGATGGAAAGTTAGAAGACACATCACGGGATTTGACTGCAGTACAAGCCTCATATGCAGAAACTGTTTTAGAACTTCAGAAAACTAGGGACTTATTGTTACTGCAGCATCGCCTAAATGCTGACCTCCAGGTACACACAGTCACAGTGAAAATACATGTGGTATATCACAACTCTGGCATATATTGCTCAGAATGTCTCTTTTCACTCCACATAATCCAAAGCATCATCCGTTACACTTACAGTATTTTCTTTTATAGAACGAGATGAAGACAATTATGGAGAAATCTGAAAGAGAGAGGGAGGAGAATAGGAGGAGGGCAAGTGAAAAAGACAAATTGTTGAAAAGCAGAGGCCTTCAAATCAGCAATTTAAAAGGTTAGAGGAACTGCTGTTGTAGCATGTACAATATTCAAACGATCGGGGCTAGTTGTCACACGTTTTAAGTTAAGATTGTACCAATGTGTTTTTTTTCCGTTTTTTTCTAGCAGTTGTTTTGTATATTGGTTTCAAATATCTAGTTTAAACATCGTTTTCCGTTATATTTTGTTTAAATAAAACCATTATGTATTATGTTTTATTATTTAATATTTATAAAAATATTACATAATTAAAATGGTTACAAATTAAATAAGTATCCGATTTTAAATTATTTTAAATCTGTAATAATAGTAATAATTCAGAATTTTATCCTCCAAACTAAAATTCTAATGGATCATAATTTTTGTAATTTAGTTATTGGATAAACAAGAAACCATAAAAACACCACACTGGTATGTAGGGTCAACTATGTATGCATATGTCTTTATAGAAACTACTGAGAAACAAAGAATTGATGAGAGTAAAAGTGTGACAACTAGCCCCATTCTCCCCTATTTTCTTAATAATGCAAGTATGACATCATATTTTCCCTTCATTGTTTTAGCTCAACTCAAAGAGTTAGCGTACAGCCCTAGAAACAGTAAGCGGACCATACCCATGCAGTACACCTGGACAGGCCTGGCGCAGGAGTCAGTCCAGCTCACAGCAGAGGGCGCCATAGTCACACATCTGCGTGGAGGAGAATCTCTTCTGGAGGTCCATCTCACAGGAGCCACCTTTACACCACTGGGACTGAGACTCATGGGACAAAACACAGGAGATCACCAAGGGGTTGCAACCTTTTGCACCTATGGCTTTCTTGACTTTGAAACCCTCTCAACTCCATTACTGTCGGGTTGTCAGCCAAATTATGGCTTTACGTCGCATTACGCCCTCTCTGCCTTTGACCTGGATAAGCTCAGGGTTCAGGAAGGGTCCATCACTGTGGAACTGCACCAAGCACTTGGAGGGGTGCACTTTATAACCCGTGGGAGAGCGAGGATCACTCTGATGGGAGCGCTACAGTGCAGAGGTGAACGAATGAAAAACAGAACCAACATCGCAGGTAAGAAAAATAAATGATTCTTATGTAAGAGAGTTCAATTTCACATTCTTTTCATTGTTGTGGGTCTTGAATGCAATACTGTTTGCAACTGCATTTTGTAAGTTGTCCTTTGTTCCGCAGGAGCTGAAGGAGAAGTTATAGGAATCCTTGAGTTTTGGGTGTGTTTACATCCTCAGGTGGAAATCACAGAACCTCAAATGGAAAGACCCACAAGCAGAACAGCTGTAAGACACACCAGAGGTTCGGAATGGGCTCACGGGGAAACAGAGGTAAATGCCACCATGTACATACAGTATGAGGACAGCACTTTTTAGGACTGCAGTGTACTTATTATGGAAATAATATACTTGTATATTGATATATTGACAGTAAATGTGAACTAAATGCAATGGCTCAACTCAGAGCAGCACGCCATGGGATTTTTCTTATCCCCTCTCCTTCCCCAGCACCACCTGCCTAGATCTGCTACTTTCCTTGCAGCAGCTCATATTCGATTCCCTGTATTTATGTGCATGTTTTGGCAGTAGCCTCCACTCATGCCGGCAATAGCAGCGTATCAGATCTAGTCCGCCAAGACAAAGCCTATGCACATTCTGTTCTCATAAAAAAAAAAATGCCGTTTAAACCTATTCCAAGCATTGTGGAATGTAGTTAGCTGAAATTTTAATAGGTTTTTTTAACCACTAAAGTAGGACATAAGTACATATTAATATGTAATTTATTATATACTTATTTTGTCTTTGAAATATGCTTAATATGTACTGCTATTTATGATAATCCAAAATATACTTTAATGTCAATTCTATGGAAACTTGGATGTCTTGTATTTAAATATATTTGTAATTAAACATTTGTACTGATGACTTTGCAATTTAGTGCATTTAAAATATATTAAATTAAATGTAATATCAAATAACATAGTACAGATAAAATGATAAACAAGTACGTTACATGTGCTTTATCCGTTACATCACAATAAGTGTAGTGCTTTCAAGCAATTTACTTTTTAAAAGTTTACTTAAAGGGGTCATGACATGGTTTTTTTTATTTTATTATTATGTTCCCTTAGGTGCAAATATAGTATTACTATAGGTTTTTTTGCAAAAAACTTTTAAAATGTAGTGATTTATGACCTTTTCCCACCCTGTTTCTCATCCTCTGATTCAAACAGTCTGTTTTGGGGGTGTTTCCCCTTTAAGAGTTCAGTGTTAACGCCCACTGTTATGATTGGCTAACGTCAGTGCCTATGCATCAATTATTAACGCCCCCAGCCAGAACATTTGCGGATTTGGCGTATTTAAAAAGTAGTTTAAAGTTTTAAACACATTACTTACAGTTTGCGTCGTCGTTGTTGAGCCCAGAATAGTCGGCACGGACTTATCTTTGAGCAACAGTTTTCTGGCAAAGCCAGCATCATTTTGGGATTTGTTCTCAAAACAGTCATCCTTCAAATGTACAGAACACACGCTTAAACTAACACTGCCGTGACTGAGATGTCCACAAAAAATAAAGTGCATCCATTTTTCCCTGATGACTGGATCTTTCGCAGCGTATTCAAAGATGTTGTTTGTCCACAGCCAGGAACAGCACATCTGCGTGGCATCGTAATTTCCCTGTACACAGACCCACTCGCTGTCCGTCGACTGAACACTTGTGGAGCGCGCAGCGCGCGGGCTCGACAACGATACGAAATGAGCGTAGTTGTCTTGCGCTTAAAGCGTAGTTGCCTTGTGCCTGGAGGCGGTCGTATGCAAACGCTGGTACGTCACTTCGCACCGTGACGTCACTTCTTACCATGGATCCAGAACGAGCTGTATTTAGAGCTTGATTAAATAAATGATTAGTTTATAATGGGGAGGAAGTCTTAAGCTATGAAACTTGCAGGACGTTTTAATGGTACAAAGACCTCTTATATACCAAAAGATCAAGGCAAATTTGGTTTCTCATGTCATGACCCCTTTAAATGTGTTAAGAAGTCATTATATCATATATCTTTAAGTAGTAGCCTTTTATTTCATACATTTTATATTATCTGCAAGTAAATCTTTTTAAAAATGTACTTACAAGAGCACCTTCACTACCTTTAGACACACTTTTTCACAAGAGTGTATAGGGCTGCTCCTGAAAACGCATACCGGTACTTCCCTAATAGTATGTGACACGAATAGTGTGTCCGAATTCACAGTACTCTTAAAAGGTACAGTAGGCAAAAAGAACCCAGATGACTTACTACTTCTGGCAAGATTCCGAAGTGTGCGTACAATTACACTTTATTATCCCACTTTACAGTATCTCCAAACTGCTCTTTTCCATACAGTGAAAGTATACAATAACTAGGGCTCCAAAAAAGACAAAATAGAGCAAAGAAACACCAAAAAGCATGTAATATGACTTGTGCTCTTATTTTCAAGTCATATAATAGTTTTGTGTGAGTAACAGACTTTTGTGTGAGGAAAAATGCATTATTTAAATGATGCCCTCCATTGTAGCTATACTGTCCTTCACACATGTACATATTTAAAGATTATCAAATGGCTACATATAACTAGTAATATTGTCATATGGACTACTTTGATATGTTTGATATACACTTTTTGGGTTCCATTTTATTTTGATAGTCCACTTTAGACATTCTACTAACCATAAGTAACTTTGCAACTACATGTCTAATTCTCATTAGAGTATTAGTAGACTGTAGTAAACGGTTAGGTTATAGGTGTTTGGGTAAGTAGAAAAAATTGACTTGCAGTTGCCAAGTTAGTCAGTAGAATATACAGTATGTTGCAATAAAGAGTTAGCAAATATTAAGCAGACATTCTACTAATCCTCTAATGACAGTTAGTTGACATGTAGCTGCAAAGTTACTTATAGAAAGTAGAATGTCTAAAGTGGTCTATCAAAGTTTTTTTTCATTTCATTTTTGAACATCAACGGCATCTTTTACTGAATGTTACTGAGTCAGTTTAGAGGTTCTAAACATTTCCAGTTGTATTCCAGGTAGAACGAAAGCAATCGTAAGAGTAAATATTGAGAATTTTTCTATTTAAGTAGACTGAATACATTTGAATATCCATATTATGTAGCCGACATACATGTGTTGTATCAAACTAATTTCAGTCTTCTGTAATATAAATTCAATGTGTGTTGTTCTCTTGCAGAACTGGTTAATCTGACTGAAATTATTACCTCAAACTGTTAAAAACATGTATTTTTTGTGTGTTTTAGGAGATGTATGATTACGGCATAGGGATACCCAATGAGCTTGAGGTGGTACTGGAGCGCTGCGTGGGTCTCAGTACCCGCTGGCCAGGACTACTCCCTGATGCATACTTAACGTATCGCCTTTATGACCTACCACCTCATTCTACACCCATAATTCAGTGCTGCGTGGATCCTGTCTTTGAAGACTCAGCGAGCTATCCGTTAGCTGTTACCACGGATGTATTAGAATACCTGAATGTGGGCAGTCTGTGGGTGTATGTGTTTGATGACAGCGAAAGTCAGACTCCTCCCACTTATTTAGCAAAGACACCAATTCCGCTAAGAGCCCTTGCTGTAGGCAGACCAATCAGAGGTAATCATTACGATCAAGATGCAATTAAACAAAACCTTAATTGAACAATGTAAGTGGGAATATAATTTTGTTTTAGAATGTTTTAGAAAGAAGTCTTTTCTGCTCACCTAGGCTGCATTTATTTGATACGGTTTAACCCTTTAGTTCCTGAAGCTAAAATAGATGTTTTTCACTTTTTTTTTTTTACTGTAAAATTCTAAAACAATGTGCTATCTTCAAGTGCAAGGTGTCATCTTTTTCAGAAAAATAACTTGTATTTTTTTATAACTTGTAATACTATTTCACAAATTACAGTTTTTGCTATATTGTTGATCATATAAGTGCTGCCTCTGTGACTTATTAAGTGACTTAAACTACTTTTGCAAAGAAAAAGAAAAAAATCTTAATTAATTAAACCTTTTGTTTTGACCAATAGTGTACATTTAGTAATTTCATATTTTTTAAACAAAACCAAATATTCAATATTCAACCAAGAGAAACAAATAAAAGTAACATTATATTACCATGGGAATCAAATTTAGAACCATAAGAATTATTCACTAAGGCAATGGTTAAAGGGATACTTTAGGATTTAGCATTAAGGTTTGTATCAGTAGAAAACCTGTAGTATTTTCAAATTACCGTGCTTCCCCCCCCTCCTGAGACAAGAGATTTATGTATTTTTTTGTCTGTAAAAAATCCTCAGATGACGCAAAAATCGTCATTTTGCGTCATCGGAACCTTTTTTGGCCAGAGGCTAAAAACTACAGCCAGTAGAGGGCACTAGATCCGCATGTTTTCAACCGGCCCATAGAGGGTGGGATCTCACTCACAGAATCTACAAATAGAGTCAGCCATCTTTTATTTGGAAGCTAAGCTAACAGGTTCTTATTCTGTGGAGAAAGCTGAGTAGTAGGGGTTACCATCCTATTTTTCCCGGACATGTCCGACCGCCGAGATCGTCCAAAATGTCCGGGATTTGGCTTTTGCTTTCTGCAGTCGCCATTCATTGTTTACATGCACACCTTTTGTTTCAATCTAACTGAATTCATTCCGATTGGTGAATCTGAATGTAGTGTTTACATGAACACTAAACAAGTGATGGGTTAATGTGCATTTTAACATTGCTAAGAAAATTCCCGCTCCTCCGTGAGAGATACGAGACCGGTGTGTCACACAGGTGTCGCTCATCATCAATCACACCACCGGCCTCGCGTCGTTCTCCCGCGGCCATCAGTCTGCTCGTCACAGTAAACATAATGAATGGCGACTGTAGAACTCAAAAGCCGAATCCCGGACATTTTTGGCGATCTCGAAATCCCGGGCAGACTTGTCACGGAGACTCACTAGTAGCCTAGCCTTGTTGTTTAACTGCACTCTTACCGGTAGGCGTGGCTTGGGAGTGGCCTCGTAGGGCAGCGAAGCAAGTGCATTCTGGGAGTTGTTGTCTTTCATCCACAAATAAATGTTCTGACTTTTCTCAGTCTAGAAGGCTCCAAATTCAAAAATAATTTCTACTACATAAATGACCCATTTTAAATACACATTCCTCTTTCCAGAGGTGAAGTATCCCTTTAACTGGTGAATAATGTTTCCTCTGTTCCCTGCTGTCAGGTGATTATGTGCTTAGAGACCCTGCTGGCAGTCCTAGAGGAATGGTGAGGGTCACTGTCAGGTGGAAGTACCCCTTTCAGTCACCTGAGACTCCGTCAAGGCAAAGAGAAGGAGCCGAGAAAGAGAGGATGGTGCAGAGCACTGAGGTGTCACGGAGACCCGTTGCAAAGCCCAGGGTGAGTGTCTGTGAAATGACAATAACTGCCCAGGGGTGCGTTTCCCAAAAGCATCATTAGCCAACTATGGCCACAAGTTCTGATGCTTACAGCCGAGTCTGTGTTTCCCCGAAAACATAGTTTTAACGAACATTCGCAAAGTTGTGTTTTTGGAACGACATCTCTCGATCTGTAGTTTGAAGCACAGTTTCTTGTTTGCATGACATGTAAACTCAATAAATCCTTATCTGACATCCAGTACAATCTATATATTTTATTCAGAATACATACAAATGTAATTTACGTCTTTAAGTTTTTCAAGAGATTTAAAGCATCATTTTTCAAGAGTGTGCATGTGCGAATGTGCTCTTGTACGCAAGAACGAGCCTATGATTGAATCTGGAAATAACTGAGAAAATGAGTAATAGTCCTCAGATGCCATGTCCGTAATTTATAGCAAAACATCTAGGGTTAATTCAATCTCAAACAGTTTCATTAAAATAAGTTTACTCCAACACATTCGTGACATCATTAACCAACGTGGTCGAATGGCCACTTTGCGACAATATGGTTTTGTGACTGTCGTGACTAGCTAGTTGAATTCTTGAACGATGCATTGTATACTATGGCAGTGAAGCAGCAAGTTACGTCATTGTATGGGAAACGCACCCCAGAGTAATTCAACAACAATATAAAATAAATCTTTCAACTTAATTTCAGTCTCAGCTTCAGCCTCCACCAGACCATGGAGCCAAGACCTCTGACATTCACCCATCCACTCCCATTAGAATCCCTCAAAGAGGTTCGGTCTTACCCCTTCAGTCTCCAACCATTCTGGTATCTGAACCGACTTCGAATCATCGGAAACCTCTATCTAGTGCAGGTCAACCATCAAGGTCAGTTAGAAGGAAGCAACAACGCACTGCATCATTATCCATTCAGGACAAAGTCAAACCCACAACCCCTGCCATGTCCATTAAGTCAACTGAGCCCAATCAATTTATGGACTTTAGACCATCGGACTCAGAGCTGAGCACACCTCGTAGCCAAAAGAGCTATCGAAGCCATTCAGCAGAGGTAAGAAAGGTGTAACAGGAAGATTTGTGAGTATTTAAATCAGTCAGGTCAAATGTATCCTCAATATGTTTCTTTTGAAGCAAATCAAAATGGAGGAGCAGGATCAGGAAGAGCAAGAGGATGAAACAGAAGATAGAAGTGAGATTTTCAAAAGTCACTAATTCATTACACAAGTTATAAAGTACTGAGTTAAAGCTTCTTTTTTACCTCTTTTATCCAAAATAGCTCAGAGTGACGTCGACGCCCTTCAGTCTGATGAATCAAGAGATTCAAATGGAAGTGACGTCATCATAATTCCTCACCCTCCAAAACCACGTAAAAAGGTGATGATCACATGTTACATACAACAGAATCTCAAAAATGTGAAAAAGCAAAAACATACTTTATATCCAGAAGAGAACTGGCTCCCTTTTTCTTGTTTGTTTCTTGCTACTACCAACATTTTAGTTTTTCATGCTTTGCCACTGGGTTGTTTACTTGGGGATTAAAGCATTATGTGTTGACTTTCTGTGTAAATCATATTTAAACTACTTACTTGTGGTAAAGATTTTGGTCATATCGCCCACCTCTAAGTATTTTTCAACCAAAAATCTTTAACAAGATTGGAATTATTTTCAACCAAAATCTTTATCACATTATTAAGTCATTTTCAACCAAAATCTTTCCCAAGATATAAGTAATTTTCAACCAAAATCTTTACCATTTTCAACTAAAATCTTTACCAAGATATGTCATTTTGTCATTATGTTAAGAAACGACATCACAATATAGTAATTCTACCTGAAATTAGAGACGCTACTAATGGAAATGAAACCCATACACAATATTTCTCAACATCCTTGCTAAAGGTGAACTATGCAGGTTTTTTACCTTAACTGAACAGCTTCGGAGTCATTGGAATGGTATGACTTTTTTCGGGTTGAATAGTGGTCGTCTCGCACCCCCCTATCGCCTGTGAGCGGAAAAAACACCCTTGCAACTTTGGGCCGGCGGGCAAATATCTGCAAAAATTCTGTCATTATTGCTCTCCCTCACGCTGTTCGAACCCGAATGAAGACGACGTTGTAAAGAATGTCCCGTCTGCTTTGATGTCGTTGATCTACTATCCTCTGGTATCTGAGAGTCGCCAACAAGTTTTTCGACAGTGTTGTCAAATATCTATTCCGAAGCTGTAGGGGGAGCTCTAAAGAGAAACCTGAGAGCAAAAATCGAGAATATAGCAAAGAAATTCCCAAAACTGCATAGCCCTGCTTTAAATGACTGCAAATAAAATTTGGAAAATGTTAAACTCGCATAATATTATTTGACAACCAGCTGTTTCAGACAGCCAATCGTATCTTCATTTATGCTTTTTGAGTATTGTACACTGTCGCTTGGAAGAAAACTCACCATTATCTAAATCCCTTAATTACTTATTAGTAATCATAGTAAACTTGGTAACACTTTACAATAAGGTTCATTAGTTAACATTAGTTAACTACATTAGTTAACGTTAACTAATAATGAACTGCACTTATACAGCATTTATTCTTCTTTGTTAATGTTAACTTCAACATTTACTAATACTTTATTAAAATCTTGTTAACATGAGTTAATGCAATGTGAACTAACATGAACAAACAATGAACACCTTTATTCATATTAACTAACATTAACAAAGATGAATAAATACTGTAACAAATGTATTGCTCATTGTTAGTTAATGTTAGTTAATACATTAACTAATGTTTAATCAATTAACCTTATTGTAAAGTGTTACCGTAAACTTCAGAGCACATCATAGTAAACATCAAGCACATTTGGACCATTCCGTGAAATCAAGTTGGCGTTGCTGAAACATTTGTTTTCATGTACTTGCATCTTGCCTTAAATGGGAAGAGTCAGCTCTTCATTAACGTTTGTCTTTGTGTCTCACAGGGAGACAGACTCAGAGTGGAAATCCTGTCACTCTCTTTTAACCCTTCTTCCAGTGTTGCACTTGACTATTCAGTGCACCAGGTGTATGTAGAATACCGCCTTCTAGGTATTCCCATGGAGACGACAGAAACGCCCATGTCCCTGCGTAAACCAACAGATGGGGAGGATATACACTATAACTTTACACGAGGTAAGGTCACTGAAGGGAAATTACCATAATTACTTTATGTATATCTTAACCAGATGTTCTTCCATGGTAAAAGTCTTTGTCCTAACCCTCTGTGGCCTTTAACATCACTCTGTGTAGCCCCACCCAGCCTGACGTCTCATTGGTCCAAACTTCCGTTCAACATACAGTAGCTGTATAAACATCAAATATGTTTTTATTGACTGATTTAATAACTTCTCCCTGTAAACTTGCAGCACACTCGATTAGGACAAATGGTTAGTTTTCAAGTTTTGAGTAGTAGGAATAAAAATGCCACTTACAAAGAGAAATGCTATTGACCAACCCTTGTAAAATTAAGTACACCTCAACATACTTTTGAAAGACTTATTACAGAAATTATAAACTTAAAAAAAAAAATTCTTACGAACTCCATTTAATCTTTTTGGACACCTATTTGCAATTAAATTAAGTTATATTATAGTTTAAATTTATATTATCATATTAAACTCAATTAGCTGAAACTGCATTTATGGTAAACTAAAGATTTTAATGTAATTTCTATTTAAATTAAATGTATTTATTAGTATATTCTGAGCTGACTATTCATAAAATAGATGTATAAATAAATGAACTAAATTAACAACTTTTTTTTGCAACAAAAATTCCCTTTCTTAAGCTGGACTATGACACTATTTTCTCCTAAATCTGCTGTACTTTGTTGCACTATTTTCCTGTTATCACTGTAAAGCTGTATCGTAAAAAGCACTATATATATATATATATATATATATAGTAAATTTAACATGAACTTGGTATGATGAATTTAAAAAAGTGATAAGAAAAACAAACACATAATTAACAATGTATGTTTCCTTATTTGTCGTCAGTTATTCATGTGGATTCATTGGAAGCAGCTCCTCTGAGACATTACCTCTACACCATGCTGGAAGGCACAGACCCCAACCAGGGCAGGTAAACAGAGAGAACATGAGAGATGCTGATAGATGTAACAATAATAATTTCACATGGCAATAAAATGAAAGATTCGTAAAGAAGATCTACTAATCTCTAGGTTTCTTTCCTCCAATCATCTAGGTTAAAGTTCACAGTAGTCAGTGAGCCCATGAATGAGCAAGAAGAATGTGAAGATGTCGGCTATGCCCACTTGGATTTACGAGAACTTCTTCTGTCTGGAAATGATGTAATTGAAGAACAGATCGATGGTAATATTCAATTTTAAAGGAGATGAAAATATACTTGAAATATATGCATAAGAAATACATGCATTGTCTGTTTTTATCTCTCAGTTGTCAGCGCAGATGAAGAGCAGGATGTGGTTGGAAAGCTGAAAGTATCTGTTGAGGCCGCACAGACTCTGACTGGAATCTATCAGGAATATCATCAGATTGTGAAGAGGGATAGAAGAGAAACCAACAGCACAGAGGAGAAGGAGGAGGAGAAAGAAGTGATACAGAAGAACGACGAGTTGCATGTGCTTGATTTTGAAGTTGATGAAGACAGTGATTTTTAATGAAACTCTACAGTCCGAGGTTCTGCTCAAACCAGGCCAGGCTTATAAGGAACATCACTGGATTTTTTTTGTTTTACATGAAACATGAAAGTGGCTTCAGCTGCAAAAATGCTTTTATAATATAATATAATATACAGTGATATTATGAATAAAAAAAGTTATGTTTTGGGTTGTGCAGAATATAAATCTCTAAAGTTGGACACGTGGCTGGTACAACTAAGGAAGTGAATTAACTTCCTTTTGACTCATGAGCTGATGTTTTGTTTTCCAATCTGCTGTACTGTAAGCAGAAGAATGGTGCTTAATTGTGACGTTTAGAGCAGATGTTAGAACAAACATTTTATTTGGATATACTGTATGCTTGTAATTAGATTGATATAGTTTATTTGATATCCTGAGGATTGGTCTCCAACTGTTTCACTCATGAATCATCGTCATTAATGATGAACGACTCAGGTGAGCAGGCTTGTGTTTGTCTGATTTACACAACATCAGTCAGCAAAACTATATTTTTTCAAAGAAGGCAGGCAAATGAAAATAATTAAGCAGCGAGTTTTACAATAGCCTGGAATATTGCAAGAGCTGTAGTAGCAGATTCTACCAATGTCTGGTCTGAGTGAGTCCAGTGGAGTGAGGTACCAGTCGTTGAGTCCAGTCTAAAATGGAAATTCAGTCAGCTTGGTCCTCCAAGGCATGATAAAGTAGTCGCCAGGGTGGAACTCACATATGTGCGGCAATGTTTTTCAGTTGCGCATACATTTCAAATTTTAGATGTGCTCTGAACCAGCATCATGACTGGATCGAGTCCATGCAGCCTGTGTTCAATCACCAACACAATCATTGTGCTCCAATGGTGTGTGCCAGTTTAATGGATGTTGGCCAGTGAGAGATATGAATGTAAACCTCACTTCCTAGGCATCAAGAGGTGCACTGGCGACTGATGCTAGAGGCTGTAGTTTTTAGCATCCTTGTTAGTGTGCCCACCTCCCCCGCTGGAGACCCCGGTTCAAATCTCGCTTGGAGCGGGTCGAGTAGGACTGGTTCTTTTGGTGCCGTGACCTGGATAGTGAGGTTTGGGGGGTGAGTGTAACAGACGTAGGCCAGTAAGAGCTGTGCGTGAAAACCAGGCATGCTAGCAACTGAGGTCTTTAGCGTCCTTGTTAGCGAGCCCGCTTCCCACGCTGGAGACCCCGGTTCAAATCCCGCTTGGAGTGGGTCGAGTACGGCAGGTTACATTTGGTACCGTGACCCGGGTGGGAGACCCCGGTTCGACTTGTGTACGTTTTATGAAATCATCTGATTAAACTAGTGTAACCGGTCTTACTCGACCCACTCCTAGCGGGAATTGATACAACTAGTATGAGTTCCCTTGAAAACAGCAGCCTGGGTATGATAAAATATTTTTATTTTGGTGTCAACAATGCTGCACATGCAACATGAAAGACAAGTGAGTTTGGTGAACATTTCACCTGGAAACTAAAACAGCAAACATTTTTTTTTCTATACAAATGTATGCCTAGTCACATTTTATCATAAGATTAGGCTGTCTTTAGCTCAGCCTCTCCAGACTGTCATGAACAGACACTTCCTTTTGTGGAAATCGGACTGCCTCTGTCTCTGTCAATTGGTTTAGTCAGTATTTTGCACACTTTTATATTGGGTATTAATAGGTTCCATTTTTCCAAGATATGAATTCTTAGAAAATAGGAGACTGTTGTTGAATGATACTATACTGTGCTGAGCAATCATATCCATATATATCATTCAACAACAGTCTCTTATTTTGCCACAATAAGTAAAAAACATGAGAGTTGTATTGGACTATAAAGCCCACCATATCATATTTGATACACAATTTTTTAAAGCCTCTAAATTATTAACATGGTCAAAACTTGTTGTACACATTCTACATGCCTTTATATTGTCTGATTGATAATTAACACTTTTAGCACATAAAAGGCATTAGTTTAATTGTAAAATATGTCTACTTTCAGGTCTTGGTACAATTTTCTTTTTGCTGTGAAATCTTTAATGGTTTTTATAATTCTAAACATAAGAATACTTTTTATAATGTTAGTAATATTTCCACTTACTGGACTGAAGCAACTTATTAATTTCACCATTTACTTGATTATGTTTATATTGATATATATATATATATATATATATATATATATATATATATATATATATATATATATATATTTTTTTAAATCATGTTAAAATGTATCAGGTAAATAATACATCAGGCATTTGAGGAACGTTTATTACATCTCCCAATCATCACTGAATTGCATTGCATTAGCCTATATGTTTTGCCCCCATTGTAAAATAAAATAAAATAAAATAAAATAGAGCTTTGGTCATAAAACTAAACATTTAAATATAATCTATGACACTATTGAGAGATATAAAGTGACAAGTGAGATATTTTATATTTATGAGCATTTTATTTAAATAGTCTTCTATACTGTTATAAAGATTTATTTAATTTACATTCTATAAGAATTTCAACTTACTTTGCAGCCATATAAATATCAGCAACTGCACCAAATTGCTATTTTTGCTGAATAATATATATATAAGATTAACAATTAAATTTAAACTTACACTATGCAATCTTATGTAAATGTATGTACACTTTAAATTGTGGCCCTCTAGAGGTTAAAAACAAAACTGCATGCATTTTGTGGAAGAACATTGTTTTGGTTGTGCACCAGCTCTGCATGACTGATGAATATGACCATTTGCAATAGATTATGCTTTACGATGAACTCAAAAACCGAGGTTTGAGATTTAACGTGCTCCATGTCAACCTCTCTCGCTCGTTGCTCGATTCAGTGCCATCGCTAGAGGGGCCCGTAGACAACAACTCGCACCGGTGCCCCGGACACCCTACGGCGCAGGTGACAACTAACATATGCACTTCCACACCATGCAAGCTTACTGTAGTGACAAAAACACATTTAAAATAATTATTGATGATATATTGACTTAAATGTTGGTAATTCTGAACAACAACAAAACAATTTTTTTGGACTATTCTTTCATATATCAGGCTTTACAGGGTAGGTTTCAACTTTTACAGTAAAGAAGTCGTATTTTCCACTTTGCTTCGTCTCATTCTAAGAAAAAACAATTCTAGTGCAAATCCCTCTTGCTTTATTTAACTGGTTAAACAGTGTGGTGTATGAATTTTATATAAAGCTTACAATTTCATTCTTTCAGGTAGACCTACATATTTACTAGTCATAAAATAAGTTGTTTGTAAGGCATTCAGGCCAGTTTCAGTGGTTTTGATAACTTAAACCACACAAATAACCATTCAAGTGTAAGAACACCAATGAATGACTTTCATATCTAAACAACACACACAATGAGTCAGCAGTTTCAAAGTCCTTATCTCTGGCTTACACATTATAGCTGCCTTATTTATAACTGCCTTTAGTGTCGGTTTAAACAGCTGCTGTGTTCAGGAAGATGTGTGCAGTGTCAAATAAGCAAGAAGAGCATTTTGTTTGCAGTTTTCAGAGACATTAGCACTTTAAAGAGCAGGTCCATCTAGTCGGGAATTACTTTTTTACTGTATATTTTGAGCAAAATGGTAAGTTAATGACACAGTAAATCCTCCTGTTTTCATTCAGTTCTTCCCAATTGGTTACACACGTTTGCTGAATCATTCCCAAATTTTCCCAAAGCTCTAAACACAACTCTCAGGGAAAAGCAATCACAGCATTCGCTTTATTTTTTGCACCAAAATTACACACTTCATATGAAGAGATCTGTCCAAAACCAACACAGATGTGATCAACACAAACCACTTTGAAATCCCATCAGTAAGTTTATACCTTTTGCATTGTCAGTTACACTGGAGCTGGTTGTAAAATACTGTTACAGTAATACCTACTCAAATATACAACAACACACAGTAACAAACTTTGTCAATTACAAACTAAAACTGGTTTTAGGATTTGGTACACGAGTTATAGGTTTTGTTGATTGGGTTTCAAGTTCCAACATTAGTGTAAACAATTGAAAAACAAAAGGAAAATCAATGCCAGTCTTAATTGGATTCACACTTCAGAGGAAAAGTGTGGAATCGCATGAGACAATTTCTCACCTCAGCCACTTACTGGTTTTACTGATCAAATTAATTTTATTATGGCTTTCATATCCTAGAATGATAAATATGCTTTTTCATAGATTGTCAAATGATAAATTTGCCCCTGGTTTTGATTTACAAATAAATTTGCCTTTACAAACGCTCCCAGTTTTGGCAAGGGCAGTATTTCACAATGAGTTTATGAAAAGAACAGCAGGTTCCAATGTGTTGAGTTACTCTGGGATCTGTTAATGATTTGCTCAATTTTGATTGTCACTTTGACGACTGAACTACATGATAAAAAAAACAATTGTACAAGTGTGCTTAAATGCAATTAGATTTCTAAAATATATTATATATACACTTTAAAGAGGCTACACTAAAGTTACAAGCAAATAAAAAAAAAAGAACAACCATTTTTTTTGGAATGCTTTATTTTTATATTGACATGTTTGAGGTATATAAAGTCACAGTGATGACATTGAGTATCATGTTTGAGGTATATTTATTCACAGTGACTGTTCAGAGTTCTACAACGTGTACACACTCCTTTTCAGTGGTGCGCTGTACTAAACCTCGCATGAAGGACGTACAGGACTCTATAGGCTGGTTTTTGAAAAGATATGGTTTAAAAGTAGCACCAATACAATTATGTAAAGAGACCAAAGTACCATCTTTGGACTGGCACAATTCACAGTATAGTCCCACTTATGGAAAAAGAACATCAAAGGTTGGCGTCAAAAACACAGCGTGATTCTTACAGAAATGCCTTGAAAGGCAAAAATAATTAAATGAGAAGATGTCTAGAATTCCTTAAAATATTTCACTTGTGCACATACTGTTTGACATGGAAGGTTGGCAGCCAAACTCATCAGATCAGAGAGTGTGCTTGTCAAACAGGTACTCTCCCATTTTTCCGTGTGGGTCAGAAGAGATGAGATGACTCAGACTGCCAATGTGGTCCCCCAGAGTCTTAATGAAGTCATGACTGTCAGTAAAGAAGTTGCTCTCTAGGAAATCACACAGCTAGAATGATGGGGAAAATACACCGTTATACAAAAATAATATGCAAATATAATTGAATACACAAAACAAGTGAGAAAGATAAAGGGGTTATCAATTATTATTTTAATAAAAATAAAAATAAAAAAAACCTTTGGCTACTCACATGAGGGTCTGAGTTTTCTCCAGCCGCATGATGGATCTCCAGCAGGGATTGGTTGAGAGATTTCTGGTGATCCAGAGAAAAAGTAAATGCATCCATACCTCCACTCCAATCATCACAACTGGGCTTCTGATAAGTGACAGGGAAAAGGGAGAAAAATGGACAGAAGTATTAGAACCACACATTTATATATACAGTAGTCAACATTTAAAGTGGATCAAAAAAGTTCAAAGTTGTCCTAAGACAAGACCTGTATAGTTCAAAATTCATGTATAACTTTGATGAAAGGTTTTGATCCACTTCAAATGTTGACTACTGTAGATATTGCGGAAGCTCAAACAAGCCGCTTTTCCACCGTCAGGCCGAACGGTTCTAAGATCAGTAACGAACGGTTTCAGTTGCATTTCCAGCAGAGCCTGGTACGGCACAGCACGATTACAAACTGGTTTCGGCCGTGAATTCTCAGCACAGTTGGCCAACCGTGCTGGTAGAATTTGTGTACTATTCTCGCAACTCAGGATTGTTCACTTGTTACCTGGCTAAATATCAGATCATCCTCCATAGTGCGGCCGCTATTTACATCCGTCTCATATCATCTATAAACTCGTGCATTAAAAGGCAAACAACTGATGCTTTAGTATTTCATTCCAGAGAGCCCCACAATGGAAAAATCAAACCAGATCCATGCTGGCTGGCCCGGATCTACACGGTTAAGCAAAGAGAACGGTTTGGCCCGATGGTGGAGAAGCGGCTATAGACATATGTATCTGGAATAATCTATAACACACACACAAAATCAGATTATACACACACAAATGTGTTTGAATACACTAACATACTAAAGCACATGTAAAATACTGGGATATATTTTTAACTGTAGTACGCTGTAGTGTCAACTGGCTAAAAACGCTTGTGGACACGGACTAAGGCCTTGTCCACACTAATACGTTTTCGTATTCGCATCTTTTTCTCTCCGTTTTGGCCTTCCATCCACACTGACAGCGTTTTTATTACATTTATTCATTTAGCTGACATTTATTCATTTAGCTGACGCTTTTATCCAAAGCGACTTACAATTGCTATATATCAGAGGTCGCACGCCTCTGGAGCAAGTAGGGGTTAAGTGTCTTGCTCAGGGACACATTGGTGTCTCACAGTGGATTCGAACCCAGGTCTCTCACACCAAAGGCATGTGTCTTATCCATTGCGCCATCACCACCACCATAATATTATATAAATATTATATAACATATTATATAACATATGTTTTTATTACATATTAATAAAAACAAAGCTTTTCGAAAACGATCTCTAAAGTGGATACATTTGAAAACGCCTTTTTCATGTTGTAGTGTGGACGTTCAAAGTGGAGGCATTTAAAAAACAGATAATTCAAGTTTAGTCACGTGACGCATATTGTACCAATAGATATTCATGTTTACCGGTATTGTGCCTGTTATATGCTATTCATTTTCACACTGTTGCTAAAATGTGTTTCTTTGCACACTCTTCATCACAGTCCTGCAAAGATGAAAAATTCACTCACACTTGCTGTCCTGCGGCAATACATGAGAGCAGTTGCGGTTTAGACCAAACCTTTATTAGACCCAATAACTTTATTATTTATTTTTCCGTCTGTCTCATCTCAGTGAGCTTTTGTGAGGTTTTAACGCATACACAGTAAGGTGAATTTAGTGGGGGTTTTAACACCTGAAAACGCTAATGTGGACAGAGAGCGTTTTTAAACGAAAACACCGTTTTCAAATCTATCCGGATTCATGTAGACGTAGCCTAAGACTGACAGACCGAGATAGTGTGTAGAAGTATCCGTCCTCCTCTCGCGTTTTGATACTCCAGCAGGTGCTCCGCATGATCCCTCTCCTTCTGTGAACGCTCCAGAAAAAACTTGGAGAAGTTTGGCAGAGCCACATCATCCCTGTCGAAATACATTCCCTATGAGAGAGAGAGAAACCCTATTAGTGGTACAGACTAAACAGACATGCAGAGGTCAGTTATTATATAACATGAAAGCATCAGTGCTATAAAAGACAGTATATTAAATTATAAACGCACCGATATTTAGAATTATTCCATATTCTAAAAATATTCTTGAGCCCATTAAGTGCACAACGCACATTTGGCATGAAGTAATTGCTGACAATGTAATATTTTATGTTAGTGTATTTATGCGAGCAAAAAAAAAAAAAAAAGAAAAAAAAAAAGGAAAATAATTTAAAGAATAATTACATGTAAATTTGTCTATTTATTTATTTTATAGGCCAAGTGAAAAGGTGGGTGAAAATTATACAAATGTAAATGCATAAGAAAAATTGTCAATATGTGTGAACATACCAGGGAGAGATACACATATGAGGCCGTCAATTTGAGGTTGATCAGTTTGTTGATGTTTGCCTCATTATTCGAGTGAAAATTCTGCTTGACAAGAGACATTTCTGAAAAGAAAAAACAAAAAGAGATTAACTATATAACACAATTTAATAGAAACCTAAAAGAGGTTGTTAAATCTGCTTGACAATCTATGGAGCAGAGGTGGAGTCAAGACAAACATTACATGTTCTAACAAAATGCACAGAAAACATACACGTCAATGCATATCGCACAACTATCTTTAGGCCTATCTCTTACCTTGTAAAGCGTGTGTTCACTGTTCAGTGCTGATACTAAGTGAGTGTATGAAACTGAATTCTATTTGACAGGTTTTATAGATTTATCAGCTGTGACGCAAGACTGGGGCAAGAGATAAAAGACATGAAACTCTCCTTGAAGTAGGTCTCTTGCTTCAAACCAGGGATTTCCCATCTCAGAAATCATGCATGCATATGAATAATTGACAACAGGCTGTTGAATTATTAGAAAAATATGTGTACTTTTTTACACAATGGGTAATTATTAGAAAATAATGCACACCTGAGGTGGTAATGCGTTCCCGCCGCGAAGTGGAGTGTGTAATATATATATATATATATATATGGGGGTCTTAAGGCTCTATGAAAAAGTTCAGAGAAAAATAAACTTGAATGAAAATGAAAAATAAAGTAAATATGGAAAAAAAATTGTAAAAACATATCATTCTAATATTTATTTATAAATAATATAGTATACTATCTTTTGGTAAGACTGTTTTTCTGTTGGTCGGTAACCATGAGATTAGTGAGTCACTTTGTCATATTTTACATCTTTATAAACAGTACAGTAATGTTTAGGGTGTAACGATACTCTCATGTCACGATTCGATATATATATATATATATATATATATATCACGATATTAAACTTACAATAATTGAACAATCAATATTATTGCGATACTCCATGACATATGGTAAAAGGTTAAAAAAAAAGTTTTACTGTTGATTAAAATGCAAAATTTGGTATTACATTAGGGTGTAAATGAATAGGCTTGGACTTGATGCTGGTAGTAACCCAATGCAAAGGACAATAGAAACACCAGCATAAAAATATTCATGATTCTGAAGCTGAAAATACAGAATTATTTTTAGATGAATATGCATGCACTCTGTCACTGACTAGATAGCTATATTTAAAATAATGTAGGCCACATTTTACTAGTAACACAAGACATTTGGCTTAATGAGGAGGACCCACAAATATTCCCCCATTGCATTATTGTAACATTGAATTCAACATTATATATAGGCTAGTAGTTTAATGTGGTAGCCTAACTAAAACATGTCTCACACAATAATTTTCATTTTGGGAGAACTATACACAATACAGATTGTCACTATCCACGATACATATTGTTGCACACCTAGTAATGGTGGATAAAAAAAAAAAAAAACTAAATGGTTAAAATATTTAAATATATATATATATATATATATATATATATATATATATATATATATATATATATATATATATAAAAACACCAACAATACAGATATGTAAACATTTTCCAGATAATATTGTATTTTTAGATAACATTCCATGTCTAAGAAGCTTTTACTGTATGTAATCATATTTAGGGATCCGTGTCATCAAAAATTACCCAAGACCTTCAACAAATAAGAACACGAGGGACTAACTTAAAGTTACACGAACTTGTTGCGGTGCAAATTTATGTTTGCATTGATTTCTTTTAGACCATTCCTGTAGACACCGAAGACCATTACAACCAACCACTGTTATCACAAATGAAACTCGTCTAATAATTAATATCTAAAAAAAATTAAAACGCAAAGGACAAACACACAACCAAACAAAGAGACTGTTTTAACGCCTTCTGCATAAATGTCCCCGGGTTCTCTTCAAACAGGACCTGTACGTTATATCTCCAGCTCACCTGTTCTGCAACGATGTGTGTCAAATTACTGCTGGAAACAGAAATACTTAAATCGATTTAGTCCAGTTTATATACTTGTGTTGTTTCCTCGACAGTGCGTTTCCATATTGATTTTAAACAGCGACATCTAGAGTTGAGGAGTCTTCTTCTTTTATGTTTTATGGCGGTTGGCAGACCAGCTTTTGGAGTATATTCCGCCATCTACTGTGATGGAGGGTAAAGCGTTGTATTCAAGGACGAAACGATGTTGGTCAGAATTATTTTTTGCCCCCTATATGATCAAAGATGACTGTAAAAAATAAATATGTCCTATGTTTATCTTTTTGATATATATATATATATATATATATATATATATTTTTTTTATGCAAAGATCTAACCTTTTATTGAAGTGAAATTAATTGAACAATATGAAATAAATGTTTTTCTCCCAAAAACGTTGGGAACAATTATTTGCCCCCTTTTTATTAAATACTTTTTACAAACTCATTTGGCCAAGATAATAGCCCTGAGTCTTCTCCTATAGGCCTAATGCCTGAAGAGTTTGGAGAACACCTGACAAGAGATCAGAGACCATTCCTCCATGGATACAGAATCTCTCCAGATCCTTCAGATTCACAGATCCATGTTGCCGCTTCTTCTCTTCAGTTCAGCCCACCCATTTTCTATAGGGTACAGGTCAGGGACTGCGATGGCCATTGCAGATGCTTGGTTTTGTGCTGCTCAGTGACCCATTTTTGTTCAGTGTGAACACACTACTCAGAAATTCTGCATTAGTACGCAAATTGTGACTGATCTGTTCCGCAAATCTGCTATTATATGTAACATTTTTGTATATGAAATTGGCAAGTCTTGTTTCAAGAATTAAAGTTACATTTTAATTTACAGTTAGATTTTTTATTTATTTTGTGACAACAAACTAATAAACAGAAATATAAATCCATAAATTAGTAAATCAACTGATTAAATAAATATATTAATCAATCAAGGCGTTTAAAGACTCCATTTGTCCATTATTTATTTCTAAAGAAACACGACAATGTATAAAAGGCTCCATTACTTTGTATCTTACGTTATGGCTCTGTAGAAGCAGTTTTTGTAAAAATAGGCTAACGATTGCATCATAACCACTCGACTCTCTGTCGCACACTCGAGAAATTACCATATAGACAGGCGGAGAAGCTCGCAAGCAATCGGGGGGACGTGGAGGCATAAAGTCAATGGAGAAGCCCATAGAGAGTGATACAGTTGCTCCTGCTGCTAGCTCATGGACAGCTAATACTCACGCTCTCAGTCTCAGCGAGATTCGAAAGTGAATGATTCAGATTTCTCTCGGCACAGCTACTAGAAGACTTCTAGTCACATCTACGTCGTCAAGCTCAGTTTGAGCCTGCGCAGTTCGCCTAGCCATCAGGAATTGAGCGCTTCTAATTGACTTCACTTTTCTCTGTTGAAACCTATGGGGTTATATCTTATATATCCTATAAACTGTCTATGATCTATACCGTTTTGATTCGATCCAATGATACAATTTGCACTGGCCCAACCTAAAAAGGTTTTTTTTTTTTACCCATGTATCCTTGTATTGTAATAAATAAGGTTATGGCACCCACAATTTTAGATACCAGTGAAATTGAACAAATTAACAAATTCTCTTCCAAATATGGCTACCACAGCTAAAACTACTAACTAGTATACATTTCAAAGATTATTACAACAAGTAAACAGTCATTAATAAAACTAAAAAATAATTAAAGGGCACCTATTATGACATTTAAAATGTTCCTAATGTTGTTTAGGGAGTCCCCAACAACAGTTTTACGTGCATGCAATGACAAAAAACACTTTAGTTGTCGTATAATATGCATTTATTTTTACCTGATTTGCTCACCGACTCCCAAATGATTCGTTCAACGACTCGTTTTTCCAAACCCCGCCTTTGCGCGACGCTAATCGTTGATTGGTCAGATGACCCAGCAGTGTTTACAGAGATAAAACTTATTGTTTAACACGGAGTACAATGATGCTTTTATCAATTAAATTGTGTTACAATAATGATTATAGTCCACTGCTTTGTAGTTTGTAGTAAAAAACTAAAAATAAGATAAAGAATTTAATGTTATGTTAGCGAGCATAGCCCAGAGTTCATATTGTAAAAGCACAATCAGTCTTTGTGTGCGTTAGCCCGATGCATAAACATAACGTTTTTACAAAAAAAAAAAAAATGCAGTTATGTTACGAGGTATTAAAGCAGCACTCAGTAAGATCGGGATTTCTTTGTTGTATCCTCGCGTTTTGCTCGGAGGTTTCTCTCTAGAGCTCCCCCCGCAGCTTTGGAATAGATATTTGACAACAACTGTTAAAAACTCGCTGGCTATTCTCAGACACTAGAGGCTTAGTAGATCAACGACATCAAAGCAGATGGGAAACTCTTTGCAACGTCGTCTTCATTCGGGTTCCAACAGCGTGAGGGAGCGCAATAATGACAGCATTATAGCAGATTTATTTTTGCAGTAAAGCAATTCTTTACCTCGCGAGACTTGGGATCACACGATACTTCCAGACGAAGAGGCCGGCGGGCCGCCGGCCCAAAGTTGCAAACGCTGTTTTTCCGCTCACGGGCACCAGGGGGGTGCGAAACCACCACCATTCAACCCAAAATAAGTAGTATAACCATTCCAGTGACTCCGAAGTTGATCAGTTAAGGTAAAAAAGTTACTTAGTTCACCTTTAATCTATTCTATAAGACAACTCCGAAAACAACGACAAACACTTCACATATCTCAATACACTTGCCATTGAAGACCTAGAAGCTAAACGGTGCTTACACAACAGACAAAATAATTATTAAGCATGCAACATAAAACATAAAAGCAACAATTATTAATAACACTTACAGGTTGTGATACGGAGGAGGAAGCTGATGCAAATACACTTAGAAATGAACCTTCCTTCAATATCAGCCGACTCGCGAATCCAAGTTTGATTGCATTTAAGTTGGTAAAGCAATCCTCTTCAAAATGGCGCGAACAAAGCACAAGGCTCGGACTATACTTCTGTGGTATAGTTGTATATATGAATTGTAGCCACTTAGTCTTCAAATGCTGACTTCACTTGAGTCCCACTTCAGAACACAGCGTCTCGTCGCCATGATATTTTCCCTGGCTTTGGAGAGCAATAAGTGTCGTATTCAAATAACTTGACAAGTTGACGTCATCTAGTCAGAGAAAAAGCTTCGGTCTTCTAACGATTCATAAAAATGACTCCGAGTCGACTCTTACTTTTGAAAGACAATAACTTTATATACGGTGCACTTTCATATTTCAAACTTTGCAGGATGTTTTTGTTCACTTAGATCTATGTTACACACTACATGAAAGGTAAATTTCAAAATTCCATAATAGGTGCCCTTTAAACTACAAGCAATAACACAAATAAATAAATAAATACAATAAAACAAATGAAATAATCAGTGCTTTTAAGTTTTTCATGTACATGTAGGTCTAACAGTAGTTCTCTTTCATAGGTTCACTCAACGCTGCGGATAGCGCAGTGGGAAATCCTCTGGATGTGCCGATTGCCTGAAGCCCTATAGAATCACGCCAATTCATTGGCTGATGGCGCTCGTGCAAGCTGGCTCCGCCCCGACGCTCTTACGTCGTAGCATGATAAACGCGCGCGCCATCTTCTCCTCAGATTTCTCTGCCTTCACGAAGTGGTCACTTCTTGCCCTTCGTTCGGTTTTTCTGAGCCCAAAAATGTTCAACTAAAGCTTTCGTCTCGACACTTCAGCGACTGGTATGAGTGGAACTCCGTTCTCCTTACAGTGAAGTGACATGGATTATCGACGCTGCTCTCCGCCATGCGTTCGTTTTATTTCGAACGACGACCCTCACAGTAAGTGTGTTAAATGTATGGGTTTTTCGCATGAAGCCCGCGAATCGGTTTCTTTCGGTCTGGATGACGTGATTTACACTGCAGCTTCCGACTCCGAAGATTTCGGGACTGCTTTGACTGGTGACGTTATCCCGCCTAGCGGCCAGAGTACGCGGCCTGCACGGAGCTTATTGACGTGCTGTCGCGCGCTACGGAGAAGCTCTCTATAGACTGGCCTGATGAGCCCCGCGAGTCTCAATCATCCAAACTCGACGAGAGGTTCCTGAGTGGCCCTAATTCTAGGCCAGAGCGAAGAAAGCTGCCCTTTTTCAGTGATCTGCATCATGAGATCTCCAGATCCTGGAAGCAGCCTTTCTCCGCACGCCTAACTAATGCGGCAGCCGCTGACTTCACCAACCTCGTTGGTTTTGTGGAGCAGGGTTATTCCGCTATTCCAGCGGTCGAGGACACGCTGGTTAACCACCTTGCCCCGTCGTCTGCACCGTCATGGAAGTCGCGTACCCTCCTTCCTTCCAAAGCTTGTAGAACTACGTCCCTTATTGGGAAGACATGGCAGCTGGTCAGGGAGGCATGGCCCTGCATACCATGGCCATCCTTCAAGCCTACCAAGCGGACGTCTTGAAGGACATGGATGAAGGAGATGGACTGACGCCCGAAGCTGTCAAAGAGCTTTGCAAAGCCACAGATCTGGCCCTAAGAGCCACCAAACACACTGCTCGGGCTGTGGGTCGCTCTATGGCGGGCTCGGTTGCCGCAGAGCGTCACCTCTGGTTGAATCTTACGGAGATCCGAGACAGGGATAAGACCCAGTTACCCAGTTACTCCTATCCAGGTGGTGGTACCCCCAGTACGTGTCAGGACGCCAAGCGCTCTCCTCCACGGTCAACCACGCCGCCCCATGGGAATAAACGTGACATCCTACCTCAGGTATGTCCCTTGCACTCCAACACTCCTCTCCCTCTATCACATTTCTTTCTAGAATGGGAGCGTTTACCAGGGGTATTGCCTTGGATCCTTCGCACAGTTCGGCTCGGCTACTTGCTTCAGTTTTGTCGCAACCCCCCCTGCTTCAACGGCGTCTTTCCAACTGTAGTCGACAGCGCCGCTCAGGCTTCTGTACTACAGCAGGAGATTTCATCTGCTGAAGGGGGCGATAGAGGAGATTCCTTCGGGGGAAGTCGAACAGGGCTTCTACAGCCGTTACTTCCTGGTCCCTAAGAAGGGAGGCGGCCGATTCTAGATCTTCGCCGGTTGAATTTCTCTCTTTGCAAAGGGAAATTCAAGATGTAGACGGCTATCATATCTCAAATCCGGCTGGGGGACTGGTTTGTGACAGTAGACCTCAAGGATGCTTATTTCCACATCCAGGTCGTATGGCGACACAGGAAGTTTCTCAGGTTCGCCTTTGGAGAAAAGGCATACCAGTACAGGGTTCTCCCCTTTGGCCTCGCTCTAGCGCCAAGGACGTTCACAAAGTGTATGGATGCTGCTCTGGCAGAACAGACAATATGGCGGTAGTGTCCCATGTGAACAGACAGGGGGGTTCACGATCGCGCACCCTAGATAGGCATGCGCGTCACCTTCTCCTGTGGTCCCAGGACAAGTTCTTCTCTCTAAGAGCAGTTCATGTCCCAGGGATTCTGACCCTCGCAGCAGGTTTCCTGTCGAGGCAGAAGCTCAGGTCGGGGGAATGGATGTTGAACCGCCAGACGGTGGCCCTGATCTGGGATATGTGCGGGAAAACAGAAGTGGACCTCTTTGCATCTCAGGAGTCGTCCCATTGCCCGCTTTGGTTCTCCCTATGCCCTCCAGTTCCGTTGGGGATAGATGCAATCGCCCACCCATGGCCGATGCAAAAACTCTATGCCTTCCCGCCCATCAAGCTGATCCAGGCGGTTCTGTCCAGAGTGAGGGAGAGCGGAGTGCGCCTCATTCTGGTAGCCCCATTCTGGCCATCCCAGCCATGGTTTTCGGAGCTGATCCCTCTGTTGGAATCCTCCCCCTAGGAGATCCCAGTCCGCAGCGTTGAGTGAACCTATGAAAGAGAACGTCTCTGGTTACTTGCGTAACCTATGTTCTCTGAATAGGGAATGAGACGCTGCGAGTCAATGCTTGTGTTTACACCGGCCGCGATGCGGCGCGTTTCAGAAGCTTCCCAGAAGCGGCTCTCCGCGCCACATCGCTAAATAGAGGCGCCTAGTCTATTTTTGACGGCGCGTCCAAGTCGCATCGGAAATACAAAATAAAAGTAAACAAACCCTTTCAATTTCAAAATAAACACCCTTTGCAGACTCCCAATTGTATTGCACACTTATATATCCTTGGTAGAAACCATTGACTGTAAGGTAGAAATCGAAAAATCAAGAAAAAACACGTCGGACAGGCAAATCACGTGGTCTCGCGCATCCAGTCGCTTCACTTCTGAAATGCTCCTGGTGTGAGTTGTCGCCGCGTGGAGGACGGAATAAAACCATGTCGGAGCCGTGATGCGCCACACATGTATGCAGTGTAAATGAGGGGTTAGGCTGCTGTAACTTTAAAAGCGAATGCCAGGTTCCAATATAATGATACACATGCGTTCTTTCTCTACCGACTATGTTTACTTGGATACTCTCAAAGGTGGGCATTTTGAGATACAATTGTGTGAATTTCTCAGTTTAAAGTTGCCATTAAATTAAAATTGACCCTGTGTTAGCACACATTACTGGTCTTAGGGTGAACAATTAATCCGTGCAAGTTAATTCACAGAAAAAAATGGTTTGTCCTGGTAATCTTTGATCAAAATCTGAAAAGTTACTTCCGTTCTGGAATGGTGTTCCTTTTCCGATGACGTCATTGAAAACGCTTAACCACTCCCCTCCAACTAGTCCGCTAAGAGCGAGAGATGGAGAGGAGGTGCGCTGAAGTAAAACCCTGCCCTCAATTTAATATAGAGTGGTGCAGGTATGACATCACTTTGTAGGTCAAAACCATAGGTCAAAATGCGGAAGCGGGTTAGCATTTTAGCACTTCCGGTTCCATCGTCCCGAAGTCAATGGGTTTCTTGAATGGGTTTTTGATTCAATGGCTGAAATAAGGTCTGTGGTGAAAACAAGCTCAAGACACTTTCACGTTTTATTCTACGACATAAAATACATCAGTATTACCCCACTCATGATTTTCTGAAGCTGTTACGTGTCTTTAAAAAGGCGGTTGCTAACAAGTGGCTAAATGGGACAACAAAGGCTGTCAGGGACGCTGGAAATGTAAGTTCAGTTTGCTTTTACAGAATCGTTATGTTAATAGTTGTGTTCTTATAAACTATTTTAACTCAAAAGTTCTGGGAAAAGGTTTTTAAGATAAAAACTGAAGAGTTGTTGGAAGCTTAGGAGTGGTGACGTTGAATTTGTGGGACCATGATGCAGTTTGTTTATAGCCTACCTTTAGCTTTTTAAAACGTGCCCACTGGCCTCTGTCCACCATGGTCTCCTAATCATCCCCTGATTGCTTTCATAACTGTTTCCTCTAGACCAATAAGCTGGTGTGTGGTGGGCGTTCTGGCGCAATATATGGCTGCCGTTGCATCATCCAGGTGGATGCTGCACATTGGTGGTGGTTGAGGAGATAAATGTAACAAATTATTATTATTAATTAATTATTAATCAGATAGCATTAATCAGATATTTTCTCAAATGGAAGGCTGCATCCTACAAAGGCTCCATATCTCGGCTGCCACGTTGAAGGCAATCTCAATTTGAAGGATCTTTGGAAGGCAGCCTTCGTTTCGCGTCCTTCATTTGGCCTGTTTTGAAGGATGCATCGGATGTATCCTTCGCTGCCTTAAATCACCCACAATCCTTTGCACACATTTCAATTCATGTAAATAAACAGACGGAAAACAAGTCAATACTGAGCTTGTCTGAGTTTATTGTAAAAATGTAAGACAAAAATTATGTTTTCGGACATGAAAGCTAAGATGTTATCTTTTGTTTGGCTGTTCATCACTTACATTGGAGACATTTAATATTCAACAATATTATTGATCTGCCTTACTTAAGGTGGACGATGACGCAATTTTCTTCTAGAAACAAACTTTGTTGTATGTTTTTCATGTTATCACTGTGAAGCTGCTTTGATACAATCTGTATTGTTAAAAGCACTATAAATAAAGGTGACTTGACTTGACTTGCCGGCAAATCCGCTGTTATAATAGCAATCCGTCATGGAACCAGTGCGCCTGCTCTTAAAGGGAATGTGACAGGACGCTCTGATTGTTTTTTTTCACGTTACGCCCAAACCACACCTATGAATAATGAAGCTACTTCAGACCAACCCCTTATAGATTTGCGGCAGGCGCAAGAGGCATTTATCCCGCCGAGAAAATTGCAACAGCGCCGGGATCCGCCCACAAAGTTACGTGCGCTTTGACACTTGCGTTTCAGATCGTTAAAATAGGGCCCATTATGTTCATGTTTGCGGAAATAAATACGGAAAAAATATAAATTTGTGGCTTTTGAGAATCGGTATTGAATCGACCATTTTAAAAGACGATTAATCGAAAAATAAATTTTTTTGCACAGCCCTAGACTGAAGACGTAATACGCATGTGCATGCCGTCACGTTTTCACAAATTCACGTTTTTGTAGTTCACACGGAGATGATTCCTGTACAGTTTAAAAAGCGTGCACTTTTAAACCCGTTTTCAAAAGTTCAGTTGTCATGTAAATGAACGGCACAACGGCAATAAGTTTTTCTTTCTTATTTTTGAAAACAGTGTCATGTGAATGCCCCCTAAATATTAGTTGGTGGAAATAAAATAAATAAATAATAAAAATAATTATAATTATAATAATAATTATTATTATTATTACAGTGATTGTATGTTTTAAAACTAGAAATTTGTCTTGTTATTTTTATGGTGGATACTACTAATTCTTTTCCAAAGAACAAGGGATTTGTGTGCACCTTTATCACTAAAATGAAATGGGACACCAATTTATATTTGTGGAGAGTGCCAGTTGACAAAACAAGTGTTGTGTTGATCATAATGACATCAGTACAGTGGAAGAGTGCAAGGCAGGTATTTGCTTTTAGAGGAAGAACCTGTTGCGCTGCTTTTGACAAATATACGTCACGTCTGCAATGCTTTTCTCTCCAATTAAAATATAGCAGAATTTTGTTTAAACAAGTAATCATGGTTAAACTTTTCTTGTTCACTGCCTGTTGTTTTTCAAGCCTGTTGTTTGTTTGTCCATATTCAGCTATATAATTCAGCATCAAACTTTCACATATAATGTTTGGCAAAAAAGATGGTCCACTTTAAACATTCTACTAACTAAGTAACTTTTCAGTTCTACTAACTAACCATACCCCAAACAGTCTATGAATACTCTGGGAGTTAGTTGACATATAATATGAGTTAGTTGACATGTAGTTGCAAAGGTACTTACAATTAGTGTATAAAGTGGAACAAAAAAGTGACAAAAAGCAATTTTGCAACATGACAAGTGAAAAACAGAGTGGGAAACAATTACATTAGCGCTGACAGCGCTCCTCCTGTGTTGGCTGATAATTAAAAGTAAACTAAACCCTACACAGTTAATTTCCTCCACATCTTATTAGACTCCAGACAGTTATTTAAGTTTACATTTATATACTCTATGTGTGATTTACATCATAAGAAAAAAAAAAATACTCGGCTATAAATACTCCCTGTGTTCACTTTACACAAACCCTATGTGCACATGATCAGATATCAAGACACACCCAACTCAGCTATGGAACTAAAGCCTTGACGTTTATCTGATGTTATAATAAAGGCAAGAATAATAGGGTACTTGTCTGAGTTTGCTCATTTGAGAGGATTCTAGATTATTTTGTTGACTTGCCAATCCACAGCATGCACCATTCATCCAAAGGAGAAAACTAAAAACACTAAGTGATCACAACTCAATTGTATTCCTTCTTTTGTATTTCCTTTGGTTCATTTTGGTAAGAATGTATATGTCAAAATAAAGAAAATAAAAAATATTAATAAAACAAACAAAAAAAAGTAAAATAAGTCAAAGAGGAAGACCAATAATAAAGCATATGGGCGAGGGGTGTTTGAAAAGAGACAACAAGTGAGTTATAAATAGTTGGGAAAGAATAAAAAGGAGGAGTTTTAAAATAAGGAAGAACTTTGGTTAAAGGTAGGACAAAGGTTGTTGTGCATTGTTTTCCCGTCATGAGAAAAAGGAGAAGTGGCAATAAAACAGGCCATTATCAGTCAGCAGAGAAGGAACAGAGGCAGAGAGAAGCGACAGAAATCAAGAGAGACTAAACACACACTGAAGCTGTCATGTGTGAACGCTGTAATAGCAACAGGCTTGACTAGTTCTTTCGGAAACAATTTTTGAATGCAAGGTTTAATTAGGAAAAGCTGTTTACTTTGACTATACCGGGTTGATCATGGAACGAGTTTATACTTTAGTTTTGCTGTGTGCTGTTTCTGCATTGGTAAGTCACTCTTATACTCTATATACATACAGTACAACTGTTATTTGTGGCTACCTGACATTGCTGGTTTGAGGGTCAGATTGTAAAACCACAGCCATATGCACCATGACAAATACACCTGTGGCCGATACCAGCGACATAAAGCATATCGAAGTCAAAGATTAGCTCTGTTAATAAAGACTTAAAGACTTGTATAAATACAAAGGGAAACTAAGAGTATATTCAAGTATATTCATAATGGCCATGGCAAAAGGTAAATAAAAGATTAGGAACAGTAATGTGTTTGTAAATAATACTTTTATTCAGCTAGCATTCATTAATTTGACCAAATTGACATGCTGACTATAATGTTACAAAAGATTTCTTTTTCAAATAAATGTTGATCTTTTGAACTTTCCATTCATCAAAAAAGTTTTGACAATGGTTTCCTCAAATGAGTATGTAGTAAAACTTGTTTTTCATATACTGATGGTAATAAGGAATGTTTATCGAGTAATGAATCAGCGTAAGAATGATCAGCTGGTTTGCAATGATGGGAAATGATACAGAATTTTTTTTTAATTGCAATTTTTACTGTAGGCCTATGTTGATCACATAAATGCAGCCTTAATGGAAATTAGAGTCTTCTTTTGAAAAAACAATAAAACAAATTATGACCCCAAACTTTTGAAGTGTGTGTGTGTGTGTGTGTGTGTGTGTGTGTGTGTGTGTGTGTGTGTGTGCGTGCGTGTGCGTGCGTGCGTGTGTGTGTGTGTGTGTGTGTGTGTGTATGTGTGTGTGTGTGTGTGTGTGTGTGTGTGTTTGAAATATAAAATACTGTTTGTATTTTATGGGCTTTGAAAACAAACAAACAAATTTAATTTGTATTTGATCAGTTCAGACAACCCCATATTTATCGCACATGGGCATCATTGGGTTAGTGAATTCTATGCTCGAAAATGTGAGGGTTGAACTCGATTCCAAAAGAAAGAAGCGATTTTTCAATTCCGAGGCATTCAGAATTGAGAGTCAAGTCCAAGGTTTTAAGTTGAGTCCACCCCAAATTAAGTCTTCAGAAGACCCAATTTAACAGTAATCAACAATTAATCAGCTAATTTACTATCAGAAAAAGTTAATCAAGATATCAATTGTTCAGTGTTAGCAACTTCCCTTACGAAAAAGAAGTATACTTAAAGTTAATTTCATGAAGTATACTTAAGTAAAGTTCAAGTACATTTTTAAGTATACATTATGCAGTAAGTATACTAATGTCAATATGTACTTGTAGTAAACTTGTAAGTGTACCGCTTGGGACTAATGGCGCTTTTCCACTGCATGGTATGGTACGGTTCGGTACGGCACGGCACGCTTTGGCGCTTTTCCACTGCATGGTACGGTACGGCTCGGTTCGGTACGGCTCGGTTCGGTACGGCTCACTTATGGCGCATTTCCACTGCATGGTACGGTACGGCACGGCTCGCTTCGGCTCGCTTTAAATGGTACCACCTCTGTTGAGGTTCCAAGCGTACCGTACCGATACTAAACGTGACGTGTAAACACTGCAGATCACTGATTGGTCAGACAGAATCGTCACTTCAGCGTCATTGTAATTGCGACACGAGACACTAAACCCGCTAGATTTAAATAGCCAGACAACAGCCAACACAGTAGCACCTGTTTTTAGAGTATTTACTTGACAAAATAAGTTTAAAAAAAAATCAAAAAAGAAATGGCTGAATCGAGGTCAGTGGACGAGGTGCAGACGTTCCTCTCGTTGATTGCCACCGGACCTACAAACAGTGTAGGGACAAATTATAGGCGACAACTATGAACGATCAGTCCCACCCACTTTGAAGCGGTACTAACTGCAGTGGAAAAGCAACCGATCTAAAGCGAACCGAACCGTGCCGTACCGAGTCAAGTCGTACCAGGCAGTGGAAAAGCGAAGCAAGCCGAACCGTTCCGCGTCGAGACGAACCGTACCGAGCCGAACCGAGCCGTACCATGCAGTGGAAAAGCGCCATAAATTGGCCCACTTTTAGTATATAAAAGTATGTTTAAGTGTACTATAAGTGTAACAGTAGTAAACTTTACGTGCACAAATAGTTCATAATTACGTTTCTCATTTGTACTGCAAGTGAATTTATGGGTATAGTAGTTTACTATTTTAATACTTGTAGCAAATTTATAGTTTATGAAAGTACACTTTGAAGTATACTCCGTATACTACAAGTTTTCTTTAATTGAACTTAACATCATACTTGTAGTTTACTAATTAGGGCCCAAGCCCTGAAAGGGCGCAGAACCCTATTGTTCTTCTAAGGATTTTTTGTTATTCTTCTTCTTCTTCTTTTTTATAAATTTTTTTTTTAAGGTTTTTGCCACTTTTGGGGCCCTTAACGTGCTCAAAAACTCTTGAAACTTTGCACACGGGTCAGAACCCGCGGCCATTAGAGCCGGACTGAAGTTGGGACCCGGGCGTGGCAGGGGGGCTCGACAGCGCCCCCTGGAACGGGGTCCGAAAACTTGGTCCATAAATCAAACACGCTTGCATGAAATAATATGAAACTCGGTACACTTATAGATCTCATCGGTTCATATATCCTTCATGCTCTGACTTTTTACCCCAGCCCAACAGGAAGTCGGCTATTTGGCGTAGTTTAAAAAACACATGCAATGGAATTTAAAATACTCCTCCTAGACGATTCAACCAATCACCACGAAACTCGGTGTGCATGAAGTCAAGACATTGAGGATGATGGAGGGCCCAAGCCGGTGGCACCGCCACCCGGTGCCTTTAGTGTAACTAAAGGCACCGGGTGGCGGTGCCACCGGCTTGGGCCCGCAATCGCTGCTTGCAGCTTTAATTATATATATATATATATATATATATTTATATATTCTTTTTGCTCTTTTAGTGTACTCTCAGTAAACTACTAGTTTAGTAGCTTTATACTACAAGTTTTCTTTAAGTGAACTTAACATTATACGGAACTATACGGTTATCCGGACCACACGTGTGTCTTTTAGTCCGTATAGTCATCCCTGATTGGTCTTAACCCCAGTGACAGGTAGGTTTAGGGGCGGGGTTAGGGTTAGGCCATCGTATGATTGGTCTTAAGTCATTTTTTATTTATATAGCGTTTTTTACAATACAGATTGTATCAAAGCAGCTTCACAGTGATAACATGAAAATAATACAAAAAATAATTTCATCATCGTCCACCTTTAAGGCAGATCTATAATATTGTTGAATATTAAATGTCCCCAACTAAGCAAGCCAGAAGGTAAGGCAACAGCGGCAAGGAACCAAAACTCCATCAGGTAACAGAATGGAGAAAAAAAACCTTGGGAGAACCCAGGCTCAGTCGGGGGCCAGTTCTCCTCTGGCCAATGAGTGAACAGTGTATGAAGTTCAGAATGAATCAGAGTATTTGTCCAGTTCCGGTTGGTTGAAGTCGGAGTGGAGAGGAGGAGAGACTGGTTGACACTTCAGGTCAGCGTCGTCGTCGTGTCCTGGCGCTGGTCCTTCATCAGATAATAACCCCAGTGACGGGTAGGTTTAGGGGCGGGGTTAGGGGTATGCCATCGTGTGGTCCGGATAACTGTATAGTACCCATTATACTTATAGTTTACTATTTATATATATTATTTTTGCACTTGCAGTAGGCCTATATACACCACTATGTTCAAATGTAATTTTTTTATACTTGAAAAATACCTTTAACGGTACTTTAATTATAAAAACATTTTATTAGCTTCATGCATCCTTTTTTATCAACACTTGAATGTTTGGTAAGCTTTATAAAGAAAGGCAACATTTTAAACGAAAAAGTTGAGAAAATCTAATTTTTGTCAAAGACGACGCCTTGATCAGATTCAGAACGATGATCAAAACACAGATTGAGTAGATCGACCCCCAAAGCTTCACAGTCGTTTTCCCTTCATGTGTTACGCTTCATTTCATTTGGAAACATTAAGCAGTTTTGATTAACACCCTGTTTAATGTTTGATGATCACGTTATTTTACATTTGAGTGAGCAATCTTCTATCACTTGTTTCAGCTTCTTCTTCTCCTGTCTTTTGATCTGGAGATTCTGTACTAAGATGTGTCATAGCGCCCCCTACCGTAAACAGTGAAAACATGGATAGCTGGAAAATTCAGTCAATGGTGGGGAACGAGTAAAGTAGAATTAAAGTAAATTCCTATCTACACTACCAGTGGACTAGCCTACTCAAAAATTCAGATACACAGAATTAGAAACATATCTGTTTATATCAATATTTTAATCAATATTTTTAAACAATGTAAGTTTCATAAGACTGTATATGAAAAACTATGTAAAAAAAGTATATTTAATAGGCTACTCAATCAAAAGAGTTAACACAACTACAAGCCAAGTATACTTTGAATACTTAATTATACTTTTAAGTATATCTCGATCAAAAGATTGAGTACAAGTACAGACCAAATATACATGTACTTGGTCTTTTCTCCCAGTATAAGTCAAGTAATTTTTATTATATTTCTGAGAAGTACATAAAGTATATTTTTGAGAAGTATATAAAAAGTAGACTGAAAGTATGCTTTCTTATTTTTAGTTGAAAAGAAATATACTAATAGAACACTTGAATAAACTTATTATTATTATAGCTGTTTACAAGATCAGGTTCAGTTCCATGCTTATTTTATTGACTCTATAAGCTATTCCACCTGAAAGCTTGTTACTATATAAACTTGAACATGTTAGTTTATTAGACAGTGTGTAATATTATGTTTTAAAGTATTAAAGTATTTAATAAGCTACTCAATCAAAATAGTAAACACAAGTACAATCCAAGAATACTTAGAATACTTAATTATACTTTTAAGTATATCTCGATCAAAGTACAGGCCAAATATACTTAGACTTTTCTGTCAGTATAAATCAAGTACTTAAGTGCAATTTTAAGTATATTTCTGAGAATACATAAAAAGTAGACTGAAAGAATGCTTTCTTATTTTATTTTTTTTGTTTAAAATAAGTATACTAATAGCACACTTGAATAAACTTCTTTTCGTAAGGGTTGACAGTTTTTTATTTAATTTGGGTTATTAAACATTTGTATTGTCTTGCTAGAAATTATATTATTTACCTGACAGATATTATTTGTTAACTATTTAGAATTCATACTATTAATGTAATTAAAAATATGTACATCTTTTTTTTTAATTAAATTTAGCGCTATGGAATGAAATTATGACTTCATTTTGACTTCATGATCAATGAATATGCCATCCATCCATCCATTTTCCAAGCCACCTGTCCTTCATAGGGTTGTCTGTCGCAGCGTCTCAGTCTGGGACCTTCCTGTTCAGAAGCGACTACCTATTGAGGCGCCACAATGAATCACACTTTTCACAATTTGACGTGTTATTTTCACAATTCAACCTTTCATTATCAGTTCAAGTTTCAGTATTTGTAGTGATGCTGGCCCACACTGGTTTAAACAGTCCTTAAAAAACACACATAATCTGCCACACACAACTCTAAACAAATACAAATTAGAATCCTTCGAATCAAAAATTAAATCGAATCAAGTCAAAAAGTTCTGGGAGTAAGTATCTCATAATATACATTGCACCTCCTCTATTTCCTCAAAGAGTTTAACATGATTCGTTCGTAGTTTCAATTTCCCCTTAAAGGATTAGTTCACTTCAGAATAAACATTTCCTGATAATTGACTCACCCCCACGTCATCTAAGATGTTCATGTCTTTCTTTCTTCAGTTGAAAAGAAATTAAGGTTTTTGAGGAAAACCTATTTTTTCTCCATATAGTGGACTTTAACGGCAACCAACGGATGGTCGAAATTACAGTTTCAATGCAGCTTTAAAGGGCTCTACACGATCCCAGCCGAGGAATAAGGGTCTTATCTAGCGAAACGGACAGTCATAAAAAAAGCAAAAAAAACAACAACATTTATATACTTTTTAACCAAATGTTCATCTTGTACTAGCTGTGATGCGCCACACATTACATAATCACTTTGAAAGGTTTCGCGTGATGTAGGTGGAAGTACAGACCTAGTGTTTACAAAGTGAACGTGCAAAGACTAAGTTAAACGCCATTAAAAAATAAATAAGAAAATTAAATGGAGTTTTTCGCCCTACTCTACGGCACCCTAAGCACTCGCGGTCTTCCTCTGAGTCCGCACTTTCGTGACGTAACGCCGCTTTGACTGTCGGGAAGAAGTCTTCTGCGGAGCCCGCGTCAGTGCAGGCTCGGCAAAAGTGCGCATCGAGGGCGCAAATCGACCGCGCTCGTGAGCACCCTTCTGAGAGCTAAATTAAGAAATGTGACACACTACGGTCTCACGGACTTAACGGACACGCGGCAGCAATTGTTAGTCCACAGACCGAGTGCATATGAAGTGTGCCATTTGGGACGTGACCTTTCAAAGTCATTAGGTAATGCGTGACGTATCGCAGCTAGTGCAAAACGAGCATTTGTGGTTAAAAAGTATATTTTTTTAGGTTTTTTTTTAGAAAATGACAGATCGTTTCGCTAGATAAAACCCTTATTCCTCGGCTGGGATCGTGTCGAGCCCTTTGAAGCTCCATTGAAGCTGCAATTTCGACCATTAAAGTTGCCGTTAAAGTCCACTATGGAGAAAAATCCTGGAATGTTTTCCTCAAAAACGTTAAGTTCTTTTTGACTGAAGAAAGAAAGACATGAACATCTTTCTTGGGTGACGTGGAGGTGAGTAAATTATCAGGAAATTTTAATTATGAAGTGAACTAATCCTTTAAACCCCTTTTTCCTGCTCGGATTGGTCAGAAGGCCCAGTCTGTTGTGATTGGTCTACCGCTTACAGCGTGTGTCGGAGCTTCTTCAGCACTTGATTCAACGTGATGTGAACAGTATGGAGTTTTTCATATAAATTAGAGTCCTCATGCTTTTGAAGTGCATGCAACATGGATTTGCAGCGCTGAAAACAGTGTCTTCTTGAAAACACAAACCAAACTCTTCCAGGCTTCAGGTACAAGTACAGTGTTTGAGGGCGGGGCAAAATACATTTCGTTCGTAGGCAGCCAATGAAGACCATAGAGTGGTATTATGCAAATTTGTTACATTGTTACATAGGTCCCGAACTGTTTTTTTTTTTTGTGTGTGTGTGTGTGTGTGTGTGTGTGTGTGTGTGTGTGTGTGTGTGTGTGTGTGTGTGTGATTTCTTATTTTCTACTAGGCACGGAAGCAGTAGTTGAAATATAAAGACACATTTCTAAGCATTTGTTAAATAGGTCCAGATAGATTTCAGCCTAGTGATATTTCACTGAATGGCCAATTTTACATACATTTTGTGTATTTTCAAGATACAAAATACTGTATTTATTTTTATTGTAAGTACATGTTTCATGTTTTTGTGCCCATCTAAATGGCATGTGTTAAGATAAAAATTCGGTGGATTCATATTTTATATTTCTGGGTCTAATGTTTCACTCCTGAAATACAATCCCAGTCCAAAGTCCTGATTATAAATGATAGCCAGGAATTCGGTATTTGTTATCATTCAGCTGTAATAAGGTCTTAATGGTTATGACTTTATTGTATATATGACCTTTTATGCTCTTCAGTGCAGAAGGCATTTAAAAGAGAATGCAATAATTGTATGACTAAATATACTGGATGTGCTATAAATTTCAATCAGGCCATTTATTCTAAACACAAAGAACAACAACAACAAAAATATCTTATGATGCAATGTAATATTGTATTTAGTTGGCTCTTCTGAAACAGGTTCTCAGATAGTGAAGCCAGTGTCCAGCATAATGGGACTCTTTCAATACTTCACTTCACTTCATGATGCTGGATGAGAGAATACACTGATTTTGTAAAGGGTGGCTGCTTTGAAGAAGCTGAAATATAAGACTATTCATTTGTACATAATTCTACATAATGTTCTAAATAACTCATATACCTCCACTTTTTATGATCCTAGTATGGTAAATGTAGAACATGTTTATACAATAGTGAATGAGAAGAGACAACTAAACTTTTTACTTGGAGTTTCAAAAAAGCTGCCAGATCATCATACGCTATATCCGTCATGCGATATTTGTGGTGTCAACATCTTTCCTATTAATCCATGTGATGTTTTCAAAATGACTTCCATGTTACGGAAGCTTGTCAAAGAGAATCATTCAATACTAGAGATTGTTTCAGTAACACGTCCAGATGGTGCTTGACATTACTTTTTACACAGAACAGTTTTGAAATGTCAAATGAAAAATAGATGCTTAGAATAGTCGATGATTGGCTGTTGGTAATAATATGCAAATATATTTAACTGTAGTTTATTTGCCTGGCACTGTGCGCATTTGTTTTGCTCAGTGTAATGAAACATCAGACGTCATTCACACAATGGCTTTTGCGGTTGATTTTACATGTACAGTATATCATAAAATATTGTGATTTCAATTGGCATCTGCCTCAAGTAAACACATTCTGGTCATTTTATTGTGTTTGTAATAAATATCATAGTAAATGCCCTAAATGAACTGTAAAGAGTTAATTTGAGTAATTCTATTGATATTGTGGTAACACTTTACAAATAAGCTTTCATTTGTTAACATTTAACTACCCCCCAGTTTCTAAGGCTTAAGCCCATGCACGTTTGAGCTGTCTTAACTGAAAGCAACTTGTGCTGACAGATCTTAAAATATGTCAGTGACATTGTTTTGCCTCAAGATGCACATCATTAATGGATTTTTTTCTTCTTCTAGGGCATGTTTATAAAATATATTTAAATGTCCTAACTGAACCAAGGCCAAATCCTGGCTTAATCCGAACCCTGTCTGTGAACCAAATGAACCCTAATGAATACTTCTAAAGCCTTCTAAAGCCATTAATAGGTAATATTAATTTCAACATTTATATATATATATATATATATATATATATATATATATATATATATATATATATATAATATATAAATTATTATTTAATTAGCTAACATGAAATAACAAATGAACAGTTTTATTTTTATTAACAAAGATGAATACATACTTTATTGTTAGTTTAGGCATTGACGAAAGTTATTGGAACATTATTGAAAAGTAAAATTTTACAGATAGTGATAATATTACAGATATTTCTTAATCATGAAAATAAGATTACCGTTATATATACATTTTTTAAAAGATTAATCAGATGTTAGCCAAGTGCTAATGGAAAATATGTAAGATAATTCACCATCGTAGTGAATATGAGAGTTAGGAAGAGTGATGTTTTGCTGTTCACTCAATGACCACATCAGGAATTTCTAAATGAATAGGGTGTAGATTCAGCAACAGTACCATATGCAAGCCACGGTGACTTAAAGTCCCTTTTTAAGGAAAGTCAATTCACTAGGCAGCCATATTTCAGGAGTGCAAGACCGACTCCTATCTACTTGAACGAGGAAATAACAAAATGTCAAAAACTGCTTGCCAAATTCAAATCTCAATAACTTTCAAATCAGCAATAAAATGAATCTTAAGCTCAAACTACATGAAAAAGTGTATATTTCAGGTCAGTCAATGCGCATGTGCAACCCTAAGCATGAGTTTCAGGTTTATATGGCAACAGCAGTGACGCAATGAATTTACTGTGCTATTGACCATTTGGGTGTTTGCAAACAGTGATGATGTGATTTGTTGGCGGATCCTAAACCTGGTGGCAGAAAATTACAGTTCTGCAGTAGCAGTCTGTCACAATCGGTTGTGCCTGTTTTGAATAGACTTTTATTTTGAAGTGTTTTTGTGTTCCTATTTTTCTGTGTTCATTCCTGTCTTCTTCCTGTAGACAGGCTCTGCTGTGGCCCTGTTCGTAGTTTTCCCCGTTGATTATTCTTCCCCAGGTGTGTCTTGTTACTTGTTGTCTTGTTAAGCTTGTTTGCCCCCATAAAAAAAACAGCCCTTGTGTTTTACTTTTTCTCTGTCAGTTGTTAGATGTTTGCTGTTCCTCGTTGTCTCCTTATGTTGTTTCAGCTTTATGTTCATTATTGTTTCATTAAACTCCCATGCACTTGGATCCTCATCTCTGCTTGCCTTCCTTAACTCCCCTGTTTGTCAGTCTTTGGAAGCCACGTGATAAAATAATACAAAATGTAATTTTTAGTTTACATCTCACATTTCCGAGTTTATATCTCACAATTATGTGAAGGAAAATATTAATTGTGAGCTATAAACTTGTTACTCTGTCCTTTTTTTCCTCAGAATTGACAATTGAGAGTTATAAAGTCAGAATTGGGAGATATAAACACGCAACTGTGAGGGAAAAAGTCAGAATTGGGAGATACAAATATTATAGGTTTAAATATTTCACGTGGTAACTGTAGGGCTAATACATTGTCACCTAGAACTGCATGTGAATATTATGTAGACCTGGGCCTGTATCCCTAAAGATTCTGAGAATCCTCTCAGAGAGCTCCTAACTTAACCTAAAAATTCCTTGCCAGGAGTTTTAGCTTAGAAGTGATTCCAGAACATTTTCAGTGAACTCTGAGCAAGGAATGGATGGAAAATCCTATCTTAGTGAGGAGGTGTGGTTGACCCCGTTGCTAGGTTTGAGTCATAATTTCAAAAGCTGTGATTGGTTGATCCTACAAGTTTGATGAAAATTAACTTTTGGTGATAATGAGCAAAGGATGTACCCTCAAATCAATAAACATAATTATACACTCTAATCTTATGCAGACTGTAATTGTAAATAATATTTCACATTCAAGAAAATATCTGGAAAATGAATAGTAAGCTGTAGGGGTTATAGCCTAACATTAGAATCTAAAATATGTGAAAACTTAAGCTCATTACACCCTGTTCAAATAATGATTTGTGTCTTATTTGCTCATATTAATATCCTAGCTGGCATATTTTGTACTTTCACTCCCATATGGACCCCATTGAAAACAAGATGGCCTATCTCAAGGGGCTGTCCTTAATGAAGTAGAAATTGCAACGTTACAACTCAGTGTGGTCTTAACGAGGGTAACACGGCTCAGCTTTTATCAATGTCTGTGATTGTCCAGTGTTTGCAGGACATCTCTCCTGCCTCCTCTGTTGGCCATTTTGTGCAGCTGCTTAGGGGAACTCCTAAGCCACTAAAAGTCCTCTTCCCTGCTCTTAGCAGATCTCGCCTTAGGAGCCCTTTTAAGCGCTAGGAATCTTGAGGAATAGCTTTTATATTAACTGGGATTTTCGTGTCACTTTTAGGGGAAATTCTAAGAAAACGTCATGACTCTGAGAATTTTTTTTAGAATTTGGCCGCTAGGAGCCACTTTTTGCACAAAATTTCTTTAGGGATACGGGCCCTGTTTGTTTATATCAAATTGATGGTTTAAAAGGCCGCATTTACAGTTGGCATTAACATGCGACCTGTATTCCGGATGTTGTCCACATACACTTTGAAAAGACAAGTTTCTTTTCAAACAAGTTTGTTCAACTTGTTCAAAACAAGTTTCTGATCGGAATGTTATCTGATCAGCGTATCCTATTCCAGAGGTAGTCGAGGACGCATTGTGATCGGATCTCAGTTAAATGTAAACGCAATCCATCCAGCCATCGTGTCTGCATTCACAGGTGGACATCATATAAATCCCCGCCCAGTCTCCTCACGTGGCTGTCAGAAAATAATGGCCAGATGCAGTTAAGACAATAAATTCAACGTATTTGAACCTTAAACGTCAATATTTAAAACAGTTTATTTAGAATTACATGATACTGTGTGTGTCAGTTTTCATTTTAATTGTGCAACATTATCTGAACGAGGCGATCGCCTGTACTACAATCACAGCTGTGATCAGTCACAGAGAATGTCAGTCATATAATGCCATTTTTGTACAAGCTAATATGGTTATTTAGGGTCTAAATTAAAAGTTTGTAATATACTTTAATTAAAAATTCTCATTAGTATTGTAAGAAAACACTAATTTTACCTGGTCAAAAACAGCTCTGTTTTCAGCACGCCGTTTTAGTGCATATGTCCAGAGCCCGTCTACGGAGAGCCTGTTCACTCCCTATTAAGTCCTATTGTACCGAATTTTTGGTTGTAGTTCCACCAGAGTTCCACTGGGGGCGATCGCCCGAGTGCAAAATGAATGGGAGTCTATGGGGCTAGACGGCTAAATTTGTCTCTTTCACCCGATTGCCGTTGAGAAATCTCAGATTTGATTGTAGGTTTGGCAAGTTCAACATGGGTTATAGGTCGAAAATTGAATGAACGAGTACTTATGTCCTTTCGATTTCTTACAGGTTGAGTTGTTGTTGCCCATAACACGCTAGCATTCTGCTAATGAACGCTGATTGGTCAGTGAATGACTGGTTACGACCAGAGATACCGCTTGATGGCATCATGGCATCCGAAGCGGGAACAGAATGTATTCTAGCAGAAACTCTTCTAGCACGTGTGTTTACCTGTGTCAGCTGTGTTGTCGATGCCTCGAGAGAAAAGAAAGTGCAGAGCGCGAAAACACCAAAGTGCCTGAAGGATTGCCGTAAAGCAGTATCTCTGGTAGTACGATGTGTATGACGTCATTGACATTTTGAAAGACTTTTTAAAGCAAATAAGTGACTCTAAAAAATCTAACACCCAGCAATAAGCAATTTCTTTGCATCTCCTTTCGAATACAACATTCAAATTACTAGACAAAAATTTATATCTTGAGAAAAGTGGATTTTGAGGGGTATAGCTCCATAGACCACCATTCATTCTGCACTCGTCCTGTGAGCGCCCTCATATGGAATCAGAGTGGAACTGCAACCAGTCAGAAGCCGGAAGTGTAGTGAGAGTGAACCTTCTCCCCTTATTAGACATTCTCTGATATGTCTTTAAATGATAATGAGCTTTGCTGACCCCGCCCCTCTGTTCTGTGGTGCGCTTTTTACATGACACACGTGGAGTGTTGCCTTGACAACAATTGAGGCTCTATTTTGAAGAATGGCAGCGGGAGTCTCTGAGGATAACATAATAACTATAACGCATTGTTCAGTATAAACGTGGAATTATTAATTATATTGAGAACGTCGTAAAAACATGCCGTAATGTAACGTTACCCTGAGTGTAAACATTAAGTTAGCCGCATTCATCGTGAAGCATGCTAGCGATTTGCAAAGATTAATATAAGGATTAATATAAAGGTTAATAAAACGTTACACACTTCTTCTGGCGGTTCAGCAGGAACACGAATAGTTGGTACAGATCCTTTTTTCAGGAGCTTCTTAGCAAAACCAGCTTTATATTGGCCCTCATTTGTAAAGCAGTCTGGTGAAAAATTATTTGCGCAAAAAAAAAAAAAACATTTGTCCTGGGGAATATTCCCTTCTAAAGCAAAACTCAGCCACTGCGTCTTCAGCGGTTCTGATAGGAACATTAAAATGACTGCTGTGTTCCTTATTGCACCCGACAGCAGAACACCACAATCGCTTAGACACCATTCTGCTCATAGACAGTGCTCCCCAGCGTATATAGAGCTGGTAAGTCCCGCCCCCTCCGTAAAACCCCGCTGGACCTCAAAGTTGAAAAACCGTCAATGCAAGTGAATGGGAGAAAATAATTATTTTCTGGTCCCGTTCGAATTGTGCCATGAATGTGAACATATGCTGTCTGTGAATTTTTTATATAATCTTTCGTGTGAAGAATGCTACAATTTAGCGGGTAGAAGTTTGATACGGGTAGCCTTTGTGTGAGAACACTTTGTGGACTACAACTCTTCGCTGCTTTCGACGCGTTTGAAACGTCAACACCACTAGCTCACGGCTCTAGCTCACGGATCCCGCTAGACATGGCTGTGTCTTTGGTGCACTTCACCGCCTTCTTTCAGGGAGAGGACAAAATCGTTGAGGTTGGCGAAAACCACGGGTAAGTCAACTTTATGGGGTGACGTCACATAGGCGACATGTAGTCTTTCTCGTTATGTCTTTTCCACAACTGCTAGCCAACGAATCATACTATATACTGTCAAACTTGTAACATGAAAGATTATATAAAAAATTCACAGACAACATATGTTCACATTCATGGCACAATTCAAACGGGACCAGAAAATAATTATTTTCTCCCATTCACTTGCATTGACGGTTTTTCAACTTTGAGGTCCAGCAGGGTTTTACGGAAGGGGCGGGACTTACCAGCTCTATAAACAATGACGCGCGGACTATGATTGACAGCTCGCGAGGGCGGGTCTGTGTTGAAACGCTGCTGTCAATCAACAATCGTCGACATCACAAAATCGAACAGCTCAATTTGAGACAGGGTAAAACATATAAGGAGATTTTAAAAAAATACACTGGATGGATTTTTATCATTTTATGATGGTTGTGTACAGGCACTGACAACACACATTTCAGTGCAATCAACTTGTAAAAGTGCATGTACCATTATATGACCCCTTTAATGAAGAGCATGCGCAGCTTTGCCAGAGGAATAATGGGAATATACTTTATATTTTTTAATGTTTTAAATGTTGAATGTTTGTATTGTTTCAGCATGTTTAATCTCCCATAGTCATAGCACGCTATAACCTTAAACCCCGATCGATGATGTGACTTGTTTAACATGATAAACCCAGATATTTTTGTATGATCAACTCTAGAAGTATTCCTTCATTCAAAAAACGTAATTTGATCTAAGACTGGAGATTGCACATGACATGAAAGTAGATTAAGTGAGTGAGTGTAAGCAATTGGGACATTGATTAATTTGTATCATCTTTACTCTTAATTCTGTGTCGTGCCACAGACCTAAATATTATGCAAAAACAGAAATCCGATCGGTTAACCAGACACAGAGGCTACTTAATATGAACAAATGTAAATGCACCGTGTCCTGATTGGCTAATGATCCGATCTGCCTGTTATGCTAATCATTGCAGGTTTTATCAGTCATTCGTTTAAAGGGGTGGTAAAGTATGATTTCACTTTTCTAACTGTAGTTAGTGTGAAATGTTGTTGTTTGAGCATAAACAACATCTGCAAAGTTACAACGCTAAAAGTTCAAAGCAAAGGAAGATATTTGCTTTTAAAGAAAAGCACTACAACAAACGGCTGGTAGGGACTACACGACATTCCTCCGGGTTTAGTGACATCATCAGCAAGTCTAAAATGTACATAAACCCCGCCCCCGGGAACACGCAGTCCATGTTGAGAAGAGGAAAAGAAAACTTTAGCATCCATCTTTTCACATGCACTCGAAAGTCACTCTGTGTGCATCTCACAACAGTTCCTATAGGAGCGATTTATAGATTACCATGACAGAATATACTAATTGAAGATAGTTAACTCCACATCAGCAACATAAATTCATCAACTAACCTTTCAGAAACGTGTTGCATTCTACATGTTGTCACTTCTTCTTGAGTCTCTCCATCTTTGTCTGACTCCGTTTTGACATTATTTCTGTCATTTTAGTGTGTCTGACTGCGTGAGGTAATCGCAGCTGCTCACACGCGAGCTCTTGAAACCCCGCCCTCTGCAGCAGCTCATTTGCATTTAAAGGGCCAGGCACAAAACAGTGCGTTTTTGCAAATCCTCAAAAAGTGACAACTTCAACATAGGCCTACTTTATAAAAATATCTGTGGGGTATTTTGTGCTAAAACTTCACACACTCTGGGGACATCAGAGATTTATTTTACATCCTGTGAAAATGGCATTTTACCACCCCTTTAATCCTTGCAATCAAACGTCCGTGTTCAGCTTTAAATGGGTCTCTTCGACCACGGTATTCTATAAAAAATAAGATCATCTTCTTTTGCATTCCATTTCTGACATACAAAGGCACAACAAGAATTTGTTTTTCATTTTGCCCGTTCTTCCTTACCCGTTTTTCAGCCACCACAATGCGTACAAATTGGCGTAACTTTGACGTCAGCTCCCAAATGGCTCCCTGCACGAAGATACTATTTATCTTAATTTTGGAAAGAATACTGTATAGTAAACATCTTTGTATTAACTGACTTTCTGATGCAATTAATAATTAAAACTACACTTTAAAAATGATATGATCAGTAAGCCATGACAACATATGTTTTTCCATTAAATTACCCTCATTTGAACTTTAAATTATACAATATTCTACTTAAAAAAATTATAGTTGAAATGAACATCCAGTTCAAACATCCTTACAAATTTAAGGTAGCAACTGACCTTAAGTTTTTAAGTTTAGGGGTGTTTTTTATCAGTGTATTATGTAATTGATTTACAACAAAACAAAACACAATTCCTTCATCTTCTTTTTTTTGGTCCTGTATTAGGCCTACATGAAATTGGAGATCAGTGCCAATTTTTTTTTCTGCTAATATTTATTTATTTTTAATTGGAATGTGTATTGGATTGTGGTAATTAGAGGACGTGAAGGACACGTGATGTATCCTTCAAATATTGCTGAATGAAAGGCGCAAAAAACGAAGTTGGAAACTGCCTTCCAAGGATCCTTCAAATTGAGACGGCCTTCGACGGCACTTGATCACAGCGCTTGATGATAAAAGATTTGGGGCCCTATTTTAACGATCTGAAACGCAAGTGTCAAAGTGCAAAGCGCAAGTAACTTTGTGGGCGGATCCCGGCGCTATTGCTATTTTCCCGGCGGGATAAATTACTCTTGCGCCCGACGCAAATCTAAAAGGGGTTGGTCTGAAGTAGCTTCATTATTCATAGGTGTGGTTTGGGCGTAACGTGAAATAAACCAATCAGAGCGTCCTCTCACATTCCCTTTAAGAGCAGGCGCACTTGTTCCATGGCGGATTGCTATTATAACGGCGGATTTGCCGGCGCACGCCAGGAGCGGTTCACAGCCGAGGAAACCGACGTTCTCGTCAGGGCCGTAAAACACAGAAAAGTGACACTGGGGATGATGGGAGAAACCCACCCAAATTAGCTTCGGTTAAACAGCCTTATAATTTGGGTAGTAAATGTGTAGCCTAATCTAGATTTTTTTTTTTTTTTATCTAGATAGATCTTTTTCACATCTTCACGGACACAACAATGATTTCCCTCGTGTGTTAATATTTTTCCTTGTAATAATGTATGATTTGCAAAAATGAAAACTGCTGCATCTGTTTATATTAGAGAATCAAAGTGGATGCGCGTTAACATTATGGCCAAGCACGCGCCCTTAAAATACCATATCACTAACGCACAACGCGCCACTTTAGACTGTTTTTTTCCTGGTCAATGGCGCAATTGCTTTCTAAAACTGGAAAATAGCACCATGGAAGTTTTGCGCCGGAACACGCCTCCTCTTTCCGCTGAACCGCCCCCGCGAGCGCAAGTTCATTTCCTAATTTACCGACGTGCGTCTGTGGAGGGAAAAGTCCGCTGTGCGCGGGTGCAAAATAGGAATGATAGCCTACATGCGTCGGTGTTCAAAGTCAATTGCGCTGGGTGCAAGATAGGGCCCTATGTCACACTTTATATTAGGTGGACTTAATAAACCACTTGAAATGATTTAAAAATAGTAGTTTAAACGGTTTGTTAAAAAATAGTTAAAGCCATCGAAAATAAAGTGTGACAGAAACATTTCTGACGTAGCCATGCACACTAGACCGTCTAATTCTTGTGTTTAGTGCTGAGGAGGAAGCCATAGCACTGGTCAATGAAGGTCAGCCTTAGGATGCATGTAGTCTTCCAATTGAGAAGCACTCACAGTCTTCGCTTAAACTTGGCAGCTAAGAGATTCAAAGAGATGTGTAATATGGGTTCAATGATTGCACATTAGGATGAATGGCTAAAAGAGCACTGCAGTACTGACAAGAGCCTGGACAAAGTGATAAGATAAGATGGAGATGTCTATACTCCAAGTTTCCTTGCTGACCTTGATGGGGTTATTGTTAATAACCCCTTGTTCCAGAAGGGAATTAATTCATAATATTACGTAGCCTAAGGATTATTCAATTCAATTTGATAGAATTTTACTGTACAATTTATGCCCATATTGTATATCAGTGCTTCACAAAGCTGTCCTGCATGGGGACCCCACCTCTTCACATAATGTATGTCCACTGATTCAACTCAACAGATAAAAAGTAGAGACTGCAAGAGTTGAATTGGGTGTGATTTATGAGGGAAACATACAAAATGTGCAGAGCAGTGGCTCCATAGGACCAGGATTGAAAACCACTGAATTCATCACTCTCATTTTTATATGGAATATCTAGAATTTATTTACACAATTATTGTTTTTGAATTTTGTTTCTTTATAGAATATTTGATTGTTAATGAATGTCATTTCTTCTCCTTAGGGACAAATACAAAATGTTAACAAAGTTTCAGTAACTGATCGAACAGAGACTGAATTAACATTCCAATGGGATACAGTTGACAACGACACAAATTACACTTATGAACTGATGAACGGCAGTGGCCAAATCATTGAGATCACAGCAACGGTTCCTGTAGTCACTCACACGGTCTCATCTCTGTCTCCTGGAACGAATTACTCCTTTACACTTTACACTGTGTCTAATGAGACTCAAAGCGATGGATTTAATTTCTGGGCTGTAACTGGTAAGTGAGTCATTAAGGTTATTAAGGTTTTTGAATGAAGTGTTTTCTCTCATGCTGACATCTCTGTAGATCAACTTAAGAAATGCGGATTCAAATTCAAATTCTTCCACATTAAAATTAAAATAGACTATAAATAGACTGTAAACCTTATATAAATATGATCATTCTAGCATTTAAGCTAAAATTGTATTTGAGTTAATTGTTAATAAATGATCCTTCTCAAAAGTTAAAGTCCGCGTGAACCGGTGTTCTCAAGTGTTGTGACGCATTTCCGAGTGAAAGGGAATATTGAACAGAGGGCAGGGTTTTACTTTAGCGCTCCTCCATCTCCATCTCTCGCCCACAGCAGAGTAACGGTTTGAGGAGAGTGGTTAAGCGTTTAACCAACCCAAGCCGTCATGCCTACGTCATCAGAAAAAGAACCTTTCCAGACCGGAAGTAACTTTTCAGACTTTGATAACCACGGCAAACTATTTTTTTCTGTGTATTAACTTGCACAGATTAATTGTTCACCACAAGACTAGTAATATCCGCTAACAAAGTAAATAGTGTCAATTTTGATTTCATGCTGACTTTAATGTGTTCTTCACAATTTCAGCTACATGTGATCTATTTGCAAACTGCAAGTAAAACTAACTGAAACCTTCAATTAACTCTTGGATTTACTTAATGAAAAACAGTACAGAGAATACAAGTATTTGAACACTAATGCACACATAAAAATGTATGATTATCAAACTTAATCCAATTAAATAAAAAAATATAGTAGCAACATTTTAGGTTTGACTGGATTCTGTTAAATTTTAAGATAATAATTATGATATACAGTATATAAATCATAATTATTTAAATGAAATGCCTTTAAATGTTATTTTAAATGAAGTTCCATTATCTAATGTGATTTGATTGTTCAGTCTTTCTTTAAAATAAATGTAGATTTCTTGATTATTATTTTTTATAATGTAAAAAACATTCAGACATTTGTAGATGTGATTTCTAACTGCTACAGGCCAATTTTCTTTCTTCTTCAGTTCCATCTGATGTTGTGAATGTTTCGGTCATCGATCGGAAGGAGACCGAGATAACATTACAATGGAACGATTACAACGATTACACTTATGTATTGAAATACAGGGATAAAATAGAGTCTCCAAATTCACCAACTGATTATTTAGTGGAACATACGGTCACGTCTCTGTCTCCAGGGACTGAATATTCATTTACACATACTGTACTATACATCTGGTCTGTTATACTTACGGATTAAGAAAGGAAGAGGTGTGACAGACAAAACAACTGCCTCTGACATTTCTCCCAGATTCTGAATTAGGATGCAATTCTTTGTACAATGTGTAACCTTGCTGAATTTTTACTGTCAACAATTTAACTGTTCCCACCACAAAACAATGATCACTTTTTTAGTTTTAGCCTAGCAGTATAGTTTTATGTTTGCTTGAAATATTTCTTAAGAAAGAATATTTAAGATTAAGAATAGTAAAATATGTGAAGTATTAGATTCAGTGTTGAAAAAAGATTTTAAAAATAAAGTTTAGTTTTGAAGAGTTACAACAAGCAAATGTCACCCATTCGGTGGAATGGCCCAAATACGAGCACAATTAAATAAGAAATATTTGTATCAATAGGGCTTGGTGTAAAAAATAATGTGGAATAATATTGTTATTAAATACATAAATTTGAATAAAATAAAACAGCAACAACATAAAATATGTGCACTTTCTTAAATATTTATTAATCTTATTAAACAAGCCATAATTTTTCGCAGCACGCTTGCTTCTCTTGTGACGGCCCAGATATGGTTTTTTGTTGCAAACATTAGAAACACTTCTGAAAACATTTGAAAGTAATGCAGTTTTTAATTGCATTATGGTTTTTACTGTAGTATTTTTACATAATTTTACCATATTATCTTGTGTAATGGTAAAATAAATGTAATGAAATCTTTTTTACCCTTTTTGAATGCAAAATCAAAGTTATAGTTACATAAGGGATATACATCAGTAATGAATAAAACACTTCAAGTACTGCTTATTTGTGATCCCTACGTGTTCATTACTGAAAATGTTAACATTTGCAAAGTACAGTGGCCCAGAACGTATTTGGAAACAATATTTGGACTTTGGAGGAAACAGCACTTGCATGTCATAACGTAGTCGTTATTTATTTTTTGAGCAATGAAAGCCAATCATTTCTTATCGCTGTATTTCCTCATTATCTTCACCTGGAATGTTACCATTACAACGCAGTATGGTGTCCATCAGTAAATTTAGCTGTCCTTATAAATATAAATGCCTAATAAATATAAATATATTTTATAATTACATTTTTTTTTTACTTTAAAACTTGCCGTCTCTTCTTTAGGCCCTGCATGTAGTCACATTTACCGTACGTATCTACTATTAAACACATTGTAACTTATTTAAACTTCTTTGTAATATATCCCAAACAAAACAAAAGAACTTAAATGATTATATGTTTACTCGAACTCTCCTGCCATTTAAAATGAATCGTGAGGATTCACCACCCTGGGTCATATGACCAAACAATAAGATTACTTCCTTGATGTGACTTGGCAAACCCTTCACTGACAGATTTGTGGATGGGCCCTTCCTGAAGGGATTCAGGTGTTCACTGTCGTTTGGAACGTCCTTACTAATGGTGTCTCCTTCCAGAAGTGCCCAAATGTGACAATCAGACATTTGTAGATGTGATTTCCAATTACTTTCTGGGGACACTGTATATTCATTTCCAGTCAGTGAAGGAACTGAAAGACAAATTGATGGACAGGTGGATATCAGCAGGTGTAAAGAATGTGTTTCTTTCCTCTTTAGTTCCATCTAATGTTGTGAATGTTGTGGTCGTCAATCGGAAAGAGACAGAAATGACATTACAATGGGAAAAAGTCAACAACCGCAACGACTACACTTATGAGCTGGACTACAGGGATGGAGAAAAGCCTCCAAAGCCTATACCATCAGCTGATTTAGTTGAACAAAAGGTTGAGAATCTGACTTCTGGGACTGAATACTTTTTTACACTCTACACTGTGTTTAAAGATGTGAAGAGCAGTGGATACAACTTTTCCAATGTGACTGGTAAGTCTCAGTACATACATTTCAGTCAAAAACTGACACATTTCTCTCAGATTTCTGTTCACATGCTGGAATAATAACATGTTCTTGCGGTAATTGCTGAAATTCTTAACTGAATTAAGAATCAATTCACTGTATACACTGTGTAAGCTTGCTGAATTTTTACTTGCCCTGCCAATATTTTCACAATTTTAAGTTTTAGCAATGCATTTTTAGCATTTTAAGTTTTAGCAATGCAGTTTTATATTTGCAATTCACACTATTAATTAATCAATTAATTATTAACTACAAGTTTTGCCTCAATAAACTCCTTATACTGCTTATTAATAGTTTAGTACCCTAAACTTAAGTGTTACCGAAATATTTTCTATCACTTAACTTTTCTAAACAAAACAAATTTTGAATACAAAAAGTTGTTTTACAAGATGAAAATGATAAAAATATAATGCAACTCTATAAATTCATAAAAAAATCATAGAAACACTTCTATGATTGGTTTACAGTTTTACCAAAGCTTCCCAGACCAAATACTTTTTGCAATTTTCGACGAAACCTTTGTCAGTTTTAACTAGCTAAACTTATCTTGGTGACAAATCAGCTGAATTTGCAACAACAGTGTCAATCATAGAAACACTTCCTTATTGGTTTACAGTTATCCTCATTGATGTCCAAGATCAATGAATGTACAAATGTCAGTGGCATTGCAAGCACATGTGCCGAAAGGGCAAATGGCCTCAACTGTCAGCAATAATTAAAAGAATATGCTGGTTGTTGTCGCAGAGTTAAGAGTTCCATTAATGTGCTTAATCCCTCTGATTATTAATTCACTAACTCTGTAGATGATGGGCTTGTTGTATAACACATCTTGTCAGGATTAACCTTTTGCCTGTTTAGGTTCATTGTGTTTTGGTTTCGTTTTCCCTGCTCCTGTTTTCCCTGTGTTGGTCATTAGTTTCTGATTAATCCCGCACCTGTTTATTTTCTGGTTAAATAACTCTCTTAAACCCTAGTTGTTTGTTCTGCCTTGTTTGTGTTATTGTGTAGTTGCTGTTCTGATTCTCCTGCGTATTCTCCCTGTTTATTAAAAGACTCTCGATTCTATTTGGATTTGTGCGTTTTTAACTAACAAATCTCACTATATCTATATTTTGTTTCAGTGCCATCTAATGTTGATGCTCCACCAATAGTGGTGGCTTTCAATGACACCGACGTGATCTTTAAATGGAACACGAGCAACAAAGCATACAACTATTCCCTTGAAAACAGCAAAACATCACATGAAAACATTAATATCATATCAACTCAAGGGAATGAGGTTACAGGTCATATATCTGGTTTGAATCCTGCAACAAACTACAGATTCACTCTCTACACAGAGTTTTTTGATGCGAGAAGCACTGGATACAACTTCAGTCACACCACGAGTAAGTCTCCTATTCTTTCCATTATACTAATAATAGACCACATTAGCAAACGTCAAAATGAAAGAATCAGCTTGCATTCAATTCATGATTTGGCTTTTGAATTTGCTACAACACATGATTTTGAATTGAAATTTACTTTAAATGCAGTTTAAAGACATTCAACACAACAGAGGGATTGTATATGTCCAAGACAATACTTACATACATATTGATCTGACAGCAGTTTTGTAAATTTCTTTCAGTTTTAATTATAAAATAAAATTCCATTTTGTATTGCAATTCTTCATCTGGTTTGCCTCAGTTCAAATTCAGATTCTCAACTCAATACTGAATGGTGCACAACCCTGCCACCAAATTATCAGTGATGAATTTGAGATGAATTTACCCTACTGTATGTTCTATAGTATTTTTTTGGATTACTATCAACTCTTGTGGAAAATGTATCTCTTCACAGGTCTATCTCGCGTAACTGAAGTCAAAATCACTCGATCACTGACACAGTTGAATATCACATGGAATAAGTTGAACAAAAACAACATCTACGACTACATCTTGAGTGCAAGTAATGGAAATAAGACATACAATGGATCTTCTGAGGGAAATGAGATAACACATATGTACTCAGACCTCACACCAGGGACATTATACAGTTTCACTCTCTTCACTCAGGTGAATGGTCAAAGAAATGGGTACGACTTCAAGAGCATCACCAGTAAGTTTTGTTAGTATTACTCTGATATAGCTACTTATTTGAAAAGCAAATAATGAGTTCTAATTGAGCTTGTTATCATGGAAAAAAATGACTTGTGTTATAAATGCTTGAACTCTATACACTATTTTGGTAACACTTTACAATAAGGTTTATTGTAAAGCATTTTTTAAATCTTAGTTTTTTCATTGCAACATTTACTAATACAATATTAAAATTAAAAGCTATATCTGTTAATATGATGTAATGGCCCTGAGGTCACATGAACTAACATTGAACCATTTTTGTTGTTGTTGTTGTTGACTAACGTTAATTAAAGAATAATACATGTATTGCTCATTGTTAGTTAATGTTATTGCATTTTTTAAAATCTTTTTAAGACCCCACGATTAAGACTCCAGCTGAGTTTGAAGTCAGCGCTCATATGTTTGTGTTTTTCTGCAGCTATTAACTGTGCGTCCTTTACGTGGGACGTCACCAATTCATCGATAAATGCTATAGTGAATGGTAGCACAAATATAACAGCTAAAAACAGTGCAGGCAATGAAACTTTCCCTGTAAATAAAAACACGGTGAATCTGCAAAAGCTTAATCCTGGAGATAGCTACACTGTCTCACTGTGGTTTTATTTGGACTTAGAGAAACTCCTACAGTGCTCACATAACCTGACATTAGGTGAGTTTACATGCTCTGTTTTGGACTGTGCCGCTGACCGGCTGATATTCAGTATAATTTCTTTGTTTTACTATACTTCTGTTTCTCTTTCAAAATAGTTCCAAATAGTGTACTGAATCTTAGCTGTACACATTTTTCTGGAGGATATGGTCTGGCTGTAATTTGGGATCTTCCAAATGGAGTTGTGGATGTGGTGCAGGTGGACGTTGATAGACAAAGCTTCAACCTTAGTTCAAACACATCACAGAGACAGGAGGTAAAGAACCTGCAAGTTGCCCAATGGTACAAAGTGACAGCGACATCATTCTCTGGAGCAATGCAGAGCAAAACAGAAACACACAACTGTCAAACTGATCCAGCAGGTAAAATAAGGTCTAAATATGTTTAATATAGGCTATAAGATGGTCTTTAATCTACAGAAATATGTCAGGTTAAATACAACTTAAAGGAATAGTTCATCTAAAATGAATGTTCTGTCATTATTACTCACCCTCATGTTCCAATCCCGTGGCCGTGTGATATCATTATGACTGTTATGAGCTCTCATGGAATTTTCACTGAATAATGACTTAAATTTGGCCAAATTTTTCACACAGTTGCTATCATGTAACGTCAGAAGACTTAGAGGTCCCACTTTATAGGTGTCTTTAACTACTATGTACTAACATTTTAATTAATCTTTTGATATAATGCACTTCTAGTGTACATAGATGCATGTTTTTACACAGTACTTATATTTTAAACCTACCCAATACCCTACCCCTAGTAATTTAGCGCATGCTTTTAAAACGTGTGCACTAATTAATGCATTAAATATTATAAACTGACAATGAACAACTTTTTTTGTGAACGTACAATGTCAGTCATTTGACAGCTGTTGCATAACCCACACCCTGGTTATGCAACAACAACAAAAACTTAATGAAGTGTTCTATTAAGTGTTGAATTAAGTGAGTTCTCAGCAATATATCAATCAGATGTGGATATCAGCAGCATTGGGATCAGTTGAGCAGGTTTATCTTCTCAGAGAATCAGCCAAAACTAAAAGATGAATAGGAAGTAGCCTAATATTAACATTTAGCAACATTAATAAATGCTACAGTAGTTCATTATACCAAGAAGTGAAACCAATACTTGACATTTGTGATGGCAGTGCTGAGGAGACTTTGAGCTCCTCTTTTGCAGTATATGTGTATGGAGAAATATGCTGTTTTATCAAATGTAAACAACTCTCTTCTGACTGAACTTGACCATAAAACCTTTATGACGGCATATAAATCAGTAGAGGTCTATCTCTAGGTTCCAAGTTCATCGTCCTTCATTGAGGAGACAAGTTTGCACATGTAGACAATTATCAATCATTCTTTTCCTTATTGTTTTTCAATATGCGAGTGTGAGAATATAATAATAATAATAAGTTTAATTTATATAGCGCCTTTCCCAAGCTCAAGGACGCTTCACAATAACAGTAGAGAACAAACAATAATTTCAAACATGAATGGACAATAGACAAAAACTTTTTGTTTTCTTATGTGGTGGAAATGGATTTTCACACATATTAGCTCATCATAAGTCTCAAGTCAAGCCAAGTCACCTTCATTTATACAGCGCTTTTAACAATATAGATTGTTTCAAAGCAGCTTTACAGTGATAATAGGAAATTAAAGTAACAGAGATTGTTTTGGCTTTACAGCAGCTCTAGAATAAAGTTATTGTCCAGCTAAAGTTAGTCTGATTGATTCACTTCCGTCGCAACGGTCATTAGTTATTAACTTAGGGTTAGTTGTTGACACGACACCATTCTAACAGAAAACCCCTAATGCAATCCGGCCGCCCACCCGCACAAAACAATGCCTGGTGTCTCGAGAACGCAAACCATGAAATAGTTTCGGGGTACAAGTTTTGAGAAATTTCTAATATATAATTTTTTTATCGCTTCCGCATAGCCACCTGAACCGGAATTATCCCGACAACAATCTGTACAGAGTTTATCTGTCAAAATGATGGCTAGTCGAAATTGACATACTAAATCAAAGCTATGATATGACATTCTAAATCGAAATTATGACAGAATGTTGAAAATTATGACTTAAAAAGTTTAAATTATGACTTACAAAGTTGAAATATGACATAAAATGTCGAGATTGCCATAGAAAGTCAGAGTTATGAGATAGTCAAATAAGTCAAAATTATTATTTAAAAAGTCAAAATTATGACTTGAGTTGAAATTGACATACAAAATTAAAATAATGAGATAAAAATCAATTATGACTTAAAAAATAAAATAAATAAATTATGATTTAAGTTGAAATTGACACTAAATCGAAATGACATACAAAGTTGAAATTTTGATTTAAAATGTTTTAATTGACAATCAAAATGATTATAAAGCCAGATTAAAAAGTCAATCATGACTTTAAAAGCCAAAATTATGACATAAAATGTCAAGATTATGACATAAAATGTCAAGATTATGACATAAAATGTCAAGATTACGACATAAAATGTCAAGATTATGACATAAAATGTCAAGATTATGACATAGAAAGTCACAATTATGAGATAAATCGAAATGACAAAAAAAAAATGAGATGAAAAGTTACAATTATGATTTGCACTTTTTCCCTAATTTACTTGTCATATTTAGATTTGTAATTTTTCGGCATTAAATTCAACATTGCATGTCAATGATTTATTTTTATGTCATAATTATGATTTACCAGAGCATGATTTTTTGTTTTTCTTGTGGTGGAAATGGGCTTCCATAACCATGAGTCAAACAGCCTCAAAATTGTATATTTGGGTTAGAAGCATAAGATCAAACATTCCTACAAGAATTGACAGTATGTCCAATATAGAATCAGATTAGTGTGCTGAAGGTAAAATACTGCAAATTGTTCCTTGACCCTCTGCATTTGGTCATTATTCCGATGATGGATCTCCATATAACAATATATCTATCATTTCTGCCATTAAACCTCCTCAGTCTTCAGTTGAATACAGCTTCACCTTGCATTTAACCTGCAATATTCCTTTAAATCTTTGAGATATTAAGCTGTCACATAGTTGACCTACAGTATGTATTGACATGTTCACTGTTTGTTTCTGTGTGTGTTCTGCAGGCGTTATAGCAGGTGTCCTTGTGTTTTTCCTGCTGGTCCTCATTATTTGTGCTGCAGTCTATTTATGGTTCCGCTATGGTTCTGCAAAACGTAACAAGTATGATTTTAATTTATAGTTATCAAGCATTATGGGTTTATTTTATATTAAAATGCAATATAAGCTGTATTAGTTGTATCTCTAATGCATTTTCTCACCTTTAGAACTTCCAAACCTCCACCAGTGGTGTCAAACGTGACTAAAAAAAACTACAAGTATGTGTAACACTTCTATTTAGGAACATATGGGGGTAGCAGCTTTTGGACAGTTAAGTCACACTTAAAGGGATAGTTTTTTTTCCCTCTCCATACAATGTATGTCAATGATGTCCACAACTTTATGTATTGAATATTATATCATCTAATGCAATTTCAATCAAACGTTTTTGTTTTAAGTGTGCATTAGGTGTCCACATGGTTTTAGGGTCACTGTATATGATGTTGTTATAGTATGACAACAAACAATTGTGAAATGTTTTTCAGACCAATCCCCATGCATAAATTTCCTGAACATTTTCGACACATGAGTTGTGATGAGAATAGAGGTTTCAGTGAGGAATATGAGGTAGGGTTAGCAAATATGAAACATAAGAGTAAAATGTTTTGTAATTGCCGTTGCAAAATATTCAAACACTGCTTACGTCTTTCTGCTTAGCCTACATGTAAGAATCATCAAGCCAATTTTTGAAAATGTACAGTGTTTGTTGAGTATGTTTTTATTGGACATGTTTTTTAACAGGACTTGAGTTCAGTGGGTATAGAACAGTCAAATGCTGCGGCTTTTCTGCCTGGAAACAACAACAAAAACCGATTTTCAAATGTTTTACCTTGTGAGTGTTTTCTTGTCACACACACACACACACACACACACACACACACACACACACACACACACACACACACACACACACACACACACACACACACACACACACACACACACACACACACACACACACACACACACACACACACACACACACACACACACACACACACACACACACACACACACACACAGTGTCTTTTCGGTCTTGGAAGTCATTTTATCCTCTCTCTCTTCAGATGACTCCTCCAGAGTGCATCTCACTGTAAATGATGAAGATGATTCTGACTATATTAATGCCAGCTACATGCCTGTAAGTTGTACAACTAGTTAACATCAGCTGTAAAATGCTCCTGCTGTTGGGTGGACTGTGTTTTGTTTATGATGTTTATGTGTATATCAGGGATACGGCAATGCAAGCAAACAGTACATCGCTGCTCAAGGTCCGCTGCCATCCACCGTCAATGACTTCTGGAGAATGGTGTGGGAGAAAAGGTCACAGGCCATCGTCATGGTAACCAACTGCACTGAGAGTGGAAGGGTAAGGTTATGTTTAGAATAGGCTACTGCTTACACACAACACACATACACATAGTGAAAGTTATGCTACATTCTTGTTGCAATGTTTGTTTAGCATTTTATCCAATTATGTTTCACACTGTGGTCTGGATCTAAACTTTCTATAGTTTTCAACACTTTCAAAAACATTTGCCACCTGTAACTGGTGCAGTTATTTTTTCAATCTTTTTGTTTTGTTTTTGTCTGATAACTCCTCTAGGTCAAGTGTGAGCAGTACTGGCCACTGGACTACTCGCCTTGTCTCTATGGAAACCTGGTTGTGACTGTTAAATCAGAGGATAAAGCTCAAAGTTGGACTCTGCGGGAATTTAATATCAAAAATGTGAGATATTTCTATCGCTCTTTTTTGTGACAATAAAATAATAATAATCATTTGTTACATTTATATAGCGCTTTTCTGGGTACTCAAATCGCTTTACATATGGAAGGGAGAAATCTCCTCAACCACCACAGATGACAAATTAAATCAGCGCAGACGTTTTCTGCATTGATTATGATATTAGTGTTTTCTGGAGGGCCAACAATTCAGTTCAAATCATTCAAACATTCAGGAGCCTTCAGTATTTGTTTTTTTTTATTTACCTTTATTTTACCAGGAAATAATCCCATTGAGATTCAGAATCTCTTTTTCAAGGGAGTCCTGGCCAAGACAGCAGAATAATAGTTCCATATTAATAAAATATGATTGGCTGATTGAAATGTTGTTCCAGGATCAACAAAGATGTTGATCAAGGCACACGTTGTACTTGGTAAAATCATATTCACCTCGTGATATTAGCCCTAAAACTTATGAATAACAGAAAGCATCCATGGTCAGGTAACCTTAAGACAATCTATTTCTGTCAAATTTTTTGCACATAATAGAAAAGCAGCTCTGAGACACGAACAGTGAAGCACTTCCACTTCACAGCGTGGCCAGATCATGGCGTTCCCTTTGGCACAGAGGAGCTGATCAAGTTCAGAGGACGTGTCCGTCAACACATAGAGAATTCCTACTCTGCAGGGCCAACGGTCGTACACTGCAGGTGACCACTACTCACTTTAAAACCCAACTCAAAAATTAACTTGACACCAATGAGTCACACTGATTCAGAGCGCTGACAGCATTATTAAACAAACCGCTTAATTAAAACAAATGTTTATCGTCCTCCTCTAGTGCTGGAGTGGGCCGGACAGGTACACTGATCGCACTGGACGTTCTTCTGCAGCAGCTGGACAGAGAAAAGGAAGTGGCCATTGCAGCGTTCGTCCAGCAAATGAGACTCTGCCGGCCACTTATGGTGCAAACTGAGGTAACACTGTTTCAATCCATGATGGTAAAATGTATTGCGGTGAGGGGTTTATTGGCAATCTGGCATTGAATTGGATCTGGGTGTTATTATTACTGTTGTGGTTATTATTATGATAATGATGAATTTATTTGAGTTATTGCTTACTTTTTCTTGGAGGATTCAAACACCTGTAAAACAAAACTTTAGAAAAAGCAATTTATAGAGATTTAGCAATTGTCAAAAATGGCAGCCGTGGACACCAAAATTTCTACCTTAAGAAAATTAATAAATGGGGTTGATTGTATATTTTTAACTGTATCATGAAATAATGCTACAATTGTTTAAACTACTTAACTAGCTACTTAAACTTTTTAAACAAGGTTAATATACTAATATTAAGTGTGCTTTGGGATATAAAATTTTGGCTTTTTGTTTTTTACTTCCTTAAATGTGGCCTTTCCAGCACTCATGCCAATGAGTAAAGTTCAGCAGTATAACCCAATATTAAATAACTATAAGCAACATGAAATGAAAACACCAATTTAAATAGCAATACAAGAAATATAACTAGGCTTATATGAAAAATAGGTCAAGATTTCAGGTAAAACGCTAAAATGAAAGTGTAGCCAATTTACAACTCGCTTTGTATGGTTAATGTCATAATGTAAAGGAAAGCGTTTGGCAGAAAGTGCCGCATAGCTTGTGACGACTTCTGTGCTTCGGTGAAGCGCTCCGAGAACCCCTTTACAGCTGGGCCAAGAGGCCAATGCTGGAGACTGATGAGTCGAGGAACACCAATCTGTCCGCCTCTTTGATGTTGGTGAGGTTCAGCCAAAGATGGCGCTCGAGCACATCAAGTTTGCCATACCTCTGCCGATAGCTTGGCGCTGCGAAGGTCTCTGAACAACTCATTGTCCGGGCCAGACTTGTCCATAGCAAGGAGAAGTTTGGCCTGGAAAACCTGCAACACCGTCATGGTGTGCAGGGCCTAAGCAGCCAGGCCGGAAACAGTAAAGGCACGTCCTGCGAGGGCTGAGGTGTTTCGGTAGGGCTTGGATGGATGAACTGCTCTAGCTCTCCATCCAGCAGCAGTGGGCGGACAGAGATGAGCGGCGACCGCTTCTTAAGAGGAGGTAGCTTCTCGTATCCATTTTCTGTGGCGCTGTCAGCAGAGGAGAGCGTTGCGGAAGCAGAAGAGCTTATGATTTCTTCAGCTCTTCGGGCACCTCAGGGAAAAACGGCGCTGGCTTGTGACGGGGGACCTGCGGGCGCCCAGGCAGTAACTATCCATCCAACCGGCTTTTAGTGGGCCTCGTCCGAGGTCCGCTGCGGTGAGGATGCGAAGCATCTCCGTGTCAGAGTTAGTCCTGGCATTAGAACTAGACTGTGAGAGGGGCGGGGTCAGCTGAGCCCGACAAGCCCTTTTCAGACGGCGCAATGGAGAGGCTGACGCCGGGCTCTTCTTCGTCCAATCTGCCGAATGACACGAGACCCGCCCCTCGCTGGGAGGGGCGCTGGTCCGCCTGAGTAAACAGGACCAACGAAGTGGATTGTGATGGAGAAAGCGAAGCACGCGGGGACGTAGCCGGCGTGTGCTCACTTATATCCATATACTCAAGCTGCCGCTGAGGCACTTCTACCATGCTGAAGTAGTAGAAGGGCCGGTGTCGCCATCTTGTTTGAAGAGAGCTTACCGCGAACGCAGCATAGAGATGGGCAGGCTCTCGCACTGAGAGCAGCCTCCGGCAGAGAGTGCAGCTTCCGCATGGGAGGGACCCAGGCATGTGGCGCACTCCGTGTGCCCATCCACCTCGTGCAGAAGTAAGCCGCACACGAGGTGCGAGAACGAGGCATTTGCATCAACGCTCACGCTCTCAGAAAACTGCTCTTTTAGAAACTGTGTGTCGCGACGGTGAACACACAGCAGCTGAGAAAGGATATGCGTAGTCGCCGGATGGCCACAGGAGTGGAGCGGCTTCTCGAAGTGAAGAAGGCGCTGGTCCGCTGCAGGTAAGGCTCGTTCTAGCTGATTTGGCTTGATTCGACGGCGACAGCTTCGTTGAGGAGACAGAGACGTGTAGGTTGCAGAAGCAGATTAAATCTGATGCTATTGGCGAAAATGGTTGGTATTTATAGTGTAGTCACACCCATTCTAGCGGGCTCTGACGCGCTAGCTCCTGATTGGTTCGCGAGTCTGAGCCGCGTCGCCATAGGATGTGCAGTTGCTGCAGCACAGCCAATGGGCGAGCTAGACGTTCTGCTGGTGCTCACTGTGCAGCTGCACTGCGTTTTATAATATAAGCTTCAATATTCTCGAGGAAAAGAGTTTCCCCACTGCGTGTTAGCTGCGCAATACGAAGTGACCGTTCTCGAAAGGGAACACAGAGGTGTTCAGATTCTCTGTCACGGCGTTCTCTCCATATTAACGACTCTATGCAGCTACTGCCTACAACGCGCTGGATCCTTCACTGGAAACTGATAATAACTTCCTCCGAGTCCCGCTAAACGTCTTTAAATTCCTGCACCCAGAAACACTAAAAGTCGAAAACCATTATGACTAGAAGTTTTATAAGTATTGCCTACTAAAGCAAGTAATATATTACACTATAGTAAGCATATAGCAGACTGGTGGGAGTGGCTTTGGAAATTTTTACTAATCAGGCAGCAATGATTTCCAGCTAAAGATAACAAAATAACACCTGTTTTCGAATGCATAGGCAGACTAATTTTATTGAAAGCCCATTTTGCCAGTGTCGAAGTACCCCTTAAGTTTTACGACTTAACAGCAGGTCCTAGAATTCATAGCAAAATACAATAACATAGTAAATTGCCCGGTTTCACAGACAAGGCTTAAGCCTAGTCCCAGACTAAAATGCATGTTTGAGCTGTTTTAACTGAAAGCAACTTGAAAGCATTGTATCTTAAAGTATGTCAGTGCAATGGCAAGAATTTTGTCTCAAGAATCACACCAGTAATTTTTTTTTTTTCAAAAAGACATGCTTTTTGAGTTTTGAAGGCCATTTAAATATTATCACTTGGAAATTAAGACTAAGAGATGTGTATCCCTGTATACGGTAGACACCTTTCACCCTCTTCAAGTGTTTTATGCTTCTCCTCTCTGTCTCTTACAGTCTCAATACGTGTTCCTGCACCAGTGCATCATGGATACTCTGGAACCCAAAGTCGTGGCTCTGTCAGAGCCTCTCTATGAAAACTCAGACATGATCTACGTCAACGCAATAGCGTTAAGAAAATATGAAAACGGAAGTAAAATATGAACAAAAATAGAAGAACATCTTAAAATGTAACATAATTCATGTGTGGTTAGCAAAACCGTGTTCTTATAATAATAACGTACGATCAAAAACAGTCATGGAATTTCTCAGTACAATCTTGAGGCCACATTGGTATATTTTTTGAGCATGACTTTCAACAACTTGAATTAAATTTCACACCATATGTTATGTGCAATTGTTATTGGAATTATTTTATTTAAAATAGTAATAATATTAATAATAATAACAATAACATTCTACTGCTAACTGGACTGAAATATACTGGTATCTTGAGCTAAACCACTAAGAGTTTACCATTTCAACTGCCAGACTTTATTTATCTAAATAGCTGTGTATATAACCTTGTTTAATTGTTGTCTGTGAATGTTTTTAATGCTTGAGCTGTACTTAAAGCTGCTTATTTTGCACATTACTTTTACACAATGAGAATTTGCTATTTGCTATGTTAAAATGTGTTAGAATTTGATTTGTTTCAGATAAATGCTAAAAACCATGGCCAAAAATTGTGAATGCTAAAAAACCATGATCATCAATTAAAGAATTTTTCCACTATATTTTTTATTATGCCAGTGACATGTATTCTCAGCTGTCTGTCACTTAACAAGCTTTAAAATAATAGTTTATCTAAAGACAAAATAGTGTCATTATTTACATCAGGGTTGCTCAATCCTGTTCCTACCAGTATTTTAAACCTGTAGTGTATGTCATTATCAAGCATTCCTGAAGATTATGGCTGCATCTGAAATCATACAATTCCCAGCTATATAGTGGGTGATAAACAGTATGTGACCAAATAAATATGTCCAAATTCACAATACTCATAGAATAGTAGACAAAAAGTACCAGAAGACCTACTACTACCGGGGAGATTCTGAAGTGTGCATACGATGGACACTTAACTATCCCATGAGGCCGCGGGAGAAGATTTGTGATTGGCAGTGAAGCGACGCAACTGATGCTGGTAGGTCACATGATAATGACAACATGGTGAATGTAGTACGTTTGGATTAAATTCATACTATATAGAACGTACTTTTTAGCAGTTGTGAAATAATTATTAATTAAAAATAAGTACCTACTCAAAGTATAAGATTTCGGACGCAGACCTTTGCGTTTAATCAGATTTGGAGCTGATTTTGCAGGAAGGTAGATAGATCTCCAGGAACAGGATTTGGCACCCCTGATTTAAATAATTTTCAAAGCTGTATGTGAAATAGAGAATGATGTTTGAGAACAAATTTGTTTGTTTGTCATGGCTACTGGGAAGTGTGAACCATTGTTGTATGAAACATAAAGATTATTCAAACATTTCGTATTTCTTAAAGGAGTAGTTCACTTTCAAATAAAAAATTCCTAATAATTTACTCACTCCCATGTCAACCAAGATGTCCATGTCTTTCTTTCTTCAGTCGGAAAGAAATTAAGGTTTTTGAGGAAAACATTCCTGGATTTTTCTCCATAAAATGGACTTCAATGGAAACCAACGGTTTGAAGGTTCAAATGTCAGTCTCAATGCAGCTTCAAAGTCTCTACACAGTCTTATGTAGCGAAACGCGTGATGTTGTCGGAAGTACCGACCCAGTGTTTACAAGTTTGGAGTAGGAGGACCGTTTAAAGTTATTGTATGTTGAGTGACACATATTTATATGTTTTTGTGTCAGTTTATTGTTCAAATGGTCCTTACGTGTGCATATCCTGGATGTTTAACGATGTCACGCGTGACCGTGATGACGTAATGCGCGGCACATCTCAGAGATGGTACAAGACGGGCATTTGTGGTTAAAAAGTATATCATTTTAATTTATTTTTAGAAAACAAAAATGAATCGTTTCACTAGATAAGACCCTTATTTCTCAGCTGGGATCGTGTAGAGCCATTTGAAGCTGCATCGAGACTGACATTTGGACCTTCAAACCATTGGTTGCCATTGAAGTCCATTATATGGAGAAAAATCCTGGAATGTTTTCCTCAAAAACCTTAATTTCTTTTCAACTGAAAAAAGAAAGACATGGACATCTTGGATGACATGGGGGTGAGTAAATTATCAGGACTTTTTTTTTTAAAGTGAACTAATCCTTTAATACTTTTGTATTCCACAGAAAGACAACAAAAACCTCCAGATTTTAGGGTTAAGGACTGGTCTAATAAGTGAAATTACAGCCACTTTCAAATCAGGCATAAAATGTATGTTAATCAACACCGCAAATTCATGTGACCAATTTGAACCCGTTGCGAAATCTGCATGTGGAAACCGCTTGCCTTCACGAAAAATTCCAGATCACAGTAATTTCTATTGAAATGAGATGAGGATTGTGATGGACCGAACAAGGGTTGATTGTTTGATAGGAACATTGTTCCTATTGTTTGCACTGCAAGTCACTTTAGTAATTTAAGCACTTAACTTTTAACATTTAAATTCATCTGCTGTTAATATTGTGCAAATACTGAGCTGTCTTAATGATGAATTATATATTTATAAACGTATTTAAAGCAAAAGTCATGGACTAGGAGTACGTTTACAAGATGATAAAGTTTTTCCTTTGTGGTTTTGAAAAGTTTCGCTTACAGACGACAACCTTGTCAAAACGATTAAAAGCGTTGTTTTATGCATGTCAGGCCAGTAGTTGGCGATGTCACTTTGTAAAGAAAAACTACACACCTCTAGACTGAACACGTACTGATGCCATCATTTTCAAAAATGTGTGTTTGTGTAGTTTACACAGAAACTATAACGTCTTCAAAAGCTTGCACTTTTTTTTTTATGTTTTCAGGCCCCCAACACTCCATTGTCGTGCAAATGAATGGCCAATCGCATAAAGTTTTCCTTTTTTAGTTGAAAATTGTGTTGCGTAAACGACCTCTAAGAAAAACAGATCTACAACCTATCCTATCCAGGCACAATGTGATATGTTTCCAGACATAAGCAATTTGCAAGTAATTAACTTACAAATGATTTAAAAAAATTACCAGGTATTAACATCTTTTTTGGACGTGGTACTACAATTTTTGGTATATATAAATACGGTAATCATTTAGTATCATGCGGTATGTCAAAGTACCATAGTATTAGCAACTGACAGCATCACTGAATTATGGTACAACAGCAATACTTTTTCTTGTAACGGACTTGTATTATTAAGCGTGCTTGGTTTATAGCCTTCCACAGACAAACATTTTGTTTTTATTCATATCACTTGTTAACAAATATAAGTGTACTAGCATTACCTTATCAATTATTGATTAACTGAATAAAGCTTATGAATATGAAGAATCAACTGGCATTTTAACATGCGTTTATCTGTGTTCATTTCATTTATAGCATTCAATCTCTGGCTTCTTGCTATTATTACTGTTATTTTTCACATCTGGACATCTCATTCGTTTCCATCTTCTGAAATATTAAAAAACATTTCTATCATCTCCTCTTTAGTGTCTTCCATGTAGTCAAATGGCTGCTCTGCCAAGATGTTCAGCACCTCCGATGGTGGATGGAGCGGCTCTACGTTAAAATCCAAGGGTAACGGGACAGAGAACTTCTTGCAGATGTTGTGCAGGACGCAGCAGGCTTTGATGGTGCACGCCACGGACTCGGGTGACTGAACGGGGCCGATGTCACGCAGGCACTGGAAACGGCTTTTCAAACTGCCAAAGACCTGTTGCGCACGGCCATGTAGCTGAGCGTGAGCTTTGTTGAAGCGCAGGGCTGCGTTGCTTTTGATGCGAAAGGCCTCGACAGGGGTCAACACATGCCCACAACCTAAAAGACTTCTGGTACCTTTGGGGAACAGAGACAAAAAGCAGAGGGGAGATGGAGAAACTGTATTTGAGTTTTAAATCATTTTATTAGTTACTTGTAGAGACTGTGGAAAGACAACATATTATCACAGCATTGTTGTTAACTAAGGTTTGTCATTATTCAGAAATATTGGTCGCACTTTATTTTACAGTCCTGTTCCCCATGTACATACTATGTACTTGTTATAGTAATTGCAATAACTGGGTAATAACTAGGTACTAACTCTGAACCTAAATCTAACCTTAACCCATGTAGTCATGTTATATTAACCAGTAATTTATTAGGCAAGTACACGTAATGTAAAATAAAGTGCAACTGACATATCTGACAGTTGAATTTAGGGCTGTTTGATGTAAAAAAACAAAACAAAACAAAAAAAACATTTTAAAATCGCATATCACAATTTTAACCAGAGAAGTCGTAATTCGATTTTTCCCCCAAATCATGCAGCACTAGTTTAATAAAGGGTTAGTTTTATTACCCAAAAATGAAAATTGTCTGTAATTACTCACCCTCATGTTGTTCCAACCCCGTAAGACTTTCATTCATCTTCAGAACACAAATTAAGATATTTTTTTATGAAATCTGAGAGCTGTCTCACTCCTTCATGCTTCTAGGTAATTGCATCTGCCGGCTCAGAAAAGTTAGTAAAAACATTGTTAAAATAGTCCAAGTGACTACAGTGGCTCAACCTTAAGTTTATCAAGCGACGAGAATACTTTTTGTGCACAAAAACAAAACAAATATAACGACTCTATTCATTTTCTTCCGTGTGTGCCTCTGATGCAAGTTTACAAGAGCGCCACGACGCATGCGCGAGAACTGAGAAGTTCTTTTTCATTTGTGTTCCGAAGATGAACGAAAGTCTTACGGGGTTGGACCAACATGAGGGTGAGTAATTACTGACAATTTTCATTTTTGTGGGTGAACCCTTTAAGTATTCCAGGAATCCATTACAAAGCCCTGTTAAAACAGCTGTTTTTATGTAAAGAATTAAACAAAGATAAATCATATCAGAACTTTTGCACCTTCAAATGTAAAAAATTCTAACATATGTAGTGTAGTTCTTACCAACAACCCACGTATGACCGTGTTGAAAAATGCTGAACTGTCTTCCAATGTCCGAGTTTTCCCAAACAGTCTGCTCAGGAGTTCCTCCAGGACAGCACTGCTCCAGACTCAAGAGATTCCCATCCACGTCGAATACGACCTGCATCATGACTGAATGATAACCCGCAGTGTTTATATACATGTGCTCCTCCCCGGGCGGAGGGCTCACCTTCACATGCAGATACCCCAGCACTCCCACCACATGCGGGATACCGCTCACGTTCTTAAAGGCTTGTGCTGCACCCATGCGGTCATTATAACTGTTCGGGAAGGTGATGAAATCAGGGCTCAGGTCGGATAAGAGTTTGGTTATGCGGTTCACCGACTCGCCCGCTGCTGACTGATCTATTCCCAGGCGTTCTGTAATTTTCCTGGGCAAAGACCCGTGAGCGAAGTAGGCAAGCGCGGCCAGAATGTTGGCTTCTGCGGGGGTCGGGCTGTGGCCGGGGGCAAACACGTTTTTTTTTAAACGAGCCTGGATGAAATCGACGATGAACCGCAGACTCTGCCGATTGAGATTTAAACACTGAGACAGAAAGCGATCATCCAGTCTGTCCAGGACAGTGTGTGTCTCGAGCGCAGCAGAGATGGGCTCACTGATGCTGGGTTGTTGTTTTGCGTTGCTGATGCTGGATGATGTTGTGTTGTTACACACGGCGTGTGTGAATAAGTCATCCTGAACAGCAAACCACAGCGCTCCAGCTAAAGACATTATGAGCAGCAGAAGAAAAAGAATAACCTGAAAGAATATTATATTTTTGTGCACTGCAACGCAACTATTGAAATGGATGAAAAAAACATCTGTTTCATCATACACGAATCTTCAGATAAGTTAAGTTAGTCCGTGAAAACCCAGTATAACTGAGTGGAATAGCAAACGGGCATTGCTTAGCATAGGTCTTTTGCACGATGTAAATATGCATCTGACCGCCCGCCAATGTAATTTAAAATCCTACATTGTAGTTGTAAAAACACACGCGAATACAACGAATGAACTCAAAACATGCTTTGAGTCGCTTGTGTTTTAACATCCGGGTCATGTGGGGGAAAAATCCTTTCATAATAAAAGTCTTAACTGTCCTGTAAGCGAAATCATTGAAGAAAATACAGAACAAATTCAGAATAAATAAATAAATGTCATTAAGACATTTCGTGAATTAATTAATTGAAGCTTTATTTGGATTATCGACGATGAACCGCATACACTGCCGATTGAGATGTAAACAGACTGTACCAACACTTGAAAATGAAATATGAAATTAATTTCCCCTCAAAAGTATTGCGGGCACGGATCAAAAGATAACAATCGAGAATCCAAAATTAATGCAATTATCCTCAGAATAGTAAACAACGTGGTCACGGATAAAAAATAATAATTAAAAGCGCATTTTAAAAAAACAACAAGCATGACACTAGGCTAAAACACATGAAAAATTACATTGCACAAAACATTAATGCAATTGTTTTTTTAATCACTCACCAAATTATTTTGCTTTTACTACTCTGTATTTTGAGCTCTCTTTAATTTTCTGCTCATATGTTTTTTTCTTTTTTTATTTGTACGCTTTTTCTGTTTTTCTCTTCATTTCTCTTTCCACGTTCTGCACTTGCTTTTCAAAATGTTGCGGTTGGAGATTCATAAATAGGTCGGTCTTAGAAGCCTCCTTAAATCAAATTAAGTTTTTTAGATTTTTATATTAATAGCCTATGTTACCCTTAATAAGGCCATTTTGCAGGTTAACCACCACTGTCGATTAATGGGTACATAAATCACTCAAGATATGTATATAATTTTTAAAATGTCTCAAAAATGGTCTTAAATACCAGTTTTTTACGTTTTTGGTATTAAAGGTTTTTTTCACGCAATTCGGCGATGACGTCACGTTGGGGTGAAGTGGAGGAAAGGTAGCCTGATGGCCGTCAAAGCCAGTGAAATGCATAGTCCGAGGAGAATGAGTGGAGAGTTGGTGAAGTGTCTTGGTGAGCTGCTATCATTTAGCAACGCAGCAATGAGATAACGACACATATTTTTTTTACTGTCATTGAATAGCACCAAGTGAAAAATCAACGTTTTCTTTATAGTGGCGGTGATCATGACGTTAGTTCAGATAAGTACCGGTAACCTTTGTCATAGTACTGGTAAACTTTGTCTTTGTCATCTAGAAATAGAAGGCATCGTGCTAGCTATATGGGCATTTCTAAGCGTTTCTCTTCCTCTGGTGAAAATGTTGTTGCAAACGTAGCCGCCGCGTGTCTGTCGCGGTGTTTGGCAGGTGCTCGCGCGGGCGGTGCCGTCCCGTGGAAACTGCGTTGGAAAGCTTGTGCTGTAGGGCAGTGAGTGCGTTTAGGTCGCTGGTCGAGGAGCTCACCCCGCGACCAGATGTGACTGAATGCTGAATGCATGCTGCCTGAATCCGTTTGTGCTGAAGATAGCATACACACATCTCAGGCAGGATCATGGTCCCCTTCAAGCCCGCACGCACGAGTAGCTATGTTAATTGTTTGTTTACTTTTTTCACGAAGTCTTATGAACCAACTTAAACAGTTATAGGTGACTATAGATGTGTTGTATAGACAATGATCATGTTCTATAATCTGCGCTGAATACTCTTGTCTAATACTCGTCTCTCTAGTCACTCTCAACGCTCTCAAGGCGGGCTTTGGTAAACTCCCTCCCCAAGGTGACGTCATGCAATGCATTGTGGCGGAAAGGAGAATCGTTGGCGCTGTAAGATATTACCTACTTTTTCGTATTATATTCCGTTTTGTGATACCGAACAACATAAAATACAATGGATAACAGTTTAAATGTTCATTACCAACAAGCAAATTGCACAAATTCGTTGAAAAATTTAACCTGCAACACGGCCTTTAAGGTTATGAATAAGCTGGTGTGTTCCAAAACAATGACAAAATGCGCATTTAGGAGATACAAGCATTCAAAACCTACAGTCTCTCACCTCTGCTAAAATGGATCACATATTTTTATGACATCACCCGGACTTCAGCTTCTCATCACATCTTATGTCCAATCCAATGTTCTCTAGAATTTAAAGTGTCCCGCCCCTATGCTTTAAATACCACCGAGCCAAAGCGACCGTTGACACGTCATGGAGCAATATTGGTTGGAGGTGTGTGTTCGGTTGCGCTAACGCTTTTTAGCCATTTCATTCTTAACCAACTTACAGTTGGAAAACGGAATTCCGTTTTCCAACTGTACGTTGGTTAAGAATGAAATGGCTAAAATTGATTCACACCTATACTATTGAATCCAACGTATCATCCGCGCTCGGATTCGCTTCCATGGTGCTGTCAAGTACAACTTGCAGTCTGCGAGGTAAACTAAACTAAACGCTATTGGCTATTTGAAAAGGGGGAGGAGTCATTCAATATGCAAATAGCTTCCTGTTTCAATGGAAATTACGTCAACGCATCATACAAAGCTGCGAGTTCCAAGGCGTTCCAACTTCAGTGGTCCTTTAAGGGTCACCCTAGACTTGGTCGGCATTACTGGAAACGCCCGCGAAAACGCCATATCCGTTAATGTCGTGGGGAAAAACAAATAATTTGAATTAACCCGCGTAGACCTGGTTAGGACTATTAGACCTGGATCTTTAGCCTATTATTAGAAATAATTACGATTGATTTTTGCTTTTCGGTGCAATGCCAAATTGCATTCTGCACCTCTAATAATACTTTTAAAAAACGATCTGAAGTTTTATATACTGCCGAATAAACAGACGGAGCCGGGAAAGAAGAGGCTATCATGCGGCAGGATTCCTCAGGATGGTTGTGGGATCCTACATCTCATCATGTGTGTGTAGTCGGCACTTCATAACGGGTAATTTACTTTAAATGTTATTGCAGAAGTCCTGTATTTTAGTTCCAATTATGGGAATGGGATCAATGGAATCAAAGATGAAGCGATCAGGCAGTTGAAGAAGGTTTTCATCAGACAGCGTGAAAGGAAATGATAGCGAATCCCATACAGTAAAAAAAAAAAAGTATTCTGGCCAAAATATATTTTAAATATATGTTGTAACTGTGAAGTCGGATTGTTTCGAAGCCTCGACACAATACAGCACATTTGCTTCAACTGTTTGTGTTTCACGAAGCCTCGATCTGCCCACCCCTAGTAGAAACTATATCTATAGAATCTGTATGGAAATCTATAGATGTACCAAATTATTAATTGATTAACCATTAAGATCAGTTGGATTAAATCATAGTGTATTCAACTGAATGAAAAGAGATACAAATGAAAAGTTCGATAGTAATAGCATTATGAAACTGAATGAAACATTAATATAGTTGAAACAGTGATTTTGAGTAATCAAAAGGAGACTTTGTGATTTTGAGTATTGCAATTAAAAACATGAAATGTTTGAAAAAAAATTGCTCTTTTGATCTGTTATCTTGATCTGTGATATTAGCACTAGGAGTTTTGAAAATGTACACCTTATTTGTAAAAATAGTACCAAAGTGAATAACAAAAAAAACTTTAATAATCATATTAACACAGTTGTTTTGAGATCATGCACTCAAGAAAAAAAAATAATTCAGGTAATGCGAGCCATCCCTTATTTATCAAAAATGATCCTTTATCTTAATTAAAAACACATGATTTATTAACGCACATTATCAAACAAACGTTCAACAGCATATTTAAGAAACCCAATAGCATATGGCCCAGGCCCAGGCTATGAGGAGTAAAATTCATCAGTTCACTCAATGCATGTGTAAAATTCAAGACATCTGATAGAACATGTTATGCTGACATTAAATGTGATGACATCTGAATATGGATAAAAAAAACAAACAAAAAAAAACCTCTACAACATTAAAATTGGACTAGAGCAAATGCAACCGTCTATTGGAACATTTCAAATAGTAACCATATTGTAAAACTTTGTCGGTTTTCTCTAAACAATTTGAACTTAAAATGGTCTCCATATTTAGAGCGTTATTTTGCATCTACATTTTGCTCCTGTCATCCTTTCTTCACTTCTTCACAGATTTAACTTAATTTCTCGTCTTAATTTCTGCGTTTTCTTTCCCTTCTTCCATCTGACTCGAATTTCCTTACAGCACACTGATTTCTGTTCTCTAAAAATTAGATTATACATGTCAACTATAATTAAATTGACATTCACTGATTGATTGAATTACTGAAGGTTTAAGTTCACCCACTTTACCCAAAACCCATTGGCCCATTTTAACACATTCAGCCAAAGTGGGCCATCAATATTTAACCAACAAACCAGGAACAGTTTACATTTAGTGAGAAACTTTATAATTTAGAAAATAAAATCTTATGTCAGAGGGTTTTACCTTTAACCATTAGGGTGTCCTCCCTTGAGTGTCACATTGCATCAAAGCTATTTTATCATTTAGAGAAATAGTGTCCCTTTAATTAAAGAGCATTGTCATGATCTGAAAGTTTAGCACAGTACAATCAAATTTAAACTGCCTACTTAACCTGCAGTGACCCTACATTTATTTTTAAGAGTGGAGCCATTTACTATTGGAAGCTATGGCCACAAAGTCTCTGAAGAGACCAAAACAAAAACAAATTGCTGGATGCCAGGAAACCATTCAAAAGCATTGGAAGTGTTTGTAATGGCAATAAATCTAGGGATATAATTTCAGGGTATTAAGGATCACTTTAATGTAGGACACAGACAAAGAATACACAAGGAAAACCATGATTATCCTATTTGAATCTGCTTTTCCACCATATCCAACTCTCAGTTCCCTCCTCCACAGCTTTTCTTGGGGATCAGTTCAGTCTTCTGCCACAGACTTGGAGAAGTAATACCAATCACACCGCAAGCAATTATCTGTCCAAAATTCCCAGTCTGTTTACTCTCCTCATCTGACCCCATTCCCAGATCATCGTCCTTCTCATGAACCACCACCGCACGTCCCAGAATGGAATGGGCCCCGAAGAGCTTGGCCTCTGGGAGCTTCAGGAACTGCCTTATAACTCCTTGCTCAGAAGCAAAGTTGCCCAGGTCTCCAGGATGATGAGGGTGGTCAACACCCTTTGGATTGTAATGAGGACCAACAGTGATGCTGCCTTGACTGAGGTCTCCATACCGATGGATGTCAATGGCACGCTCTTGATGATCGATGGCAGGCAAACCACGGAGGTTGATTTTCACTTCTAAAACTCCATTAGGGAATAACTGCTTGAAGAGGATTTGCCCAAAGATCTTTGGCTGGAAAGGTGGCAAATTGGGGCTGGGAGTTACTTCACAAGTGGCATAGATTGTGTTGTTGAACTCCACGACTTCCGGCTGTGAAGCTCCGGCAATCTGACAAACTGGATTTTTAGAGAACTCTCCTCCTTGTATATGCAGCACCAGCAATATCAGAGGGATTTTTAGGATGATTTTCTCCATGTTGATCATTAAAGCCTACAATGAAGAGTGGATTCAGTGAAATCATGTATTTTAATAACATAGTATTTTTGATAGAATAAAGTTTAAAGCTTTGTTCCAGGGAGCTTTGAGAGTAGAAGTTGCATTAGTAAAATAGCACAACCAGATTAGTTTAGTCGCTATGATTTGTTGCTATATACCCTTGAGAAAAAGTGTGCTTATTTGTATTGAATGTGTACTTCAAATCTTGAAAATAATAAAATAAAAACTGTGGGTCGATTTGCAGATAATAACACTGATGAATTATAAAAAGCCACTTAAGTGTACATATCTTATATTAGTGCCTATGATGGCCACCAGAGGGCTTATACATTAACAAGCCAATGACACACATGTGGATGTAATCACACTATAATGAGTCCAGGCAAAGGTTTATGGAAATGGAAAAAGGACTAGGGAGGAGAGCCCTCTGGTGGCTCATAGTTCTCCGGCTGGCAGACGTGACTGCTTTTAAAAAGTGAACTTAGCAATAATGTCAAAATAAAAGTTAATTTAAAGTACATTGATTTATAATCTTTTTGTTTTGCCTTAAAGAAGTGGACTCATTTTGATGTGTTGACTAACATAGTACATTATAATTGAATCTATCATATTATTCAAGATTAAATATAAAGTTAATATTTTTATATCTACTCAATTGCAACTTCAATACAAATATTTATAGGCTATATATTTTTTTAAAGAAATTATATTAAACAATTTTTTAGTTCACCATAATTGCGCATTAAATTCAGTAGTACACAAACCATATTTCAAAGACAAAACAAGTAATTATGAAATTAATTTACATATAAAGATGTGCTTGGGTCAAACAAATGACCTTTTCAGCTAACTGCATTTAAGCTACAATACATTTTCATTTAATTGCATAAAGATGCAATTAAGTCTGAAACCATTACATTCTTGCACTTATATTAATATGCATAAGCATGCTAAAGTGTACTTTTCACAAGGGCAGGTAAAATAAAACACAAAATATTTATACTTGGAATAAAAAAAAACTTTGTAGTTGTACTAAATCAAGTCAATATTTGCAAGAATGGAGAGAAAAAACACATGCCAAAATCAGCAAAGGACCATTACCGAAAAGTTGTCCTTAATCTGTGTGCAGAATATTGCAGCCACAAAAATACTCCAACGCTTAATCCGTGTGCAGTCCTGAACTGAGGTTGAGAGAATGTTCCTTTGCATTTAAACTGTTGGCTACTCTTCTAGGAACTCATGCGGCGCAACAAGTTAACCATGTTAGTCTGTTAGCCACTAATTAAGTTCACCTGTGTTTCATTTAGCTCCCTTTGCCTGTGAACAGTTGTTTCAGTTCTTTGTTTTGCATTGCACCATGCATGGCTGCGTTCCAGTCCACTGTTAGACACGCACTTGGGAACTTCCCTAAGCACTTCCCCTCGGGGGAATCCCTGCCGCGGGGACTAAATCTATAGCATGAAATAAATGTTAAAGGAGAAATAAGAAAGCTGTAAAATAATCTCTGGTTTAAACTTGCTCGCTCCCGCACTTTCATGCGTGCTCAGTCCTCTCCGCATTGGATTGTGGGAAATAGTGCTTCAGCAAGTGAGGATTCAGAGAGGATTGTGGGTAAAAGTAGTAAACGAATGTAGGGAATGATGTCGTTCACTCAGAATTCGGACACCACTACAAAATGGCCGATACCCAACATATACTGTAGTGGATAGGGAGCGGTTTCAGACACAGCCTGTACACTTTCAGGCACCTATATGTCCCACAATGCAGTACGATTGGGACGTCACCACAGCCCTTGTCTAATCACCACCACAACAAACAACTCCATGATATATTAATTATATTTTGATTTATTTAAAACAAACCAAACACACCTATATACATTTGGATGCTGCATTAAACAAATTCTTAAAGGGGAAAAAAATTAAATAATAAGTGAACTCCATAGCTTATTCCAAGTGATCAAGGGCTTAGGACGTTCCAATTCAGCCCATTGCGGTTTCTGCCTGTAGTGGGCACTTTTGCAACGTAAGCAATGACGTGCATCCGGGTGAACAAGACGGAGGCAAGTTAGCAAGTGAAGGGCATGATGATTTTGGACTGGAACTCAGCCCTTGTGTTCTCCAGTGTAGATTATCTTCATTGTTTTGTGTTTATTAAAATAAGTACTGCTATAGATTCCTCTCCTCTTCATTTGGTGACTCAACTGACACATTCATTCTTAGTTAGCATACAATTCCACTTGAAGTTCATGCTTGACACCACTTCTTTTAGCAGATATTCATGAATAAGTGAATATCAGACAGTTCTTTTTCAAGAAACCATTTCTACAGGCTCTGTCCCAAACCTGACAAGCCTATATTTCACATGCAATTGGACTGTTATTTAATTGTCTTTGAAGGTATAAGTAAAGATGTCTGGGGGACTGGTTCTTCTGGCACTGATGTTAAAATCCCTGTTTAGTAGCTAAACAAGGGAGAATGAGTAAACAAGCTTCAACAACTTTCATAATATTTATTTACTTTTTTCAGCCATATTTTAGGTACATATTTGTACCCAGAAATAAGCTAAACCTAAAAATAAAATCCCAAAACCTATTTTCACAGACAATCATAGAAAAATAAGGTGTGAAAGGCAAAAAAAAAAAAAGCCACCGTATGCTATAATTATTGCGATGTGTGGCAGTGTTTTATGCTTCTTAAACAAACTGCTCAAAGGTTTCTACTGTAAATTTGACTGTTTATTTTAGACTTTGCTAATATATGAGATCTTGTGTAATTTCTTGCTTTTTTTTGCTTTTTGTACAATCTTAAGAGAAGATATTACTTTTTATTATTTTTAATTAATTGATTCAATTATCAACCTATTATCTAAGTTATTTCCATAGCTATGCAATTATTTTTTTCTTTAGATTTTTAAATCGGTGGATGCTGTTGGTTAATGTTTAACTCAGCTAACTCTTTTTATTATCTGTAGTTCAGCATTTCATTAAATTGATATTGTTACGTGATCCTGTTAGATTGAATGATGTCATCTATATGTGTAGCATGCCCGCCACCTGACTGGCGGTGCTGCAGTAAGTTAATTCTGTTTAGCAAAACAATAAGACAGACACAGTTGTGCTGTTATCAGTTAGCAGTCGCTCTTGTAATCTTTTATTACAATAATTCAAAGATTATTTATATATATTTTGTATAATTAAATCACAATATCTTGTGTCACCTTACATATGACTCACTCAAACAAAACACCAATAAACATGTGTTGTATCACTCTTGCAAGTCTTTCTTCTTCTACTCAAGCAGTATTTTCTCAGATAACTCAATACTTTTCCCCGTAAAAAATATTAATCACAATGTATTACAGTCTCTGTTGTCTGTGCAAGTGTGTCCTGCTAAATACTGTATAACTGAATAGTTGAGCGTACCATTGGTTACACAATAACCATTTAAACTGAATTACTATATACAGTACAGCAGATATACTTGATCAAAAGATCATTAAAACATGTTATAAAATCCAAATATCAACAGTAGCCTATATAATAGTATGCAAAGATTATATGTATAATATTCAACAGTTACATATGTACGTATCTACATATACATAGGGGGCCCTATCTTGCACCCAGCACAATTGACTTTGTACACCGACGCATGTATCATTCCTATTTTGCAACCGACGCACAGCGGACTTTTCCCTCCACAGACGCAGGTCGGTAAATTATTGCCTCCAGTGTCCTCAACATTTGTAGCAGAGTGCGATTGAAACATTCCACTGGTTTGCTTGGGGGTGATAAGGTGTTGTTCTGGAGTTACTGATATCTGTTAACTGCTGCAAAGTCGTGAAGAGATGGTTCTCGAATTCATGGCCTTGGTCGTGATGGATATCCGGCAAGGATAGCCAAATCTTGAAATATAGTCGTTAAATATCCTCTCCGACACCATGCTTCCAGACTATTTTCTTGTCGGGTACGCCTGGACAAATAGGGGTTCAAGGAATCAAAACCTGAGCCTCCGCAAGCCAGAATCACTCTCAGCTGCAAGGGCCTCTGGGATGAATCTCACAGTAGTTGAGCAATGGTTTCAGACCTACACGTCACTCCTCCACCGCCTACAGATCCAGGAGATGCCATCGCACCTGTGGAACTGCGATGAATCCGGACTACAGGACCATTTCATCTCAAAAAAGGTTGTTGGGGTGACTGGCAAGTCCTGCTTCCAGGTAACATCAGGGGGGAAAGGAGAAACGACAACAGTCCTGGCTGGGTTCAATGCGGTTGGGACTTACACCCCCACAATGGTAATTTTTAAGGGAAAGAGGCTCAGGGCAGAGTGGCTGGAGGAACGACCAGAAAAAGCAGTTATCAGCGTGTCAGATAATGGCTGGATAAACTCCCAGCTGTTTCTGGAGTGGGGCCAGTTTCTGCTCTTAGATGGCCACTACAGCCATGTCTTCAATCTGGAATTCTTGGAGCTCATTAAGAAAAATTATATCCATGTAGTGAGCTATCCTCCTCACACAACCCACACGCCCTCCACCCAGCAGACAGATCGCTGTTTCGAAGTATGTAACACCACTGGCAGGAACTGGGACGCAAGTGGACAAGGAAGACAGGCGGGAAGAAGCTTTCAAAACAGCTCTTTTTTTTCTGTGTTCAGCCCCGCGTGGAAGAAGGCCGCCACTGTTGAGAATGCCCAAGCAGGTTTGACTCTTTTATTAATAATTAGTTGTCTTGAATTATTTGTATAAAAATATTAGCAGTAAGTGGATTTTTACTGTCTTATTTACATTGCATCATTACATTATACACATTACTCTTCTACAGGTTTCCGAGCCTCAGGGATGTTTCCTGTCTCCACGGAAGTCATTCCAAATGACCTTTTCTTGCCAAGCCAAACCACTGAAAGGGTGATTGAGGAAACATTAGAAACCCTTCTGTTGTCGGAGGAGGACATTTATTTTGGTGTGGAAGAAGTGGTGGTATCAGCCACCCTGATGAGGATGCGCATACCTCCACCCTCACAACTGGGCCAGGCCACCATGCCTCCACCCTCACAACTGGGCCAGACCCCCATGCCTCCACCCTCACAACTAGGCCAGCCCCCCATGCCTCCACCCTCACAACTGGGCCACCCTCTCTACCCAGCATTTCAACAGCTGAGTGGGCTTCCATTGTAAGGTTTTCAGACCTGATTAAAGTACCTAAAAGAGAGAGGGGAAAGAAGAGGATGATGGCGAGGCCATCCAGCTACCACCTAACAAGCCAGGAACACTTCAACTTTGTCCAGGCCAAAGCAGACAAAAAGAAACCAAAAACAACCAAAGCCTGCTGGTGTCCGCCCCCAAAATGCTGCAGTTCCTCCCCTGCAAACAATTCAGGGAAGTGACCCCTGTACTGGTTGCAAGGGGGTCTATGGTGATGCAAGTGACCCAAAGGCCAATGAGGAATGGGTGGCTTGCTGCCCCTGCCAACGGTGGTATCATGAGTCCTGCGGAGAACTCAACGGACTTATGAATGACAATGACTTCATCTGTCTTCAATGTGTTCACTGAAGTTGTTAAAAGGTGGTAAAAGGATGTAGGCTTAATGAAAGTTCCATTCATTGAATGTAGAGTGAAGTATACAATGTCAAAATTTTTGTATTAGTTCCAGAAATGCATTTTTAAAAAATCCTTCCAAGTATTAATTAATTGAAGGTCTCCGTTGTTGTATTTTGCGCTTCATAATGCGCCACACATTTTAAATGCATGCATTGTTTTTATTTACGTTTTACACAACGTCCCAACTTCATTGGAATTGGGGTTGTATTTCTCATGTTAACCATAAAATAGTGTCCCACTTTCCCTAACAGTGTCGCACTCAACCTGATTGCTTCCAGTTTGCTGAAGAGGGTGTCAGATGGTGTTTAAAGATGAACAGTTTGTTAATATATAAATTGGGAAAATTTCACCATAGTAGCCTTCATTACAATCTATTTGAACAAAACACATACAATTGTAATATACTCTAACTGATTTAGGTTGTTTAAGATGCAATTTACCAAAAAGTGTCCCACTTTACCCGACTTAAAACCTACCCAAAATGTATTTTTTTTATTAATATAGAATTTATTTGAACTTAGTTACTTGACACATTCAGCCAAAGTGGGCAATTAATATTTTAGCACCTTACAAGGAAATTATAAAAAATTAAATATTCTTTGCATTTGATTCAGTGTTACTGTAGTAACAAACCAGGAACAGTCACAATATTGGTTTACATTTAGTGAGAAACCTTACAATTTAGAAAGTAAAATCTTATGTCAGAGGGTTTTCTACCTTTAACCATTGGAAGCTATGGCCAAAAAGCCTCTGAAAAGTCCAAAGCAAAAACACAAATTGCTGGATGCCAGGAAACCATTCAAAAGCATTGAAAGTGTTTGTAATGGCAATAAATATAGGGATATAATTTCAGGGTATTAAGTATCATTTTAATGTAAGACACAGACAAAGAAAACCATGATTATCCTATTTGAATCTGCTTTTCCACCATATCCAACTCTCAGTTCCCTCCTCCACAGCTTTTCTTGGGGATCAGTTCAGTCTTCTGCCACAGACTTGGAGAAGTAATACCAATCACACCGCAAGCAATTATCTGTCCAGAATTCCCAGTCTGTTTACTCTCCTCATCTGACCCCATTCCCAGATCATCGTCCTTCTCATGAACCACCACCGCACGTCCCAGAATGGAATGGGCCCCGAAGAGCTTGGCCTCTGGGAGCTTCAGGAACTGCCTTATAACTCCTTGCTCAGAAGCAAAGTTGCCCAGGTCTCCAGGATGATGAGGGTGGTCAACACCCTTTGGATTGTAATGAGGACCAACAGTGATGCTGCCTTGACTGAGGTCTCCATACCGATGGATGTCAATGGCACGTTCTTGATGATCGATGGCAGGCAAACCACGGAGGTTGATTTTCACTTCTAAAACTCCATTGGGGAAGAGCTGCTTGAAGAGGATTTGCCCAAAGATCTTTGGCTGGAAAGGTGGCAGATTGGGGCTGGGAGTTACTTCACAAGTGGCATAGATTGTGTTGTTGAACTCCACGACTTCCGGCTGTGAAGCTCCGGCAATCTGACAAACTGGATTTTTAGAGAACTCTCCTCCTTGTATATGCAGCACCAGCAATATCAGAGGGATTTTTAGGATGTTTTTCTCCATGTTGATCATTAAAGCCTGCAATAAAGAGTGGATTCAGTGAAATCATGTAGTTTAATAACATAGTATTTTTGATAGAATAAAGTTTAAAGCTTTGTTCCAGGGAGCTTTGAGAGTGGACGTTGCATTAGTAAAATAGCACAACCAGATTAGTTTAGTCGCTATGATTTGTTGCTATATACCCTTGAGAAAAAGTGTGCTTATTTGTATTGAAAGTGTACTTAAAATCTTGAAAATAATAAAAATAAAACTGTATGTCTAGTTGCAGATAATAACACTGATGAATTATAAAAAGCCACTTAAGTGTACATAACTTATATTAGTGCCTATGATGACCACCAGAGGGCTTCTACATTAACAAGCCAATGACACACATGTGGATGTAATCACACTATAATGAGTCCAGGCAAAGGTTTATGGAAATGGAAAAGGACTAGTGAGGAGAGACCTCTGGTGGCTCATAGTTCTTCGGCTGGCAGACGTGACTGCTTTTAAAAAGTGAACTTAGCAATAATGTCAAACTAAAAGTTTTACTTTAATGTACGTTGATTTAATAATATTTTTGTTTTTCCTTAAAGAAGTGGACTCGTTTTGATGTGTTGACTAACATAGTATATTATAATTGAATCTATCATATTATTCAAGATTAAATATAAAGTTAATATTTTTAAATCTACTCAATTGCAACTTCAATACAAATATTTCTTTGCATAGGCTATATTTTTTTAAAAAGAAATGATATTAAACAATTTTTTAGTTCACCATAATTGCGCATTAAATTCAGTAGTACACAAACCATATTTCAAAGACAAAACAAGTAATTATGAAATTAATTTACATATAAAAATGTGCTTGGGTCAAATACTCAAAAACTTTTTGTAGTTGTACTAAATCAAGTCAATATTTGCAAGAATGGAGAGAAAAAACACATGCCAAAATCAGCAAAGGACCATTACCGAAAAGTTGTCCTTAATCCGTGTGCAGAATATTGCAGCCACAAAAATACTCCAACGTTTAATCCGTGTGCAGTCCTGAACTGAGGTTGAGAGAATGTTCCTTTGCATTTAAACTGTTGGCTACTCTTCTAGGAACTCATGCGGCGCAACAAGTTAACCATGTTAGTCTGTTAGCCACTAATTAAGTTCACCTGTGTTTCATTTAGCTCCCTTTGCCTGTGAACAGTTGTTTCAGTTCTTTGTTTTGCATTGCACCATGGCTGCGTTCCAGTCCACTGTTAGAGACGCACTTGGGAACTTCCTTAAGCACTTCCCCTCGGGGGAATCCCTGCCGCCATTTTGAAGTGCGTTCCGCTTTGTGAAGTGGACGAGGGAAGTTTATATAGACAGACCTTCGTCCCCCCGATTTTGACAGAGGGAGCAAGTCTACTGTGTCCGAAACCGCTCACTTGTTCACTCATTCACTAATCCCTATATAGTGTACTGCATTTGAGTGCACTCTATTGCCCTGTCCCAAATGGCACACTCCGGACTTGTGGACTTCCTCAGAGTCCACACTTTGGTGACGTCATGTAGTGCAGACTTATAGGGCCTTTGGCGCGAGTCCACGAGGGCGCATTGAGAGGTATTTTTGGGACAGACTCGATCGCCACGCCGGAAATAGGAAGACGGTCCGGTTGTTGTTTAAATATTATATTTCTACATTTACATATGATTCAGTAAAGCCCTGACATTCGGTTATATTTATTTAATGAATCATAATGCGATCGTAGCCTATTATTCAGTGCACTATTTATGTTTATATTAAATATAAATATATATTTATGTTTGAGACATCAACCACTGGTTGATGACCATATGTTTGTATAAACTGTAGATAATAACTGGTAAAATGTACACATAGGTCATAAAAACCATAATGATATTTACACTTAAATATTTTCTTCTCATGTTAAAGTGAGCGAAAGCTCCTCCCATTCGTTGTCTGATTGGCCTTTCGCAAATTCGCAAGGATTTCTGGGTAGTTAAAGTGCGTGAAGCCTGCATCTATGCAGGCTTCGCGGAAGACCGCTTCAAGGGTACAAAGGGGGCGCTGCTGAGCACACTTCAGAGCGTTAAAATGATGAATGGGACGGTCTACGGACTCGTAGACTCAGCGAGCACGCGCAATTTCAGTCCACGAGACCGAAAGTCCACATGAAGTGCGTAATTTGGGACAGGGCCTATCTCCAATGAGTGAACGAAATGAAGTGAGTGAATTCGGACGCTGACGTTTACACTGTGCGTAGGAGAGCTGGAGCTGTCGCAGAAAAGGCTTCGTCACACACAGTGATAAAACTCCATTTATCTTACGTTACTTACTTTATAAAATAATATTAACAATCAAAATAATTATATATACCTCCGTGCCAGCTTTGTAGTTTCATCGATTGAAATTGTTAGAAACTCTCACGCTCACAGATGACGTGGTCGTTGAGCGTCCTCAGGCGACCGTTATGATTACATTCGAATGAATACGCACCTACTGATGATTAACGCATATTTTTTAAATCATCCAACAAATTATCATCTATTCCTGGGAAATAGTGCTTTAGCAAATGTACACTTGAATTCAGAGAGGATTGTGGGTAAAAGTAGTGAACGAATGTAGGGAATGTTGTCGTTCACTCAGAATTCGGACACCACTACAAAATGGCCAATACCCTTTATAGAATACTAGTGGACAGGGAGCGGTTTCAGACACAGCCTACTTCACATATACACTTCAGGCACCTATATGTCCCACAATGCAGTACGATTGTGACGTCTCAGCACAGATCTTGTCTAATCACCACCACAACAAACAACTCCATGATATTTTAATTATATTTTTATTTATTTAAAACAAACCAAACACACCTATATACATTTGGATGCTGCATTAAACGAATTCTTAAAGGGGAAAAAATTTAAATAATAAGTGAACTCCATAGCTGATTCCAAGTGATCAAGGGCTTAGGACGTTTCAATTCAGCCCATTGCGGTTTCCGCCTGTAGTGGGCACTCTTGCAACGTAAGCAATGACGTGCATCCGGGTGAACAAGACGGAGGGAAGTTAGCAAGTGAAGGGCATGACGATTTTGGACTGGAACTCAGCCCTTGTGTTCTCCAGTGTAGATTATCTTCATTGTTTTGTGTTTATTAAAAAAAGTACTGCTATAGATTCCTCTCCTCTTCATTTGGTGACTCATCTGTGACACATTCATTCTTACAATTCCACTTAAAGTTCATGCTTGACACCACTTCTTTTAGCAGATATTCATCATAAGTGAATATTTGACAGTTCTTTTTCAAGAAACCATTTCTACAGGCTCTGTCCCAAACCTGACAAGCCTATATTTCACATGCAGTTGGACTGTTATTTAATTGTCTTTGTAGGTATAAGTAAAGATGTCTGGGGGACTGGTTCTTCTGGCACTGATGTTAAAATCCCTGTTTAGTAGCTAAACAAGGGAGAATGAGTAAACAAGCTTTAACAACTTTCATAAGATTTATTTACTTTTTTCAGCCATATTTTAGGTACAGATTTGTACCCAGAAATAAGCTAAACGTAAAAATAAAATCCCAAAACCTATTTTCACAGACAATCATAGAAAAATAAGGTGTGAAAGGCAAAAAAGAAAAGAAAAAAAAAGCGTATACTATAATCATTGCGATGTGTGGCAGTGTTTTATGCTTCTTAAACAAACTGCTCAAAGGTTTCTACTGTAAATTTGACTGTTTATTTTAGACTTAGCTAATTTATGAGATCTTGTGTAATTTCTTGCTTTTTGTCCCCGCTTTATGTACAATCTTAAGAGAAGAGATTCTTTTTTATTATTTTTAATTCATTGATTCAATTATCAACCTATTATCTGCTAAGTTATTTCCATAGCTATGCAATTATTTTTTTCTTTAGATTTTTAAATCGGTGGATGCTGTTGGTTAATGTTTAACTCAGCTAACTCTTTTTATTATCTGTAGTTCAGCATTTCATTAAATTGATATTGTTACATGATACTGTTAGATTGAATGACGTCATCTATATGTATAGCATGCCCGCCACCTGACTGGCAGTGCTGCAGTAAGTTAATTCTGTTTGGCAAAACAATAAGACAGACACAGTTGTGCTGTTATCAGTTAGCAGTCGCTCTTGTAATCTTTTATTACAATAATTCAAAAATTATTTATATATATATTGTATAATTAAACCACAATATCTTGTGTCACCTTACATATGACTCACTCAAACAAAACACCAATAAACATGTGTTGTATCAATCTTGCAAGTATTTCTTCTTCTACTCAAGTAGTATTTTCTCAGATAACTCAATACTTTTCCCCGTAAAATATTAATCATAATGTATTACAGTCTCTGTTGTCTGTGCAAGTGTGTCCTGCTAAATACTGTATAACTGAATAGTTGAGCGTACCATTGGTTACACAATAACCATTTAAACTGAATTACTATATACAGTACAGAAGATATACTTGATCAAAAGATCATTAAAACATGTTAGAAAATCCAAATATCAACAGTAGCCTATATAATAGTATGCAAAGATTATATATGTATAATATTCAACAGTTACATACAGTGCTATGCATAAGTTTAGACACCCATGCTAAAGTCGACTAAAAAGAGGAATAAAAAATCATCTTTTGGAAATTGAAATATCCCCACATCATCACACACCCTTCACCATACCTGGAGATTGGCATGGAGTACTTTCCATAAGATCATCTCTCAATGCAAATCAAACCAGCTGTTAGGCTAACTGAAATAAAACCATGCCAATCTCCAGGTATGGTGAAGGGTGTGTGATGATGTGGGGATATTTCAATTCCAAAGGCCAAGGGAACTTTATCAGGATGCAGAGTATCCTGGATCCATATAGTAACTGGCCTTTAAAAATAAAAATCTGCCTGCCTCTATGGGAATTTAACATAGGGGTGTCCAAACTTATGCACCCTGTATTTTAAGGAAGGACATTTATTTATTTACGATACATTATTCATTCACAAAGTGAATTGGTTTTGGTGTCCTTAAAGGTTGGATTTTTCCAATTTTTTTTTTAAATTAAGGCATTAAGTTCAATTTCCAAAAGATTATTTTTTATTCCTCTTTTTAGTCAACTTTAGCATGGGTGTCTAAACTTATGCATAGCACTGTATGTACGTATCTACATATACATAGGGGGCCCTATCTTGCACCCAGCACAATTGACTTTGTACACCGACGCATGTATCATTATTTTACAACCGACGCACAGCGGACTTGTCCCTCCACAGACGCACGTTGGTAAATTATCGCCTCCAGCGTCCTCAACATTTGTAGCAGAGTGCGATTGAAACATTCCACTGGTTTGCTTGGGGGTGATAAGGTGTTGTTCTGGAGTTACTGATATCTGTTAACTGCTGCAAAGTCGTGAAGAGATGGTTCTCGAATTCATGGCCTTGGTCATGATGGAGCCGGCAAGGATAGCCAAATCTTGGGATATAGTCGTTAAATATCCTCTCCGACACCATGCTTCCAGACTATTTTCTTGTCGGGTACGCCTGGACAAATAGGGGTTCATGAAAAGGAATCAAAACCTGAGCCTCCGCAAGCCTGAATCACTCTCAGCTGCAAGGGCCTCTGGGATGAATCTCACAGTAGTTGAGCAATGGTTTCAGACCTACACATTACACCTCCATCGCCTACAGATCCAGGAGATGCCATCTCACCTGTGGAACTGCGATGAATCCGGACTGCAGGATCATTTAATCTCAAAAAAGGTTGTTGGGGTGACTGGCAAGTCCTGCTTCCAGGTAACATCAGGGGGGAAAGGAGAAACGACAACAGTCCTGGCTGGGTTCAATGCGGTTGGGACTTACACCCCCACAATGGTAATTTTTAAGGGAAAGAGGCTCATGGCAGAGTGGCTGGAGGAACGACCAGAAAAAGCAGTTATCCGCGTGTCAGATAATGGCTGGATAAACTCCCAGCTGTTTCTAGAGTGGGGCCAGTTTCTGCTCTTAGATGGCCACTACAGCCATGTCTTCAATCTGGAATTCTTGGAGCTCATTAAGAAAAATAATATCCATGTAGTGAGCTATCCTCCTCACACAACCCACACGCCCTCCACCCAGCAGACAGATCGCTGTTTCGAAGCCTGAAACACCACTGGCAGGAACTGGGACGCAAGTGGACAAGGAAGACAGGCGGGAAGAAGCTTCCAAAACAGCTCTTTTTTTTCTGTATTCAGCCCCGCGTGGAAGAAGGCCGCCACTGTTGAGAATGCCCAAGCAGGTTTGACTCTTTTATTAATAATTAGTTGTCTTGAATTATTTGTATAAAAATATTAGCAGTAAGTGGTTCATTGTTTTTACTGTCTTATTTACATTGCATCATTACATTATAAACATTACTCTTCTACAGGTTACGAGCCTCAGGGATGTTTCCTGTCTCCACGGAAGTCATTCCAACTGTTCTTTTCTTGCCAAGCCAAACCACTGAAAGGGTGATTGAGGAAACATCAGAAACCATTCTGTTGTCAGAGGAGGACATTTATTTTGGTGTGGAAGAATTGGTATCAGCCACCCTGATGAGGATGTGCATACCTCCACCCTCACAACTGGGCCAGGCCACAATGCCTCCACCCTCACAACTAGGCCACCCCCCATGCCTTCACCCTCACAACTAGGCCAGCCCCCCATGCCTCCATCCTCACAACTAGGCCAGCCCCCCATGCCTTCACCCTCACAACTAGGCCAGCCCCCCATGCCTCCACCATCACAACTAGGCCACCCCCCATGCCTCCACCCTCACAACTAGGCCCACCCCCCATGCCTCCACCCTCACAACTAGGCCAGCCCCCATGCCTCCACCCTCACAACTAGGCCACCCCCCATGCCTCCACCCTCACAACTGGGCCACCCTTTCTACCCAGCACTTCAACAGCTGAGTGGGCTTCAATTGTAAGGTTTTCAGACCTGATTAAAGTACCTAGAAGAGAGAGGGGAAAGAAGAGGATGATGGCGAGGCCACCCAGCTACCACCTAACACGCCAGGAACACTTCAACTTTGTCCAGGCCAAAGCAGACAAAAAAAACCCCAAAAACAACCAAAGTGCGTAAGACTGATTGTGTCAGCCCCCAAAAAGCTGCCGTTCCTCCCCTGCAAACAGTTCAGGGAAGTGACCCCTGTACTGGTTGCCAGGGGGTCTATGGTGATGCAAGTGACCCAAAGGCCAATGAGGAATAGGTGACTTGCTGCCACTGCCAACGGTGGTATCATGAGTCCTGCGGAGAGCTCAACGGACTTATGAATGACGATGACTTCATCGGTCTTGGATGTGTTCACTGAAGTTGTTAAAAGGTGGTAAAAGTATGTAGGCTTAATGAAAGTTCCATTCATTGAATGTAGAGTGAAGTATAAAATGTTACAATTTTTGCATCAGTTCCAGAAATGCATTTTTTAAAAATCCTTCCAAGTATTAATTAATTGATTGAAGGTCTCCGTTGTTATATTTTGTGCTTCAACATTTTCAATGCATGTATTTTGTTTTTATTTACGTTTTACACAACGTCCCAACTTCATTGGAATTGGGGTTGTATTTCTCATGTTAACCATAAAATAGTGTCCCACTCAACCCGATTGCTTCCAGTTTGCTGAAGAGGGTGTCAGATGGTGTTTAAATATGAACCGTTTGTTATTAAATACATAAATTGGGAACATTTCACCATAGTGGCCTTCATTACAATCTATTTAAACAAAACACATACAATTTTAATATATTCTAACTGATTTAGGTTGTTTAAAATGCAATTTAGCAAAAAGTGTCCCACTTTACCTGACTCAACCCTACTTCTACTTAAAGGATTAGTTCACTTTAAAAAAAAACTTTTGCTGATAATTTACTCACCCCCATGTCATCCAAGATGTCCATGTCTTTCTTTCTTCAGTCGAAAAGAAATTAAGGTTTTTGATGAAAACATTTCTTCATATAATGGACGTCAATGGGCCTCAAATGGTTCAAGGTCCAAATGACAGTTTCAGTGCAGCTTCATAGGGCTACCATCGTACGATACCAGACTATGAATAAGGGTCTTATCTGGCGAAATGTTTGGTAATTTCAAAAATAAATAAAGTTTAAGTTTTATAAGCACACATGTTCGCCTTGCTGTGTTCTGTGATGCGCGTTCGTGACGTCACGTAATATTCAATTACGTTGAAAAGGTCACGCTTGTGTACCGAGTCAGTGTTTACATGTGCGGAAGGAGGACCATAAACACATATTCAAATGTCTTTGTGTCAGTTTATCGTTTAAGTGCCCATTTCGTGTGCGTATCCTGGGTGTTGTAATATTAAAAAGCCTAAAAGAAAATTTTCGTCAGGACAGAAATGTTTTAGTTTTCATAGAAGCGCGACCTTTTCAACGTAATTTCGACGTCACGAACGCGCATCACAGAACAGAGCAAGGCGAGCATTTGTGCTTATAAAACTTTAACTTTTTTATGTATTTTTGAAATGACTGAACGTTTCGCTAGAAGACCCTTATTCATCGCCTGGTATCGTTTAAAGCCCTTTGAAGCTGCACTGACACTGTCATTTGGACCTTGAACCGTTTGGGACCCATTTAAGTCCATTATATGGAGAAATGTTTATCAAAAACCTAAATTTCTTTTCGACTGAAGAAAGAAAGACGTGGACGTTTTGGATGACATGAGGGTGAGTAAATTATCAGCAAAAGTTTTTTTTAAAAGTGAACTAATCCTTTAAGGTAACAAAGTATATGTACTTCGTTACTTGACACCTCGTTTTTTAACACATTCAGCCAAAGTGGGCAATTAATATTTTAGCACCTTACAAGAAAACTAATAATATATATATATTCTTTGCATTTGATTCAGTGTTACTGTAGTAACAAACAAACCAGGGACAGTCACAATATTGGTTTAAATTTAGTGAGAAACCTTACAATTTAGAAAATAAAAAATTCTACCTTTAACCATTAGAGTGTCCTCACTTGAGGTGTGGCCACACCCACCAGTGTTATATTGCATCAACCAAAGCTATTTTATCATTTAGAGAAATAGTGGCTCTTTAATTAAAAAGCACTGTCATGCTATGAAAGTGTAAACCATTGAGCACAGTACGGTCAAATTTTAACTGCCCACTTTACCTGCATTCACCCTACATTTATTTTTAAGAGTGGACCCATTTACTATTGAAAGCTATGGCCAAAAAGTCTCTGAAGAGACCAAAGCAAAAACACGAATTGCTGGATACCAGGAAACCATTCAAAAGCATTCGAAGGATATCATTTCAGGGTATTAAGTATCATTTTAATGTAGGACACAGACAAAGAAAAAACTAAGAAAACCATGATTATCCTATTTGAATCTGCTTTTCCACCATATCCAACTCTCAGTTCCGTCCTCCACAGCTTTTCTTGGTGATCAGTTCAGTCTTCTGCCACAGACTTGGAGAAGTAATACCAATCACACCGCAAGCAATTATCTGTCCAGAATTCCCAGTCTGTTTACTCTCCTCATCTGACCCCATTCCCAGATCATCGTCCTTCTCATGAACCACCACCGCACGTCCCAGAATGGAATGGGCGCCGAAGAGCTTGGCCTCTGGGAGCTTCAGGAACTGCCTTATAACTCCTTGCTCAGAAGCAAAGTTGCCCAGGTCTCCAGGATGATGAGGGTGGTCAACACCCTTTGGATTGTAATGAGGACCAACAGTGATGCTGCCTTGACTGAGGTCTCCATACCGATGGATGTCAATGGCACGCTCTTGATGATCGATGGCAGGCAAACCACGGAGGTTGATTTTCACTTCTAAAACTCCATTGGGGAAGAGCTGCTTGAAGAGGATTTGCCCAAAGATCTTTGGCTGGAAAGGTGGCAAATTGGGGCTGGGAGTTACTTCACAAGTGGCATAGATTGTGTTGTTGAACTCCACGACTTCCGGCTGTGAAGCTCCGGCAATCTGACAAACTGGATTTTTAGAGAACTCTCCTCCTTGTATATGCAGCACCAGCAATATCAGAGGGATTTTTAGGATGATTTTCTCCATGTTGATCATTAAAGCCTGCAATGAAGAGTGAAATCATGTGGTGAAATCATGTGGTTTAATAACATAGTATTTTTGATAGAATAAAGTTTAAAGCTTTGTTCCAGGGAGCTTTGAGAGTGGACGTTGCATTAGTAAAATAGCACAACCAGATTAGTTTAGTCGCTATGATTTGTTGCTATATACCCTTGAGAAAAAGTGTGCTTATTTGTATTGAATGTGTACTTAAAATCTTGAAAATAATAAAAATAAAACTGTAGGTCTACTTGCAGATAATAACACTGATGAATTATAAAAAGCCACTTAAGTGTACATATCTTATATTAGTGCCTATGATGGCCACCAGAGGGCTTCTACATTAACAAGCCAATGACACACATGTGGATGTAATCACACTATAATGAGTCCAGGCAAAGGTTTATGGAAATGGAAAAGGACTAGGGAGGAGAGACCTCTGGTGGCTCATAGTTCTCCGGCTGGCAGACGTGACTGCTTTTAAAAAGTGAACTTAGCAATAATGTCAAAATAAAAGTTAATTTAAAGTACATTGATTTATAATCTTTTTGTTTTGCCTTAAAGAAGTGGACTCATTTTGATGTGTTGACTAACATAGTACATTATAATTGAATCTATCATATTATTCAAGATTAAATATAAAGTTAATATTTTTAAATCTACTCAATTGCAACTTCAATACAAATATTTATTTGCATAGGCTATATATTTTTTTAAAGAAATTATATTAAACTATTTTTTAGTTAACCATAATTGCGCATTAAATTCAGTAGTACACAAACCATATTTCAAAGACAAAACAAGTAATTATGAAATTAATTTACATATAAAGATGTGCTTGGGTCAAACAAATGCCCTTTTCAGCTAACTGCATTTAAGCTACAATACATTTGAATTTAATTGCATAAAGATACAATTAAGTCTGAAACCATTACATTCTTGCACTTATATTAATATGCATAAGCATGCCAAAGTGTACTTTTCACAAGGGCAGGTAAAATAAAACACAAAATATTTATACTTTGAATAAAAAAAAACTTTTTGTAGTTGTACTAAATCAAGTCAATATTTGCAAGAATGGAGAGAAAAAACACATGCCAAAATCCATTACCGAAAAGTTGTCCTTAATCCGTGTGCAGAATATTGCAGCCACAAAAATACTCCAACGTTTAATCCGTGTGCAGTCCTGAACTGAGGTTGAGAGAATGTTCCTTTGCATTTAAACTGTTGGCTACTCTTCTAGGAACTCATGTGGCGCAACAAGTTAACCATGTTAGTCTGTTAGCCACTAATTAAGTTCACCTGTGTTTCATTTAGCTCCCTTTGCCTGTGAACAGTTGTTTCAGTTCTTTGTTTTGCATTGCACCATGGCTGCGTTCCAGTCCACTGTTAGACACGCACTTGGGAACTTCCCTAAGCACTTCCCCTCGGGGGAATCCCTGCCGCAAGGACTAAATCTATAGCATGAAATAAATGTTAAAGGAGCTGTAAAATAATCTCTGGTTTAAACTTGCTCGCTCCCGCACTTTCATGCGTGCTCAGTCCTCTCCGCATTGGATTGTGGGAAATAGTGCTTCAGCAAGTGTATATCGAATGTACACTCGAATTCAGAGAGGATTGTGGGTAAAAGTAGTAAACGAATGTAGGGAATGATGTCGTTCACTCAGAATTCGGACACCACTACAAAATGGCCAATACCCAACATAGTATTCTGTAGTGGATAGGGAGCGGTTTCAGACACAGCCTGTATACTTCAGGCACCTATATGTCCCACAATGCAGTACGATTGGGACGTCACCACAGCCCTTGTCTAATCACCACCACAACAAACAACTCCATGATATATTAATTATATTTTGATTTATTTAAAACAAACCAAACACACCTATATACATTTGGATGCTGCATTAAACAAATTCGTAAAGGGGAAAAAATTTAAATAATAAGTGAACTCCATAGCTTATTCCAAGTGATCAAGGGCTTAGGACGTTCCAATTCAGCCCATTGCGGTTTCCGCCTGTAGTGGGCACTCTTGCAACGTAAGCAATGACGTGCATCCGGGTGAACAAGACGGAGGGAAGTTAGCAAGTGAAGGGCATGACGATTTTGGACTGGAACGCAGCCCTTGTGTTCTCCAGTGTAGATTATCTTCATTGTTTTGTGTTTATTAAAATAAGTACTGCTATAGATTCCTCTCCTCTTCATTTGGTGACTCAACTGACACATTCATTCTTAGTTAGCATACAATTCCACTTGAAGTTCATGCTTGACACCACTTCTTTTAGCAGATATTCATGAATAAGTGAATATCAGACAGTTCTTTTTCAAGAAACCATTTCTACAGGCTCTGTCCCAAACCTGACAAGCCTATATTTCACATGCAATTGGACTGTTATTTAATTGTCTTTGAAGGTATAAGTAAAGATGTCTGGGGGACTGGTTCTTCTGGCACTGATGTTAAAATCCCTGTTTAGTAGCTAGTAAACTAGCTAGTAGCTAGTTTAGTAGTCTGGGTGGTGTCCGCAGAATAATATAGAATTCATAGACAATTGGAAAAGTTTTTGGGGCAAACCTGACCTGTTGAAAAGAGATGGTATTCATCCCTCCTGGGATGGTGCTGCTCTTCTCTCTAGTAATTTGGCTCATAGTCTTAGAGATAAAACATGACAATCTGGGCCTCAGGTCAGGAAGCAGACAGACTGGCTTAACCGACCGTCTGCTAGCGGCCTCACGTCACCAAGGTCAGATAAATCCCATCACATAGAGCCTCTTTCACCTAGATATCATCATATAGAGACTGTGTCTGTTCCCCGAACTTGGAAATCAAAAATACGTTCAAACCCATCTAAGGTTAAAAATTTAATTGATCTTCAACAAATAAAAAACAGATATAATACAAATGAGCAAATGATAAAGCTTGGGTTGCTGAATATTCGATCTCTTACTTCAAAAGCGCTAATAGTTAATGATATGATTACAGATTATAACCTAGATGTGCTGTGTTTAACAGAAACCTGGCTAAAACCAAACGATTACATTGCTTTAAATGAGTCAACCCCACAAGATTACGGTTATAAACATGAACCTCGTCTGAAACGCAAAGGAGGAGGTGTTGCTGTAATTTATAGTAATATTTTCAAAACCACTAAGAAATCTAGTTGTAAATATAATTCTTTTGAAGTGTTGGTGCTTAATGTAAAAATATATAGTGTAAACGATAAATCACGTTTGAAAATTCTGCTGGCTACTGTATACAGGCCACCAGGGCACCATACAGACTTTATCAAAGAATTTGCGGACTTTCTATCAGAATTAGTATTGGCTGCAGATAAAGTACTAATTGTTGGTGACTTTAATATACACATAGATAATGAAAAAGATGCATTGGGATTGGCATTTAAAGACATTATAAACTCAATTGGAGTTAGACAACACGTGTCAGGACCGACTCATTGTCGTAATCATACTCTAGATCTAATACTATCACATGGAATAGATGTTGATGCCGTTGAAATACTGCAACAGAGCGATGACATCTCAGATCACTATCTCGTCTCGTGTAAATTACATTTAGCCAAGGCTGCAAAGCCGACTCCGTGTTATAAATATGTTAGACCGATTACTTCTGCTACTAAAGATTGCTTTATCAATAATCTTCCTAATCAGTTTCATCATCTCAGCATCCCGGATAGCTTAGAAGAACTTGATATTGCAACAGAAACTTTTAACTCTCTCTTTTCCAGCACTTTAGACACAGTTGCTCCGCTGCGCTTAAAGAAGATTAAAGAACATAGTCCAACGCCGTGGCACAACGAGCACACTCAGGCCCTTAAGAGAGCAGCCAGAAAAATGGAACGCAACTGGAAGAAAACAAAACTAGAGGTGTTTCGGATTTCATGGAAGGAGAGCTCGATTGCTTACAGAGAGGCTTTAAAAGCTGCTAGATCTGCTTATTTTTCAACCCTATTAGAAGAAAATAAACATAATCCTAGGTATTTATTTGAAACAGTGGCTAAACTAACGAAAAAGAAAGCTTCAATCCCAGAAGCTTCCAAGAAACACAGCAGTAATGACTTTATGAACTTCTTCACTTATAAGATCGATAATATCAGGGACAAAATTATAACTATGCAACCGTCTAATACAGTATCACATCAGCGAGAGCATTGTAGTCTCCCTGAGGGAAAATTTGATTCTTTCATTGCTATAGGAGAGGAAGAATTTTGCAAACTCGTCAAATCATCTAAATCGACAACGTGTATGTTAGACCCTATACCGACTAAGCTGCTGAAAGAGATGCTTCCAGATGTCATAGATCCTCTTCTTAATATCATTAATTCATCTTTGTCTCTAGGATACGTACCAAAAACCTTTAAGCTAGCTATGATTAAACCGCTTGTTAAAAAACAGCAACTTGATCCTACAAAACTAGTCAATTACAGGCCGATCTCTAATCTGCCATTTCTGTCAAAGATATTAGTAAAAGCAGTATCCTCACAACTGTGTTCCTTTCTAGAAAGAAATGATATCTGCGAGGATTTTCAGTCCGGATTTAGACCGTACCATAGTACCGAGACAGCTCTCGTTAGAGTCACAAATGATTTGCTCTTATCATCTGATCGTGGTTGTATCTCTCTATTAGTATTACTGGATCTTAGTGCTGCATTTGACACCATTGACCACAACATCCTTTTAAATAGACTCGAACATTATGTTGGCATTAGTGGAATTGCACTAGCATGGTTTAAATCATACTTATCTGACCGTTATCAGTTTGTAGCAGTAAATGAAGAGATGTCTTATCAATCACAAGTTCAGTATGGCGTACCACAAGGCTCAGTACTAGGACCGCTGCTGTTCACTCTGTATATGCTACCATTAGGAGATATCATTAGGAAACATGGAATTAGCTTTCACTGTTATGCCGACGATACTCAGCTGTATATTTCTTCAAAACCTAACGAAACCTACCAATTCACAAAATTAACGGAATGCATAGCTGATATAAAAAATTGGATGACTAGTAATTTCCTACTACTAAATTCAGAAAAAACAGAGATTCTAATTATTGGACAAAAAACTTCCACACGTAATAACCTAGAGTACTGTCTAACACTTGATGGCTGCTCTGTTAAGTCTTCGTCGTCGGTTAGGAACCTGGGTGTGCTCTTTGATACCAATCTTTCATTTGAAAGTCATGTGTCTAGTATCTGTAAAACCGCTTTCTTCCATCTTAAAAATATATCTAAATTACGTCATATGCTCTCAATGAATAATGCAGAACAATTAGTTCATGCGTTTATGACCTCAAGGCTAGATTATTGTAATGCTCTACTGGGTGGCTGCCCTGCACGCTTAATAAACAAACTACAGCTAGTTCAAAACGCAGCAGCTCGAGTTCTTACTAGAACCAGGAAGTATGACCATATTAGCCCCGTTCTGTCAACACTGCATTGGCTGCCTATTAAACATCGTATAAATTTTAAAATATTGCTGATCACTTACAAAGCACTAAATGGTTTAGCTCCGCAGTACTTGAGCGAGCTCTTAACGCATTATCGTCCTTCGCGTCTACTGCGATCTCAAAATTCCGGCCAGTTAATAATACCTAGAATATCAAAATCGACTGCTGGCGGTAGATCCTTTTCCTACTTAGCACCAAAACTCTGGAACAGTCTTCCTACCATTGTCCGGGAAGCAGACACACTCTGTCAGTTCAAATCTAGACTAAAAACACATCTCTTCGGCCTAGCATACACATAACACATTATAGACTTATATAATTAGGCTGCATAGTTTAGAACAGCCGGGACCGGGAACACTTCCCGTAAATCCTGATGTACTTGGTACATCATAAGAAGGATGGCGTCTACGCTAATATTAGTCTCTCTGTCTATCCCGAGGTTTACTGCTGTCCACCGGAACCAGGCCGTATCCAGATCTGATGAAGGACCAGCGCCAGGACACGACGACGACGCCGCTGACCTGAAGTGTCAACCAGTCTCTCCTCCTCTCCACTCCGACTTCAACTGGACAAATACTCTGATTCATTCTGAACTTCATACACTGTTCACTCATTGGCCAGAGGAGAACTGGCCCCCGACTGAGCCTGGGTTCTCCCAAGGTTTTTTTCTCCATTCTGTCACCTGATGGAGTTTTGGTTCCTTGCCGCTGTTGCCTTACCTTCTGGCTTGCTTAGTTGGGGACATTTAATATTCAACAATATTATAGATCTGCCTTAAAGGTGGACGATGATGAAATTGTTTTTTGTATTATTTTCATGTTATCACTGTGAAGCTGCTTTGATACAATCTGTATTGTAAAAAGCGCTATATAAATAAAGATGACTTGACTTGACTTAAACAAGGGAGAATGAGTAAACAAGCTTCAACAACTTTCATAAGATTTATTTACTTTTTTCAGCCATATTTTAGGTACAGATTTGTACCCAGAAATAAGCTAAACCTAAAAATAAAATCCCAAAACCTATTTTCACAGACAATCATAGAAAAATAAGGTGTGAAAGGCAAAAAAAAAAAAAAAAAAAAAAACCACCGTATACTATAATTATTGCGATGTGTGGCAGTGTTTTATGCTTCTTAAACAAACTGCTCAAAGGTTTCTACTGTAAATTTGACTGTTTATTTTAGACTTTGCTAATATATGAGATCTTGTGTAATTTCTTGCTTTTTTTTCCTTTTTGTACAATCTTAAGAGAAGATATTACTTTGTATTATTTTTAATTCATTGATTCAATTATCAACCTATTATCGAAGTTATTTCCATAGCTATGCAATTATTTTTTTCTTTAGATTTTTAAAATAATTAATTTTTTATATTAATATTAATCACAATGTATTACAGTCTCTGTTGTCTGTGCAAGTGTGTCCTGCTAAATACTGTATAACTGAATAGTTGAGCGTACCATTGGTTACACAATAACCATTTAAACTGAATTACTATATACAGTACAGCGGATATACTTGATCAAAAGATCATTAAAACATGTTATAAAATCCAAATATCAACAGTAGCCTATATAATAGTATGCAAAGATTATATGTATAATATTCAACAGTTACATATGTACGTATCTACATATACATAGGGGGTCCTATCTTGCACCCAGCACAATTGACTTTGTACACCGACACATGTATCATTCCTATTTTGCAACCGACGCACAGCGGACTTTTCCCTCCACAGACGCAGGTCGGTAAATTATCGCCTCCAGCGTCCTCAACATTTGTAGAAGAGTGCGATTGAAACGTTCCACTGAGTTTGCTTGGGGGTGATAAGGTGTTGTTCTGGAGTTACTGATATCTGTTAACTGCTGCAAAGTCGTGAAGAGATGGTTCTCGAATTCATGGCCTTGGTCGTGATGGATATCCGGCAAGGATAGCCAAATCTTGGGATATAGTCGTTAAATATCCTCTCTGACACCATGCTTCCAGACTATTTTCTAGTCGGGTACGCCTGGACAAATAGGGGTTCATGAAAAGGAATCAAAACCTGAGCCTCCGCAAGCCAGAATCACTCTGAGCTGCAAGGGCCTCTGGGATGAATCTCACAGTAGTTGAGCAATGGTTTCAGACCTACACGTCACTCCTCCACAGGGACGGACTGGGACTAAAAAACGGCCCTGGACTTTGACTAGGCCCGGCCCAAAGCAATCGGCACGCGGAAACTCGTCAACAACAACAATAACGCCTGGCATGAGTGTCACAAGACTTTAATTGGGTCTCATGATACTATACCATCCAAATTATAGCAATAGCACTGATGTTGACTAGATGTTGTGTTAAAAGCATATTATTCTAGATTAACTTGAATACTCACATATAAATGGAGGTCTCAACACACTGCAGTCCTGTGTAAAAACCTCTAGGCTGTGACTGTCTGACTTGGGGCGCTTGAAGTAATTTAAAGTTGAGCTGGAGTGGGTGTCTTTCTCTGCTCTTGGTCTAAGCTCAACCTGAATAAACAAATGATGGAATGAAAAAAAATAACAGCATATTATACAATCTATTCCATGCTGTCTCAAAATGAATTTATTACTTAATAATCTTAATTAATTTATGCAGCAATTAATCTTACATCACAAATAATATCACATCTAAATGAAAATACACCATTACAAATGTAACATCTGTATTTAAAATCTTCAAAGTTTGTAAACTGTAACGTTACCAACATTTTTAAAAGTAAAAGGACAACATATTTCTTAATATTAGCTACTGCATGTGGCATTTTACAGCTAAAATGTTGAAGTTGAGCTGTTTTAACTAATGTAATCATTAAAAATGTAGCAACCCGAATATCACTTCCTAACATCATCCCTAGCAAGTAACTCTCTTTCTCCTCTCATGTTTACTTACTTGCCCTGGATCTACCTGTGGACCAGCTCATCTCTCTGTCCCTCATCATCACTGGTGGCATGTTGCTATATCTGTCTGGCTCACTTCTTCACTGCTGCTAATATTTAACTGTGAGGTGCTGCTGCTGGCTGTGCTGCTAAATATTTCAGTTAGTTTGCGACATTTAGCGGCTTCAGTATCGAAATTCCGCAAAAAAAATTATCTCGCCTTCTCAGCCCCGCCCTTTTCTTTCCGTTTTTTACCCGCGGCCGCGTTAACGGAAAAAAAACAGGTGATGACTGCTTGCGTGGCGGGTGGTGAGCCGGCCCGCCGGCCGTCCTGGAATACCGGCCGTTCTGTGATTCTCCAGATCACACAGATGGCCAGTCCGCCCCTGCTCCTCCACCGCCTACAGATCCAGGAGATGCCATCGCACCTGTGGAACTGCGATGAATCCGGACTACAGGACCATTTCATCTCAAAAAAGGTTGTTGGGGTGACTGGCAAGTCCTGCTTCCAGGTAACATCAGGGGGAAAAGGATAAACGACAACAGTCCTGGCTGGGTTCAATGCGGTTGGGACTTACACCCCCACAATGGTAATTTTTAAGGGAAAGAGGCTCAGGGCAGAGTGGCTGGAGGAACGACCAGAAAAAGCAGTTATCCGCGTGTCAGATAATGGCTGGATAAACTCCCAGCTGTTTCTGGAGTGGGGCCAGTTTCTGCTCTTAGATGGCCACTACAGCCATGTCTTCAATCTGGAATTCTTGGAGCTCATTAAGAAAAATTATATCCATGTAGTGAGCTATCCTCCTCACACAACCCACACGCCCTCCACCCAGCAGACAGATCGCTGTTTCGAAGTCTGTAACACCACTGGCAGGAACTGGGACGCAAGTGGACAAGGAAGACAGCCGGGAAGAAGCTTTCAAAACAGCTCTTTTTTTTCCTGTGTTCAGCCCCGCGTGGAAGAAGGCCGCCACTGTTGAGAATGCCCAAGCAGGTTTGACTCTTTTATTAATAATTAGTTGTCTTTAATTATTGGTATAAAAATATTAGCAGTAAGTGGATCATTGTTTTTACTGTCTTATTTACATTGCATCATTACATTATAAACATTACTCTTCTACAGGTTTCCGAGCCTCAGGGATGTTTCCTGTCTCCACGGAAGTCATTCCAAATGACCTTTTCTTGCCAAGCCAAACCACTGAAAGGGTGATTGAGGAAACATCATGTGGCATGAAGAGAAGTTGCTAAAGATCTAATGTACTGACTACGCCACCTGGGAATTCTCCACCCAGGAAAATCAACCTAATAAATAGGCTGCACAGATTTATTCCCCTAATAGGACAAGAGACGTGGATGAAAAAATAATTATTTTTATTAAATGACACAAAGGTAGTAAATATAATTCAAGACAAAGACAATACAAGGAAAAATGTTCAAAATAATACTACAGCGCCAAATAGCGCAAACATCACAACATCCATACCAAATAAATACACTTAATCACAGGGCAACACAAAACAAAATAATCAGACAACGGGACTGAGTGAGGCCAGCAGGGGAGACTCAATGAGCACCAACACACTCAGTAAGTTGCACAAAAAAATGCAAAAGAAAACCAAAACAATAACAAAATTAGTATCACCTTCACACACGGGTGCCCATACACAGCACAAAAATAATCTACAAGTCAAGCCCCTTCCTTTTTGTTGTTCTTGGACACTCAACCCCTAATGAAATGAAAACTTACATAAGATGATTAAATAAACAGTTCATGGTAGAAACACGGCTACAAAATAACAAAATCAGCTAAACAATAAACATTTAAAAGAAAACAATATTACCAAACCAGACAACACTCTCCTTGTAAACATACACGCGCACACACATACACACACACACACACACGCACACGCACGTAGCCTACACACGTAAACAAACACACTAAAACTGCAGGGCGGCGATATGCCTCCTATCAACCTGCATGCAGTACGCAATTAAAACACTAACAGTTCTTCTTCAGCCGCAGCCAGAGTAGAATGAAATTGACAAATCCTTTCGTTTTAATAGTCGAGACAGCAGCAAAACAGCAGCGCTCCGCGATCAACGAGCGGATGACAGGCAACCCCAACAACGGAATCCTCCCCACTACTCGGCAGAATACACTGCGCTTTTGGGGTGCGAGGGATCCCAGTCACGGCCGTCCGAAATCAATACGCACACTGTGGAGAGTCTATACAAGAACGCCAGCCATGGGAAACAGTCCTCGATCTCCTAAATGCCATACGAGGGACCAAACAGACCAATTTCCCGCATGCCGCTCAGCATGTGGAACCAGACAAACAAGGAAGAAACTCCGTGACGCGATTCATTACCAAACAGGTATATATATGCTCCGCCTTTAGCTGTGATAGGCTTAATAAATAATCCTTAAGCAACCAATCGTAGCCCGAAGCCAATAATCTATACTGCCACATTCCACCCCCTGCTCTTGTATCGTCGCCCCGATGATATATTTTAAAATACGCTGCCTTAATCCCAAGGCCTAAAGATTGCAGAGACAGAGTTAGAAACCTGAGGCGTAGTCACTACGGCATTCCTCCCAAGTGCTCGTGGGAGACGATAAACATTAGAATGTTGGCCAGCTGTGACCCGCTGCGACCGCCGTAACACACCATCCTCCAAGGAAGGCGCCGTAGACACCAACTCAAGTTGCGGTTGAACTGCTACTTCAACCTCATGGGACATATCAGAAATCCCCGGCTGCGTAACCCTGGCGGATGGCCCTGGCGGATGGCCCTGGCGGACTCTGATAATCACTACTCCCCTGCCCTGAAAGAACTGGCAAATCTGCCGGTGCCAAAAGAAACAAATCACCCTCTTGTTCTTCAACCTCAGAGGAGGGGGTATTTTCAACTGGCAAATCCCCTACAGGGCCAACGAGATCAGGGTCCCGCTGGGTTCTAAGCTTTAAAAGTGACCGGTGTACCCGTCGCACCCGGGCCAGGTCCCCAACAGGTGCGATAGTGTACACTGATCCTCCCTTCCTAGGTGCCTGTACTACCTGGTATACCACTGAGCTCCATAAATCTTGTATCTTAGAACGACCTCTTACTCCAAACTGACGAAGATAGACCAACTGGTCCTCTCCCAGTGGTGCCTCACGAACGTGCAGATCATAATGGGCTTTTCGGCGATCTGCTGCTACCCGTAAACGCTCTTGAGCTCCTTCAAAGGCGACATGCAATCTGGTCTGGTGTTCCAGCACCCACTCGTGCACGTTACTCGCAGCTGGCTCTCGAGTCCCCCCCAGCAGAAAATCAACTGGTAAACGGGGCTCCTGGCCAAACATTAAAAAGTAGGGTGATTCACCGGTAGCCTGGTGGACGGTAGTGTTATAACTAAATAAGACCTGGGGGAGACAAGACACCCAATCCCTCTTACGGGATGGGGGCAACGTGCGCAATAGATTGTGCAGTGTCCTATTAAATCTCTCACACTGACCGTTACCTGACGGATGGTAGGGTGTCGTACGAGACTTCTGGACCTTATATAGGTCACAAAGCTGTTGAATCAATGTGGATTCAAAATTGCGGCCCTGGTCAGAATGTATGCGATCGGGGACGCCAAATTTATAAAACCATTCAGCTACCAATATTCGCGCCACAGTTTCTGCACGCTGATCCCGTGTGGGAACCGCCAAGGTGTATTTAGTAAAGATGTCGGTCATGACCAAAACATTCTCTATGCCTGACGTCGAGGGCTCCAGCAAGGTAAAATCAATGACCAAAATCTCATTAGGCCTTGACGCCAGCAAGTGTCCCAAAAAACTAGAGGCGCCTGGTTGTACATCCTTACCGAGCTGACACCGCTCGCACTCTCGGCACCAACAAGCCACGTCCTTCGCCATTCCTGGCCAATAACACCTCTGCCGTACCAATTCGGTGGTGCGCTCAACCCCTTGGTGTCCATGTTCCTGATGCAACCCTGTTAACACCTTATCCTTCAGGACAGAGGGCAAAATCAGCTGAAGGATCTCCTCCCTCCCATCTGGGCGGAAAACACGACGATACAAAACCGCTTCCTGCTCGACCAACCGGTCCCACTGACGAAGAAGAGTCACAGTGTCTTTAGATAGCAACTGACGCTCCTGAGAACTAGGAAACACCCCACGCCTCCAAAATGGTAGTATTTTCCCAATTACTGGATCAGCCTCCTGCAAACTCTTAATGTCCGCCAATGGACAACAAGGAAGAGTGGTGACAACCGATTGAGTAGCCAGTAGTGGGGTGGCCAACTCTGCCAACTCTGCCTCTGCTGCCTGCCTTACAGAGCCAGGAACTAAGGTAAACGGGAGCACTCCAAGCATCTCCCCCCCATTTAGTGGAGGCTGCCTGGAAAGGGCATCAGCATTGCGATTGGTCCTCCCAGAACGATAACGCACCTCAAAGTCAAAAGCTGAAAGCTGGGATGCCCAACGCTGTTCCATCGCCCCAAGCTTAGCTGAAGCCAAATGACTGAGAGGGTTGTTGTCAGTAAAAACAGTACACTTATGCCCTAACAAGTACTCCCGAAATTTTTCTGCCATGGCCCATTTGAGCGCCAAAAACTCTAGCCTCATAGAGCTATAGGTGGAAGTATTGTGCTCAGTGGGCCTAAGACAACGACTTGCATAAGCAATTGGTCTTACCTGTCCCTCCTGTTTCTGAGAGAGCACAGCTCCCAAACCCCTGTGACTAGCATCCACCTCTAAAATAAACGGCAAGGAAAAGTCGGCATATGCCAAAACAGGGGCTGTAATAAGTTTACTCTTTAGAGCGTCAAAACTCTCCTGGCACTGGGCTGTCCACGTGCTTGTAAAATTCCGCTCTGCTTGTTTCTGGGGTCGGCGACCACCCATTTCGGCTACCAACCTATGCAAGGGGGCTGCCAACTTAGAGAATCCTTCTACAAACCGACGGTAATAGCCCGCAAACCCCAGGAAAGAACGCAACTCTGAAAGATTTGTGGGGCGCTGCCACTGCGCTACCACTTCAACTTTGCTGGGATCTGTAGCCACCCCCTGAGAAGACACAATATGCCCCAAATACCTCACCTGTTGTTGGAAAAAAGCACACTTGCCTAAATTTGCTTTTAAACCCTCTCGTTTTAATCGACTCAAAACAACTTCCAGACGCTCCAGATGTTGGGCCACCGAGGAAGAGAAAACGACTATGTCATCGAGATATAAGAGCAAAGACTGCTGCTGCTGATCTCCAAACAATCTCTCCATCAGACGTTGGAAGGTACTGGGAGCATTGCAAAGCCCAAAGGGCATGCGATTCCACTCAAAGAGACCGAAAGGAGTGCAGAAAGCAGTCTTAGCCCTATCTATCTCGGTGACCGGAACCTGGTTGTACCCGCTGGCCAAATCCATAGTGGAAAACCAGCGAGCTCCAGTTAACGCGTCTAGGGATTCCTCAATTCGGGGCAAGGGGAACGCATCTTTTCGTGTCTTAGCATTCAGTTGGCGGTAGTCCACACACATGCGCAGACTACCGTCCTTCTTCTTAACAAGAACAATCGGGGAAGCGTAGGGACTGCAGCTTTCCCTTATAACCTGAGCATCAAGAAGTTGACTGATGTGGGTCTTCACAACATCATACTCCGAAGGTGGTATGCGTCGATACCTCTGCCTAACTGGAGTATCATCTAAAAGAGGAATGTCATGAGAGAGTAAATTGGTACAACCCAAATCACCATCATGGGCTGAAAACACTGACTGATATTGCTGAAGCAACATCCGCACCTGGACCTGGTCACTCTGTGTCAAAACAGTTAAATCAATAGACTCAATTTGTTCAGACATAGTAGACCCAGTCTGTGATGACTGCAAACCAACTGTTGCAGACACGGTTTTAACTTCAGTGACTCCTTGGGGTAAACTAGTCACAAAAACAGCATTCAAGGTGCCTAAGGCTGCACCAGGATACAGAAGAGCATCTACGGTGCCCACATTCACAACAGGTATGTAAACAGTACCCCGAAAAACCTGTACTAAGGCCGGAGACACAAGCAACCCAGCAGGAAGGCCTGGATCGACAGGCTCAAACAACACTGTATTACCTGAACAATGTTCAGAACATGTGGCCGCCACTATCTGCATCATACCCCCTGAAATGCGTTGTGCTTTATGCCCACGTACCCTTACCTTACTCAAGCCAGAAGGTTGGGCTTTCAGTTGACAGTGTTGCAAGGCTTGCATTACAGGACCAGGGGCCCCTGAAACCGCAGGTAGATTAAAAAGGGACAAACCATGCTGCCCAAAAAGTTCTTGGTAACAACGACTAAGAACGTTCATCCCTAGAACTCCAGGAACTTGGACACCCAAACCACCCAGGGGATCCTTAATCACTAACACTCCACATCCTAACACTACTTTCCCACACAACTCAATATCCAGCTCCAGGTAGCCAATGTAGGGGATTTCCAGCCCATTCGCAGCCCTAAGCTGCAACCACTGGCAAAACCTCAATCGCTCCTGCCCACATTGTGCAAAATTAGCGAGAAAACAACTTTCCGTTATAGTAGAAACCATGGAGCCGGTATCAATTAGACAAGGTATCTTAACTCCTCCCATACCAACAACAAGATGTGGGCATGAAGACATTAGGTGAGAATTAGGATGAGAGCTAGACAATTCATTCGAGCCAATAATCTCCCCTACCGATTTGTGGCTCTGCAATTCGGCGGGTACTAGTTTCCCAATGGCTGACGATTCTGACGATGCCCATCCACAGACAAGGGAACCGTTGAAGGGCCCACAATTGGTGGACGTGAAGGTACTCGTGGGCCTTCGCAATCTCGGGCAAAGTGGCCAGGCTGTTGACACCGTCTACAAATTACTGGGCCATAACGTGGGGACCGGTCACGTGAACGAAAATCTTGAAATCAAGCAAAATTTTGTGTTAATTGATTTAACTGTTTCTGTTGGGCTTTCAACATTTCTCTCAACTCACCCATTTCAGATGAGTTGGGAGAAGCAGCGACAACAGAATGCAACTCTCCTTGAACCCCATACTGGAGGCCATAAGACAACGGAACTGATTGACTGCGACCCCTCGCACCCCCTGGCATTCCCTCCTGCTCCCATCTAATGGCTTCACCACGTACTTCCAATAAAGTAACGGTTGGTTGACGGCGTACTAACTGTTTAAGTTCTCGACGAAGTGCACAGTCAGCTACATGTTCCACGAATTGATCACGCAATAGAACGGGTACATCTATCACAATGGCCGAATGTTGTTTAACCTTTTCCATTAGACTCATCAATGCGAGGGAAAATTCTAACAAAGTCTCCCCTTCCTGTTGCTTCCGAGAAAAGAAAGCCTCCTGCAAGGCCACATGGGACTCGGAACATCCATAAACCTCACGCAATGCAGCAAATATTTTCTCAGGGTCACTTCGTTCACTAGCAGGACGGTAACGAATTTCTTCTCGTGCCTCCCCCTCCAAGTGGTCAAATAAAAAGAAAGCCTGATCTGATATGGACAAATGACGAATTCGAATACAGGCCTGAGCCTCCTCAATCCACTCACCAATGACAATCCCTGATCGGCCATTAAACTTAGGGCACTTCCTATCCCTTGGGACAAAAACAAATCGTTCGGACAAAGCAACATTAGCACCAACAGATGGGGCTGGAGGTGTAGTGGGCAAAACTTTGCGTCACCAGGGGGTCTACTTGACCCCGGTGAGGCAACAGGGGCACGTTCCTGACGTAGCATCTCATTATCGGCTCGCAACTGCGCCACCAACTCCCTGAGCTCTTGGAGTTCCTCACTCATTATTATAATATGCAACTTCTTACTTACCAAAAAAAAACAGAACCCCCTTCCAGGCAGGCACAACCGAAAAGGGGAGACTCAAACCAAACGGGCACTGCTGTTTTGCTGCTTTTCTAGAAAGGAAAGAGAAGAAAAACAAAAACAAAACAAAAAACAAGAAAACAACCCAAAACAATTCACAAAAATAAACACCCACGTCTCTGTCTCAAGTATGGGAAAACCCTGCCGACTGCGCCAAATGTGGCATGAAGAGAAGTTGCTAAAGATCTAATGTACTGACTACGCCACCTGGGAATTCTCCACCCAGGAAAATCAACCTAATAAATAGGCTGCACAGATTTATTCCCCTAATAGGACAAGAGACGTGGATGAAAAAATAATTATTTTTATTAAATGACACAAAGGTAGTAAATATAATTCAAGACAAAGACAATACAAGGAAAAATGTTCAAAATAATACTACAGCGCCAAATAGCGCAAACATCACAACATCCATACCAAATAAATACACTTAATCACAGGGCAACACAAAACAAAATAATCAGACAACGGGACTGAGTGAGGCCAGCAGGGGAGACTCAATGAGCACCAACACACTCAGTAAGTTGCACAAAAAATGCAAAAGAAAACCAAAACAATAACAAAATTAGTATCACCTTCACACACGGGTGCCCATACACAGCACAAAAATAATCTACAAGTCAAGCCCCTTCCTTTTTGTTGTTCTTGGACACTCAACCCCTAATGAAATGAAAACTTACATAAGATGATTAAATAAACAGTTCATGGTAGAAACACGGCTACAAAATAACAAAATCAGCTAAACAATAAACATTTAAAAGAAAACAATATTACCAAATCAGACAACACTCTCCTTGTAAACATACACGCGCACACACATACACACACACACACACACACGCACACGCACGTAGCCTACACACGTAAACAAACACACTAAAACTGCAGGGCGGCGATATGCCTCCTATCAACCTGCATGCAGTACGCAATTAAAACACTAACAGTTCTTCTTCAGCCGCAGCCAGAGTAGAATGAAATTGACAAATCCTTTCGTTTTAATAGTCGAGACAGCAGCAAAACAGCAGCGCTCCGCGATCAACGAGCGGATGACAGGCAACCCCAACAACGGAATCCTCCCCACTACTCGGCAGAATACACTGCGCTTTTGGGGTGCGAGGGATCCCAGTCACGGCCGTCCAAAATCAATACGCACACTGTGGAGAGTCTATACAAGAACGCCAGCCATGGGAAACAGTCCTCGATCTCCTAAATGCCATACGAGGGACCAAACAGACCAATTTCCCGCATGCCGCTCAGCATGTGGAACCAGACAAACAAGGAAGAAACTCCGTGACGCGATTCATTACCAAACAGGTATATATATGCTCCGCCTTTAGCTGTGATAGGCTTAATAAATAATCCTTAAGCAACCAATCGTAGCCCGAAGCCAATAATCTATACTGCCACAATCAGAAACCCTTCTGTTGTCGGAGGAGGACATTTATTTTGGTGTGGAAGAAGTGGTGGTATCAGCCACCCTGATGAGGATGCGCATACCTCCACCCTCACAACTGGGCCAGGCCACCATGCCTCCACCCTCACAACTAGGCCAGCCCCCCATGCCTCCACCCTCACAACTGGGCCACCCTCTCTACCCAGCATTTCAACAGCTGAGTGGGCTTCCATTGTAAGGTTTTCAGACCTGATTAAAGTACCTAAAAGAGAGAGGGGAAAGAAGAGGATGATGGCGAGGCCACCCAGCTACCACCTAACAAGCCAGGAACACTTCAACTTTGTCCAGGCCAAAGCAGACAAAAAGAAACCAAAAACAACCAAAGCCTGCTGTTGTCCGCCCCCAAAAAGCTGCCGTTCCTCCCCTGCAAACAGTTCAGGGAAGTGACCCCTGTACTGGTTGCAAGGGGGTCTATGGTGATGCAAGTGACCCAAAGGCCAATGAGGAATGGGTGGCTTGCTGCCCCTGCCAACGGTGGTATCATGAGTCCTGCGGAGAACTCAACGGACTAATGAATGACAATGACTTCATCGGTCTTCAATGTGTTCACTGAAGTTGTTAAAAGGTGGTAAAAGGATGTAGGCTTAATGAAAGTTCCATGCATTGAATGTAGAGTGAAGTATACAATGTCAAAATTTTTGTATTAGTTCCAGAAATGCATTTTTAAAAAATCCTTCCAAGTATTAATTAATTGAAGGTCTCCGTTGTTGTATTTTGCGCTTCATAATGCGCCACACATTTTAAATGCATGTATTCTGTTTTTATTTACGTTTTACACAACGTCCCAACTTCATTGGAATTGGGGTTGTATTTCTCATGTTAACAATAAAATAGTGTCCCACTTTCCCTAACAGTGTCCCACTCAACCTGATTGCTTCCAGTTTGCTGAAGAGGGTGTCAGATGGTGTTTAAAGATGAACAGTTTGTTAATACATAAATTGGGAAAATTTCACCATAGTAGCCTTCATTACAATCTATTTAAACAAAACACATACAATTTTAATATACTCTAAATGATTTAGGTTGTTTAAGATGCAATTTACCAAAAAGTGTTCCACTTTACCCGACTTAAAACCTACCCAAAATGTATTTTTTTTATTAATATAGAATTTATTTGAACTTAGTTACTTGACACATTCAGCCAAAGTGGGCAATTAATATTTTAGCACCTTACAAGGAAACTAGCAAATTATAAAAAATAAAATATTCTTTGCATTTGATTCAGTGTTACTGTAGTATAAAACCAAGAACAGTCACAATATTGGTTTACATTTAGTGAGAAACCTTACAATTTAGAAAGTAAAATCTTATGTCAGAGGGTTTTCTACCTTTAACCATTGGAAGCTATGGCCAAAAAGCCTCTGAAAAGTCCAAAGCAAAAACACAAATTGCTGGATACCAGGAAACCATTCAAAAGCATTGAAAGTGTTTGTAATGGCAATAAATATAGGGATATAGTTTCAGGGTATTAAGTATCATTTTAATGTAAGACACAGACAAAGAAAACCATGATTATCCTATTTGAATCTGCTTTTCCACCATATCCAACTCTCAGTTCCCTCCTCCACAGCTTTTCTTGGGGATCAGTTCAGTCTTCTGCCACAGACTTGGAGAAGTAATACCAATCACACCGCAAGCAATTATCTGTCCAGAATTCCCAGTCTGTTTACTCTCCTCATCTGACCCCATTCCCAGATCATCGTCCTTCTCATGAACCACCACCGCACGTCCCAGAATGGAATGGGCCCCGAAGAGCTTGGCCTCTGGGAGCTTCAGGAACTGCCTTATAACTCCTTGCTCAGAAGCAAAGTTGCCCAGGTCTCCAGGATGATGAGGGTGGTCAACACCCTTTGGATTGTAATGAGGACCAACAGTGATGCTGCCTTGACTGAGGTCTCCATACCGATGGATGTCAATGGCACGCTCTTGATGATCGATGGCAGGCAAACCACGGAGGTTGATTTTCACTTCTAAAACTCCATTGGGGAAGAGCTGCTTGAAGAGGATTTGCCCAAAGATCTTTGGCTGGAAAGGTGGCAAATTGGGGCTGGGAGTTACTTCACAAGTGGCATAGATTGTGTTGTTGAACTCCACGACTTCCGGCTGTGAAGCTCCGGCAATCTGACAAACTGGATTTTTAGAGAACTCTCCTCCTTGTATATGCAGCACCAGCAATATCAGAGGGATTTTTAGGATGATTTTCTCCATGTTGATCATTAAAGCCTGCAATGAAGAGTGGATTCAGTGAAATCATGTGGTTTAATAACATAGTATTTTTGATAGAATAAAGTTTAAAGCTTTGTTCCAGGGAGCTTTGAGAGTGGACGTTGCATTAGTAAAATAGCACAACCAGATTAGTTTAGTCGCTATGATTTGTTGCTATATACCCTTGAGAAAAAGTGTGCTTATTTGTATTGAAAGTGTACTTAAAATCTTGAAAATAATAAAAATAAAACTGTAGGTCTACTTGCAGATAATAACACTGATGAATTATAAAAAGCCACTTAAGTGTACATATCTTATATTAGTGCCTATGATGGCCACCAGAGGGCTTATACATTAACAAGCCAATGACACACATGTGGATGTAATCACACTAGAATGAGTCCAGGCAAAGGTTTATGGAAATGGAAAAGGACTAGTGAGGAGAGACCTCTGGTGGCTTATAGTTCTCCGGCTGGCAGACGTGACTGCTTTTAAAAAGTGAACTTAGCAATGATGTCAAACTAAAAGTTTTAATTTAAAGTACATTGATTTATAATCTTTTTGTTTTGCCTTAAAGAAGTGGACTCATTTTGATGTGTTGACTAACATAGTACATTATAATTGAATCTATCATATTATTCAAGATTAAATATAAAGTTAATATTTTTAAATCTACTCAATTGCAACTTCAATACAAATATTTATTTGCATAGGCTATATATTTTTTTAAAGAAATGATATTAAACAATTTTTTAGTTCACCATAATTGCGCATTAAATTCAGTAGTACACAAACCATATTTCAAAGACAAAACAAGTAATTATGAAATTAATTTACATATAAAGATGTGCTTGGGTCAAACAAATGACCTTTTCAGCTAACTGCATTTAAGATACAATACATTTTCATTTAATTGCATAAAGATGCAATTAAGTCTGAAACCATTACATTCTTGCACTTATATTAATATGCATAAGCATGCTAAAGTGTACTTTTCACAAGGGCAGGTAAAATAAAACACAAAATATTTATACTTTGAATAAAAAAAAACTTTTTGTAGTTGTACTAAATCAAGTCAATATTTGCAAGAATGGAGAGAAAAAACACATGCCAAAATCCATTACCGAAAAGTTGTCCTTAATCTGTGTGCAGAATATTGCAGCCACAAAAATACTCCAACGTTTAATCCGTGTGCAGTCCTGAACTGAGGTTGAGAGAATGTTCCTTTGCATTTAAACTGTTGGCTACTCTTCTAGGAACTCATGTGGCGCAACAAGTTAACCATGTTAGTCTGTTAGCCACTAATTAAGTTCACCTGTGTTTCATTTAGCTCCCTTTGCCTGTGAACAGTTGTTTCAGTTCTTTGTTTTGAATTGCACCATGGCTGCGTTCCAGTCCACTGTTAGACACGCACTTGGGAACTTCCCTAAGCACTTCCCCTCGGGGGAATCCCTGCCGCGGGGACTAAATCTATAGCATGAAATAAATGTTAAAGGAGAAATAAGAAAGCTGTAAAATAATCTCTGGTTTAAACTTGCTCGCTCCCGCACTTTCATGCGTGCTCAGTCCTCTCCGCATTGGATTGTGGGAAATAGTGCTTCAGCAAGTGTATATCGAATGTACACTCGAATTCAGAGAGGTTTGTGGGTAAAAGTAGTAAACGAATGTAGGGAATGATGTCGTTCACTCAGAATTCGGACACCACTACAAAATGGCCAATACCCAACATAGTATTCTGTAGTGGATAGGGAGCGGTTTCAGACACAGCCTGTATACTTCAGGCACCTATATGTCCCACAATGCAGTACGATTGGGACGTCACCACAGCCCTTGTCTAATCACCACCACAACAAACAACTCCATGATATATTAATTATATTTTGATTTATTTAAAACAAACCAAACATACCTATATACATTTGGATGCTGCATTAAACAAATTCTTAAAGGGGAAAAAATTTAAATAATAAGTGAACTCCATAGCTTATTCCAAGTGATCAAGGGCTTAGGACGTTCCAATTCAGCCCATTGCGGTTTCCGCCTGTAGTGGGCACTCTTGCAACGTAAGCAATGACGTGCATCCGGGTGAACAAGACGGAGGGAAGTTAGCAAGTGAAGGGCATGACGATTTTGGACTGGAACGCAGCCCTTGTGTTCTCCAGTGTAGATTATCTTCATTGTTTTGTGTTTATTAAAATAAGTACTGCTATAGATTCCTCTCCTCTTCATTTGGTGACTCAACTGACACATTCATTCTTAGTTAGCATACAATTCCACTTGAAGTTCATGCTTGACACCACTTCTTTTAGCAGATATTCATGAATAAGTGAATATCAGACAGTTCTTTTTCAAGAAACCATTTCTACAGGCTCTGTCCCAAACCTGACAAGCCTATATTTCACATGCAATTGGACTGTTATTTAATTGTCTTTGAAGGTATAAGTAAAGATGTCTGGGGGACTGGTTCTTCTGGCACTGATGTTAAAATCCCTGTTTAGTAGCTAAACAAGGGAGAATGAGTAAACAAGCTTCAACAACTTTCATAAGATTTATTTACTTTTTTCAGCCATATTTTAGGTACAGATTTGTACCCAGAAATAAGCTAAACCTAAAAATAAAATCCCAAAACCTATTTTCACAGACAATCATAGAAAAATAAGGTGTGAAAGGCAAAAAAAAAAAAAAAAAGCCACCGTATGCTATAATTATTGCGATGTGTGGCAGTGTTTTATGCTTCTTAAACAAACTGCTCAAAGGTTTCTACTGTAAATTTGACTGTTTATTTTAGACTTTGCTAATATATGAGATCTTGTGTAATTTCTTGCTTTTTTTTGCTTTTTGTACAATCTTAAGAGAAGATATTACTTTTTATTATTTTTAATTCATTGATTCAATTATCAACCTATTATCTAAGTTATTTCCATAGCTATGCAATTATTTTTTTCTTTAGATTTTTAAATCGGTGGATGCTGTTGGTTAATGTTTAACTCAGCTAACTCTTTTTATTATCTGTAGTTCAGCATTTCATTAAATTGATATTGTTACATGATACTGTTAGATTGAATGACGTCATCTATATGTATAGCATGCCCGCCACCTGACTGGCACCGACACATGTATCATTCCTATTTTGCAACCGACGCACAGCGGACTTTTCCCTCCACAGACGCAGGTCGGTAAATTATCGCCTCCAGCGTCCTCAACATTTGTAGAAGAGTGCGATTGAAACGTTCCACTGAGTTTGCTTGGGGGTGATAAGGTGTTGTTCTGGAGTTACTGATATCTGTTAACTGCTGCAAAGTCGTGAAGAGATGGTTCTCGAATTCATGGCCTTGGTCGTGATGGATATCCGGCAAGGATAGCCAAATCTTGGGATATAGTTGTTAAATATCCTCTCCGACACCATGCTTCCAGACTATTTTCTTGTCGGGTACGCCTGGACAAATAGGGGTTCATGAAAAGGAATCAAAACCTGAGCCTCCGCAAGCCTGAATCACTCTCAGCTGCAAGGGCCTCTGGGATGAATCTCACAGTAGTTGAGCAATGGTTTCAGACCTACACGTCACTCCTCCACCGCCTACAGATCCAGGAGATGCCATCGCACCTGTGGAACTGCGATGAATCCGGACTACAGGACCATTTCATCTCAAAAAAGGTTGTTGGGGTGACTGGCAAGTCCTGCTTCCAGGTAACATCAGGGGGGAAAGGAGAAACGACAACAGTCCTGGCTGGGTTCAATGCGGTTGGGACTTACACCCCCACAATGGTAATTTTTAAGGGAAAGAGGCTCAGGGCAGAGTGGCTGGAGGAACGACCAGAAAAAGCAGTTATCCGCGTGTCAGATAATGGCTGGATAAACTCCCAGCTGTTTCTGGAGTGGGGCCAGTTTCTGCTCTTAGATGGCCACTACAGCCATGTCTTCAATCTGGAATTCTTGGAGCTCATTAAGAAAAATTATATCCATGTAGTGAGCTATCCTCCTCATAGGGGTGGGCGATATGGAAAAAATATCATATCACGATTTTTTCAGGAAAAATCACGATTAACGATTTTATCACGATTCTATTTCATGATGCTTTTTACGACTATTTTGCAAATTACTGAGCCGCAATACAGGAAAACTTATATCCACATTTAAAAAATATAGCCAAGGGGGAAAAAAAATTACAGACTATGTCAAAGTACGTTTTCGAGCATATTTTAATCAAGTTATCTGTTATCATATTTATGGAAGTCACAGTGCAATTGTGCAAAGTAAGAACATTCAACAGGACTTGCATTACAATCAAAGACTTCTCATCACAAAATGAACATTTAAAAAAAAAAAAAATCTAACATGGCAACAGCTGTAACAGACCATGAGCAAACCCCATGTCAGCTTTTTTTCTTTTTGTGAGGTTGCATCTAGCATGAAAAATATAGATAAGCAAGCTTACATTTTGGAACTGCTGCTGTTTGTTTATTTTAAAAAGATTAAATAAAAATGTTTAAATAAAAAATTAGACTATATTTATGGTATAGCTAGCATAAATCCCCAAATAAATATCTGTTTCAAAATGTAAAGCACAACACTATAATAGCTTAATAAAGAAAAGTCAAATACAAAATTTAAACTACCTTTTATAATCTCTTAAGTTTTTTTTTTAAAGTGCAATGTGATTCAGAACAGAACCAAAACAATTAACCAAAGGTGCAAACTTCTGAATCCTTCCTGACTCTTTTAAACTAGCAGCTTTAGAACAAATTTTTCACATTCGTATGTATCCTAAGAACGTAAAGTATGACTGATCCCAATCACAAATTTTTAGAGAGGAAAACCAGTTGATTGACTTTATCTGGCTTGAGAGTTGCCCTTTGGCATGTGACAATATTGCCACCAGTGCTAAAAGCTCTTTCTGAGGGAGCACTTGTTGCTGGAATGCACAAGTACTTTCTAGCAAGTTGGCTAACTCTTGGAAAGTTTGCCTCATGGACTTTCCACCATTCCAAGGGATTCACCTCACTTTCTGCATTTGGTGTGGACAAGTATCCGCTCAATTCCCCCTCTATTGCCTCTTTTAGAGATAAGGAAGATGATCCTGGAACTGCAGATGTACTTGCACCACCTGAGGTTTTCAAAAAGCTGGCAAGTGATTTCTTTACTTTCTTCTGCGGTGTTTGTTCTGCGTCAGGGCTCTGTGATGTGGAGGCAGCTGTAAGCTGTTGAAACGATGCTGGATACTGTACGGTCAGCAAAGACTCCAGCTCAGATACAGCTCTGGCTTGTATTCCCTCTAACTTGTCGCTGTCAATGTATTGGGTTTTGAACCTGGGATCAACAAGCGAAGCCATATCCAACAGGTTATCAGTGGTGGGATCCTGATATTTGTCAGTGAGGTAATTGAGAATTGTTTTCTTCATTGTTTTTGTTAGTTCAGTGTCATCATCATTCAGGCTCAAGATGTTGACTTTCAACAGGTGAAGCACTGGCTTTACGTAAGACACACTCACATAGTCCTCACCGGAGAGTGCATCAGTAAAGTCTCTCAGTGGACTCAGTGCCTTTTTCACAGACTCCATCACATCAATGTCTTGCCATGATGGGACCAAATGCCTCGCCTTCCGGTCTGCCTTCAGGACCTGCGAAATGGCCTTTTCCTGGTCAAGCACTCTCTCAATCATGTTGAGTCTGGAACCCCATCGTGTAGGGGATTCAGTGATGAGCTTCTGTTGAGGTAGTTTCAGCTCAGTTTGAGCATTATTTAATTCCCTCTTTTTCTTCCAACTGAAAGAGAATGTACTGACGACTTTCTTGCAGATAGATGTTACGCGTTCAACACGAGGGTCTCTGGCACTTTTTTCTAAAAATAAAAAAATGTATTGATTAGATTTAATTACATTTTAATTCACAAAAGTTTATATTTTTCAATTGTTGTAATATTTTATTGAAACCAAATAAATTGTGCTTACAATACCATATTTTATTTCATATACAAAACATTTAAATATAATAATTTATAATGTAAATGAGTCTCTCTCATCTCATAATAATTTTACTCTGTTCAGTGTTCCTAATATACCATAATTACTAAATATATAGTATTACAAAAAAACATCTAAATAACAGTGACAATATTTTATTTTTAGTTTCACTCACCAATAGCTAGGTGAAGTCTGTGCCCAAAGCACTGCAGACGTGTCCATTTGTTGAGCTCCAAAGCCCTCACCATGTTAGCCCCACTGTCAGTAGTCATGCAGGTCATGTTCGCTTCTTTCAGTCCCCAACATTCAAGCGCTTCCCTAAGGCCTTGTCCTATGAGCTCCCCCGTGTGGTCTTGCGGGAAGTATGTTGTTTCTAGACAGGCACTGCACAACTTCCAGTCATCAATGAAATGAATTGTCAGACTTAAATACGGCTCTGAAGTGCGGCTAGACCATAAATCAGCTGTTGTGGCAAAAAAATTGACTTTTTGAACGTTGTGTTCCATCTTGTTGCGGCATTCGGAATACAGCCGTGGAATGGCCGTGGCAGAAAAATATTTGCGGCTGGGAATCTCGTAACGCGGATCTACAACTTTGAGCAGTCTTTTGAAGCCCTCGTTTTCCACAGTTTTTATGGGGATCATATCCTTGGCCAGGTAAAATGTCACTGCATCAGTTACATCTTTCCAGCGCTTACTTGTCCTGTCATACGGAGTTCCCTTTTCAAATACCTCCTTCGTTAGAGTTGTTTGTTTTAGCCTTGTAACGCTAGCCTCTGGCTGCCGCGTGGATGTACCTGATGCACTCGCGTGGGGTCCCTTCACAATTTGACTGTCAGCATATTCTTTATGGTGTTTTCTTTTGAGGTGGTTAAATAGATTTGTTGTGTTGCCATCCGACGTGCGAATCTTATCATTGCAACATTTGCAAATAACTGTTGTTTGCGCCGTGTCTGTTATAGAAAATCCAAACCATTTCCATATTACCGATGTTGAATGTTTTTTTGGGATCAACTCCTCTGTGTTATCATCCATCGTCCCAGCGTTGCTAAATCTCACGAGCAAGTTTATGATCCAGTGTTTTGATTAACGCGCCGACATCTAGCGCGCCTCGCATCACATGTTATTACGTAGTTGAAAAGCCATAGATCTGCATCTGATAGAACGTGCATTGTAGCACGATACAACGATATTTCCGAAAAAGTGAATCGTGGAGACATTTTAATCGTTCACGATCAAATATCGTCATATCGCACACCCCTACCTCCTCACACAACCCACACGCCCTCCACCCAGCAGACAGATCGCTGTTTCGAAGCCTGAAACACAACTGGCAGGAACTGGGACGCAAGTGGACAAGGAAGACAGCCGGGAAGAAGCTTCCAAAACAGCTATTTTTTTTTTCTGTGTTCAGCCCCGCGTGGAAGAAGGCCGCCACTGTTGAGAATGCCCAAGCAGGTTTGACTCTTTTATTAATAATTAGTTGTCTTGAATTATTTGTATAAAAATATTAGCAGTAAGTGGATCATTGTTTTTACTGTCTTATTTACATTGCATCATTACATTATACACATTACTCTTCTACAGGTTTCCGAGCCTCAGGGATGTTTCCTGTCTCCACGGAAGTCATTCCAAATGACCTTTTCTTGCCAAGCCAAACCACTGAAAGGGTGATTGAGGAAACATCAGAAACCCTTCTGTTGTCGGAGGAGGACATTTATTTTGGTGTGGAAGAAGTGGTGGTATCAGCCACCCTGATGAGGATGCGCATACCTCCACCCTCACAACTGGGCCAGGCCACCATGCCTCCACCCTCACAACTGGGCCAGACCCCCATGCCTCCACCCTCACAACTAGGCCAGCCCCCCATGCCTCCACCCTCACAACTGGGCCACCCTCTCTACCTAGCATTTCAACAGCTGAGTGGGCTTCCATTGTAAGGTTTTCAGACCTGATTAAAGTACCTAAAAGAGAGAGGGGAAAGAGGAGGATGATGGCGAGGCCACCCAGCTACCACCAAACAAGCCAGGAACACTTCAACTTTGTCCAGGCCAAAGCAGACAAAAATAAACCAAAAACAACCAAAGCCTGCTGGTGTCCGCCCCCAAAATGCTGCAGTTCCTCCCCTACAAATAATTCAGGGAAGTGACCCCTGTACTGGTTGCAAGGGGGTCTATGGTGATGCAAGTGACCCAAAGGCCAATGAGGAATGGGTGGCTTGCTGCCCCTGCCAACGGTGGTATCATGAGTCCTGCGGAGAACTCAACGGACTTATGAATGACAATGACTTCATCTGTCTTCAATGTGTTCACTGAAGTTGTTAAAAGGTGGTAAAAGGATGTAGGCTTAATGAAAGTTCCATTCATTGAATGTAGAGTGAAGTATACAATGTCAAAATTTTTGTATTAGTTCCAGAAATGCATTTTTAAAAAATCCTTCCAAGTATTAATTAATTGAAGGTCTCCGTTGTTGTATTTTGCGCTTCATAATGCGCCACACATTTTAACTGCATGTATTCTGTTTTTATTTACGTTTTACACAACGTCCCAACTTCATTGGAATTGGGGTTGTATTTCTCATGTTAACCATAAAATAGTGTCCCACTTTCCCTAACAGTGTCCCACTCAACCTGATTGCTTCCAGTTTGCTGAAGAGGGTGTCAGATGGTGTTTAAAGATGAACAGTTTGTTAATACATAAATTGGGAAAATTTCACCATAGTAGCCTTCATTACAATCTATTTAAACAAAACACATACAATTTTAATATACTCTAAATGATTTAGGTTGTTTAAGATGCAATTTACCAAAAAGTGTCCCACTTTACCCGACTTAAAACCTACCCAAAATGTATTTTTTTATTAATATAGAATGTATTTGAACTTAGTTACTTGACACATTCAGCCAAAGTGGGCAATTAATATTTTAGCACCTTACAAGGAAACTAGCAAATTATAAAAAATAAAATATTCTTTGCATTTGATTCAGTGTTACTGTAGTAACAAACCAGGAACAGTCACAATATTGGTTTACATTTAGTGAGAAACCTTACAATTTAGAAAGTAAAATCTTATGTCAGAGGGTTTTCTACCTTTAACCATTGGAAGCTATGGCCAAAAAGCCTCTGAAAAGTCCAAAGCAAAAACACAAATTGCTGGATACCAGGAAACCATTCAAAAGTATTGAAAGTGTTTGTAATGGCAATAAATAATATAGGGATATAATTTCAGGGTATTGAGTATCATTTTAATGTAAGACACAGACAAAGAAAACCATGATTATCCTATTTGAATCTGCTTTTCCACCATATCCAACTCTCAGTTCCCTCCTCCACAGCTTTTCTTGGGGATCAGTTCAGTCTTCTGCCACAGACTTGGAGAAGTAATACCAATCACACCGCAAGCAATTATCTGTCCAGAATTCCCAGTCTGTTTACTCTCCTCATCTGACCCCATTCCCAGATCATCGTCCTTCTCATGAACCACCACCGCACGTCCCAGAATGGAATGGGCGCCGAAGAGCTTGGCCTCTGGGAGCTTCAGGAACTGCCTTATAACTCCTTGCTCAGAAGCAAAGTTGCCCAGGTCTCCAGGATGATGAGGGTGGGCAACACCCTTTGGATTGTAATGAGGACCAACAGTGATGCTGCCTTGACTGAGGTCTCCATACCGATGGATGTCAATGGCACGTTCTTGATGATCGATGGCAGGCAAACCACGGAGGTTGATTTTCACTTCTAAAACTCCATTGGGGAAGAGCTGCTTGAAGAGGATTTGCCCAAAGATCTTTGGCTGGAAAGGTGGCAAATTGGGGCTGGGAGTTACTTCACAAGTGGCATAGATTGTGTTGTTGAACTCCACGACTTCCGGCTGTGAAGCTCCGGCAATCTGACAAACTGGATTTTTAGAGAACTCTCCTCCTTGTATATGCAGCACCAGCAATATCAGAGGGATTTTTAGGATGATTTTCTCCATGTTAATCATTAAAGCCTGCAATGAAGAGTGGATTCAGTGAAATCATGTGGTTTAATAACATAGTATTTTTGATAGAATAAAGTTTAAAGCTTTGTTCCAGGGAGCTTTGAGAGTGGACGTTGCATTAGTAAAATAGCACAACCAGATTAGTTTAGTCGCTATGATTTGTTGCTATATACCCTTGAGAAAAAGTGTGCTTATTTGTATTGAAAGTGTACTTAAAATCTTGAAAATAATAAAAATAAAACTGTAGGTCTACTTGCAGATAATAACACTGATGAATTATAAAAAGCCACTTAAGTGTACATATCTTATATTAGTGCCTATGATGGCCACCAGAGGGCTTATACATTAACAAGCCAATGACACACATGTGGATGTAATCACACTAGAATGAGTCCAGGCAAAGGTTTATGGAAATGGAAAAGGACTAGTGAGGAGAGACCTCTGGTGGCTTATAGTTCTCCGGCTGGCAGACGTGACTGCTTTTAAAAAGTGAACTTAGCAATGATGTCAAACTAAAAGTTTTAATTTAAAGTACATTGATTTATAATCTTTTTGTTTTGCCTTAAAGAAGTGGACTCATTTTGATGTGTTGACTAACATAGTACATTATAATTGAATCTATCATATTATTCAAGATTAAATATAAAGTTAATATTTTTAAATCTACTCAATTGCAACTTCAATACAAATATTTATTTGCATAGGCTATATATTTTTTTAAAGAAATGATATTAAACAATTTTTTAGTTCACCATAATTGCGCATTAAATTCAGTAGTACACAAACCATATTTCAAAGACAAAACAAGTAATTATGAAATTAATTTACATATAAAGATGTGCTTGGGTCAAACAAATGACCTTTTCAGCTAACTGCATTTAAGATACAATACATTTTCATTTAATTGCATAAAGATGCAATTAAGTCTGAAACCATTACATTCTTGCACTTATATTAATATGCATAAGCATGCTAAAGTGTACTTTTCACAAGGGCAGGTAAAATAAAACACAAAATATTTATACTTTGAATAAAAAAAAACTTTTTGTAGTTGTACTAAATCAAGTCAATATTTGCAAGAATGGAGAGAAAAAACACATGCCAAAATCCATTACCGAAAAGTTGTCCTTAATCTGTGTGCAGAATATTGCAGCCACAAAAATACTCCAACGTTTAATCCGTGTGCAGTCCTGAACTGAGGTTGAGAGAATGTTCCTTTGCATTTAAACTGTTGGCTACTCTTCTAGGAACTCATGTGGCGCAACAAGTTAACCATGTTAGTCTGTTAGCCACTAATTAAGTTCACCTGTGTTTCATTTAGCTCCCTTTGCCTGTGAACAGTTGTTTCAGTTCTTTGTTTTGAATTGCACCATGGCTGCGTTCCAGTCCACTGTTAGACACGCACTTGGGAACTTCCCTAAGCACTTCCCCTCGGGGGAATCCCTGCCGCGGGGACTAAATCTATAGCATGAAATAAATGTTAAAGGAGAAATAAGAAAGCTGTAAAATAATCTCTGGTTTAAACTTGCTCGCTCCCGCACTTTCATGCGTGCTCAGTCCTCTCCGCATTGGATTGTGGGAAATAGTGCTTCAGCAAGTGTATATCGAATGTACACTCGAATTCAGAGAGGTTTGTGGGTAAAAGTAGTAAACGAATGTAGGGAATGATGTCGTTCACTCAGAATTCGGACATCACTACAAAATGGCCAATACCCAACATAGTATTCTGTAGTGGATAGGGAGCGGTTTCAGACACAGCCTGTATACTTCAGGCACCTATATGTCCCACAATGCAGTACGATTGGGACGTCACCACAGCCCTTGTCTAATCACCACCACAACAAACAACTCCATGATATATTAATTATATTTTGATTTATTTAAAACAAACCAAACATACCTATATACATTTGGATGCTGCATTAAACAAATTCTTAAAGGGGAAAAAATTTAAATAATAAGTGAACTCCATAGCTTATTCCAAGTGATCAAGGGCTTAGGACGTTCCAATTCAGCCCATTGCGGTTTCCGCCTGTAGTGGGCACTCTTGCAACGTAAGCAATGACGTGCATCCGGGTGAACAAGACGGAGGGAAGTTAGCAAGTGAAGGGCATGACGATTTTGGACTGGAACGCAGCCCTTGTGTTCTCCAGTGTAGATTATCTTCATTGTTTTGTGTTTATTAAAATAAGTACTGCTATAGATTCCTCTCCTCTTCATTTGGTGACTCAACTGACACATTCATTCTTAGTTAGCATACAATTCCACTTGAAGTTCATGCTTGACACCACTTCTTTTAGCAGATATTCATGAATAAGTGAATATCAGACAGTTCTTTTTCAAGAAACCATTTCTACAGGCTCTGTCCCAAACCTGACAAGCCTATATTTCACATGCAATTGGACTGTTATTTAATTGTCTTTGAAGGTATAAGTAAAGATGTCTGGGGGATTGGTTCTTCTGGCACTGATGTTAAAATCCCTGTTTAGTAGCTAAACAAGGGAGAATGAGTAAACAAGCTTCAACAACTTTCATAAGATTTATTTACTTTTTTCAGCCATATTTTAGGTACAGATTTGTACCCAGAAATAAGCTAAACCTAAAAATAAAATCCCAAAACCTATTTTCACAGACAATCATAGAAAAATAAGGTGTGAAAGGCAAAAAAAAAAAAAAAAAGCCACCGTATGCTATAATTATTGCGATGTGTGGCAGTGTTTTATGCTTCTTAAACAAACTGCTCAAAGGTTTCTACTGTAAATTTGACTGTTTATTTTAGACTTTGCTAATATATGAGATCTTGTGTAATTTCTTGCTTTTTTTTGCTTTTTGTACAATCTTAAGAGAAGATATTACTTTTTATTATTTTTAATTCATTGATTCAATTATCAACCTATTATCTAAGTTATTTCCATAGCTATGCAATTATTTTTTTCTTTAGATTTTTAAATCGGTGGATGCTGTTGGTTAATGTTTAACTCAGCTAACTCTTTTTATTATCTGTAGTTCAGCATTTCATTAAATTGATATTGTTACATGATACTGTTAGATTGAATGACGTCATCTATATGTATAGCATGCCCGCCACCTGACTGGCGGTGCTGCAGTAAGTTAATTCTGTTTAGCAAAACAATAAGACAGACACAGTTGTGCTGTTATCAGTTAGCAGTCGCTCTTGTAATCTTTTATTACAATAATTCAAAGATTATTTATATATATTTTGTATAATTAAATCACAATATCTTGTGTCACCTTACATATGACTCACTCAAACAAAACACCAATAAACATGTGTTGTATCACTTTTGCAAGTCTTTCTTCTTCTACTCAAGCAGTATTTTTCTCAGATAACTCAATACTTTTCCCCGTAAAATATTAATCACAATGTATTACAGTCTCTGTTGTCTGTGCAAGTGTGTCCCGCTAAATACTGTATAACTGAATAGTTGAGCGTACCATTGGTTACACAATAACCATTTAAACTGAATTACTATATACAGTACAGCAGATATACTTGATCAAAAGATCATTAAAACATGTTAGAAAATCCAAATATCAACAGTAGCCTATATAATAGTATGCAAAGATTATATGTATAATATTCAACAGTTACATATGTACGTATCTACATATACATAGGGGGCCCTATCTTGCACCCAGCACAATTGACTTTGTACACCGACACATGTATCATTCCTATTTTGCAACCGACGCACAGCGGACTTTTCCCTCCACAGACGCAGGTCGGTAAATTATCGCCTCCAGCGTCCTCAACATTTGTAGAAGAGTGCGATTGAAACGTTCCACTGAGTTTGCTTGGGGGTGATAAGGTGTTGTTCTGGAGTTACTGATATCTGTTAACTGCTGCAAAGTCGTGAAGAGATGGTTCTCGAATTCATGGCCTTGGTCGTGATGGATATCCGGCAAGGATAGCCAAATCTTGGGATATAGTTGTTAAATATCCTCTCCGACACCATGCTTCCAGACTATTTTCTTGTCGGGTACGCCTGGACAAATAGGGGTTCATGAAAAGGAATCAAAACCTGAGCCTCCGCAAGCCTGAATCACTCTCAGCTGCAAGGGCCTCTGGGATGAATCTCACAGTAGTTGAGCAATGGTTTCAGACCTACACGTCACTCCTCCACCGCCTACAGATCCAGGAGATGCCATCGCACCTGTGGAACTGCGATGAATCCGGACTACAGGACCATTTCATCTCAAAAAAGGTTGTTGGGGTGACTGGCAAGTCCTGCTTCCAGGTAACATCAGGGGGGAAAGGAGAAACGACAACAGTCCTGGCTGGGTTCAATGCGGTTGGGACTTACACCCCCACAATGGTAATTTTTAAGGGAAAGAGGCTCAGGGCAGAGTGGCTGGAGGAACGACCAGAAAAAGCAGTTATCCGCGTGTCAGATAATGGCTGGATAAACTCCCAGCTGTTTCTGGAGTGGGGCCAGTTTCTGCTCTTAGATGGCCACTACAGCCATGTCTTCAATCTGGAATTCTTGGAGCTCATTAAGAAAAATTATATCCATGTAGTGAGCTATCCTCCTCATAGGGGTGGGCGATATGGAAAAAATATCATATCACGATTTTTTCAGGAAAAATCACGATTAACGATTTTATCACGATTCTATTTCATGATGCTTTTTACGACTATTTTGCAAATTACTGAGCCGCAATACAGGAAAACTTATATCCACATTTAAAAAATATAGCCAAGGGGGAAAAAAAATTACAGACTATGTCAAAGTACGTTTTCGAGCATATTTTAATCAAGTTATCTGTTATCATATTTATGGAAGTCACAGTGCAATTGTGCAAAGTAAGAACATTCAACAGGACTTGCATTACAATCAAAGACTTCTCATCACAAAATGAACATTTAAAAAAAAAAAAAATCTAACATGGCAACAGCTGTAACAGACCATGAGCAAACCCCATGTCAGCTTTTTTTCTTTTTGTGAGGTTGCATCTAGCATGAAAAATATAGATAAGCAAGCTTACATTTTGGAACTGCTGCTGTTTGTTTATTTTAAAAAGATTAAATAAAAATGTTTAAATAAAAAATTAGACTATATTTATGGTATAGCTAGCATAAATCCCCAAATAAATATCTGTTTCAAAATGTAAAGCACAACACTATAATAGCTTAATAAAGAAAAGTCAAATACAAAATTTAAACTACCTTTTATAATCTCTTAAGTTTTTTTTTTAAAGTGCAATGTGATTCAGAACAGAACCAAAACAATTAACCAAAGGTGCAAACTTCTGAATCCTTCCTGACTCTTTTAAACTAGCAGCTTTAGAACAAATTTTTCACATTCGTATGTATCCTAAGAACGTAAAGTATGACTGATCCCAATCACAAATTTTTAGAGAGGAAAACCAGTTGATTGACTTTATCTGGCTTGAGAGTTGCCCTTTGGCATGTGACAATATTGCCACCAGTGCTAAAAGCTCTTTCTGAGGGAGCACTTGTTGCTGGAATGCACAAGTACTTTCTAGCAAGTTGGCTAACTCTTGGAAAGTTTGCCTCATGGACTTTCCACCATTCCAAGGGATTCACCTCACTTTCTGCATTTGGTGTGGACAAGTATCCCCTCAATTCCCCCTCTATTGCCTCTTTTAGAGATAAGGAAGATGATCCTGGAACTGCAGATGTACTTGCACCACCTGAGGTTTTCAAAAAGCTGGCAAGTGATTTCTTTACTTTCTTCTGCGGTGTTTGTTCTGCGTCAGGGCTCTGTGATGTGGAGGCAGCTGTAAGCTGTTGAAACGATGCTGGATACTGTACGGTCAGCAAAGACTCCAGCTCAGATACAGCTCTGGCTTGTATTCCCTCTAACTTGTCGCTGTCAATGTATTGGGTTTTGAACCTGGGATCAACAAGCGAAGCCATATCCAACAGGTTATCAGTGGTGGGATCCTGATATTTGTCAGTGAGGTAATTGAGAATTGTTTTCTTCATTGTTTTTGTTAGTTCAGTGTCATCATCATTCAGGCTCAAGATGTTGACTTTCAACAGGTGAAGCACTGGCTTTACGTAAGACACACTCACATAGTCCTCACCGGAGAGTGCATCAGTAAAGTCTCTCAGTGGACTCAGTGCCTTTTTCACAGACTCCATCACATCAATGTCTTGCCATGATGGGACCAAATGCCTCGCCTTCCGGTCTGCCTTCAGGACCTGCGAAATGGCCTTTTCCTGGTCAAGCACTCTCTCAATCATGTTGAGTCTGGAACCCCATCGTGTAGGGGATTCAGTGATGAGCTTCTGTTGAGGTAGTTTCAGCTCAGTTTGAGCATTATTTAATTCCCTCTTTTTCTTCCAACTGAAAGAGAATGTACTGACGACTTTCTTGCAGATAGATGTTACGCGTTCAACACGAGGGTCTCTGGCACTTTTTTCTAAAAATAAAAAAATGTATTGATTAGATTTAATTACATTTTAATTCACAAAAGTTTATATTTTTCAATTGTTGTAATATTTTATTGAAACCAAATAAATTGTGCTTACAATACCATATTTTATTTCATATACAAAACATTTAAATATAATAATTTATAATGTAAATGAGTCTCTCTCATCTCATAATAATTTTACTCTGTTCAGTGTTCCTAATATACCATAATTACTAAATATATAGTATTACAAAAAAACATCTAAATAACAGTGACAATATTTTATTTTTAGTTTCACTCACCAATAGCTAGGTGAAGTCTGTGCCCAAAGCACTGCAGACGTGTCCATTTGTTGAGCTCCAAAGCCCTCACCATGTTAGCCCCACTGTCAGTAGTCATGCAGGTCATGTTCGCTTCTTTCAGTCCCCAACATTCAAGCGCTTCCCTAAGGCCTTGTCCTATGAGCTCCCCCGTATGGTCTTGCGGGAAGTATGTTGTTTCTAGACAGGCACTGCACAACTTCCAGTCATCAATGAAATGAATTGTCAGACTTAAATACGGCTCTGAAGTGCGGCTAGACCATAAATCAGCTGTTGTGGCAAAAAAATTGACTTTTTGAACGTTGTGTTCCATCTTGTTGCGGCATTCGGAATACAGCCGTGGAATGGCCGTGGCAGAAAAATATTTGCGGCTGGGAATCTCGTAACGCGGATCTACAACTTTGAGCAGTCTTTTGAAGCCCTCGTTTTCCACAGTTTTTATGGGGATCATATCCTTGGCCAGGTAAAATGTCACTGCATCAGTTACATCTTTCCAGCGCTTACTTGTCCTGTCATACGGAGTTCCCTTTTCAAATACCTCCTTCGTTAGAGTTGTTTGTTTTAGCCTTGTAACGCTAGCCTCTGGCTGCCGCGTGGATGTACCTGATGCACTCGCGTGGGGTCCCTTCACAATTTGACTGTCAGCATATTCTTTATGGTGTTTTCTTTTGAGGTGGTTAAATAGATTTGTTGTGTTGCCATCCGACGTGCGAATCTTATCATTGCAACATTTGCAAATAACTGTTGTTTGCGCCGTGTCTGTTATAGAAAATCCAAACCATTTCCATATTACCGATGTTGAATGTTTTTTTGGGATCAACTCCTCTGTGTTATCATCCATCGTCCCAGCGTTGCTAAATCTCACGAGCAAGTTTATGATCCAGTGTTTTGATTAACGCGCCGACATCTAGCGCGCCTCGCATCACATGTTATTACGTAGTTGAAAAGCCATAGATCTGCATCTGATAGAACGTGCATTGTAGCACGATACAACGATATTTCCGAAAAAGTGAATCGTGGAGACATTTTAATCGTTCACGATCAAATATCATCATATCGCACACCCCTACCTCCTCACACAACCCACACGCCCTCCACCCAGCAGACAGATCGCTGTTTCGAAGCCTGAAACACAACTGGCAGGAACTGGGACGCAAGTGGACAAGGAAGACAGCCGGGAAGAAGCTTCCAAAACAGCTATTTTTTTTTTCTGTGTTCAGCCCCGCGTGGAAGAAGGCCGCCACTGTTGAGAATGCCCAAGCAGGTTTGACTCTTTTATTAATAATTAGTTGTCTTGAATTATTTGTATAAAAATATTAGCAGTAAGTGGATCATTGTTTTTACTGTCTTATTTACATTGCATCATTACATTATACACATTACTCTTCTACAGGTTTCCGAGCCTCAGGGATGTTTCCTGTCTCCACGGAAGTCATTCCAAATGACCTTTTCTTGCCAAGCCAAACCACTGAAAGGGTGATTGAGGAAACATCAGAAACCCTTCTGTTGTCGGAGGAGGACATTTATTTTGGTGTGGAAGAAGTGGTGGTATCAGCCACCCTGATGAGGATGCGCATACCTCCACCCTCACAACTGGGCCAGGCCACCATGCCTCCACCCTCACAACTGGGCCAGACCCCCATGCCTCCACCCTCACAACTAGGCCAGCCCCCCATGCCTCCACCCTCACAACTGGGCCACCCTCTCTACCTAGCATTTCAACAGCTGAGTGGGCTTCCATTGTAAGGTTTTCAGACCTGATTAAAGTACCTAAAAGAGAGAGGGGAAAGAGGAGGATGATGGCGAGGCCACCCAGCTACCACCAAACAAGCCAGGAACACTTCAACTTTGTCCAGGCCAAAGCAGACAAAAATAAACCAAAAACAACCAAAGCCTGCTGGTGTCCGCCCCCAAAATGCTGCAGTTCCTCCCCTACAAATAATTCAGGGAAGTGACCCCTGTACTGGTTGCAAGGGGGTCTATGGTGATGCAAGTGACCCAAAGGCCAATGAGGAATGGGTGGCTTGCTGCCCCTGCCAACGGTGGTATCATGAGTCCTGCGGAGAACTCAACGGACTTATGAATGACAATGACTTCATCTGTCTTCAATGTGTTCACTGAAGTTGTTAAAAGGTGGTAAAAGGATGTAGGCTTAATGAAAGTTCCATTCATTGAATGTAGAGTGAAGTATACAATGTCAAAATTTTTGTATTAGTTCCAGAAATGCATTTTTAAAAAATCCTTCCAAGTATTAATTAATTGAAGGTCTCCGTTGTTGTATTTTGCGCTTCATAATGCGCCACACATTTTAACTGCATGTATTCTGTTTTTATTTACGTTTTACACAACGTCCCAACTTCATTGGAATTGGGGTTGTATTTCTCATGTTAACCATAAAATAGTGTCCCACTTTCCCTAACAGTGTCCCACTCAACCTGATTGCTTCCAGTTTGCTGAAGAGGGTGTCAGATGGTGTTTAAAGATGAACAGTTTGTTAATACATAAATTGGGAAAATTTCACCATAGTAGCCTTCATTACAATCTATTTAAACAAAACACATACAATTTTAATATACTCTAAATGATTTAGGTTGTTTAAGATGCAATTTACCAAAAAGTGTCCCACTTTACCCGACTTAAAACCTACCCAAAATGTATTTTTTTATTAATATAGAATGTATTTGAACTTAGTTACTTGACACATTCAGCCAAAGTGGGCAATTAATATTTTAGCACCTTACAAGGAAACTAGCAAATTATAAAAAATAAAATATTCTTTGCATTTGATTCAGTGTTACTGTAGTAACAAACCAGGAACAGTCACAATATTGGTTTACATTTAGTGAGAAACCTTACAATTTAGAAAGTAAAATCTTATGTCAGAGGGTTTTCTACCTTTAACCATTGGAAGCTATGGCCAAAAAGCCTCTGAAAAGTCCAAAGCAAAAACACAAATTGCTGGATACCAGGAAACCATTCAAAAGTATTGAAAGTGTTTGTAATGGCAATAAATAATATAGGGATATAATTTCAGGGTATTGAGTATCATTTTAATGTAAGACACAGACAAAGAAAACCATGATTATCCTATTTGAATCTGCTTTTCCACCATATCCAACTCTCAGTTCCCTCCTCCACAGCTTTTCTTGGGGATCAGTTCAGTCTTCTGCCACAGACTTGGAGAAGTAATACCAATCACACCGCAAGCAATTATCTGTCCAGAATTCCCAGTCTGTTTACTCTCCTCATCTGACCCCATTCCCAGATCATCGTCCTTCTCATGAACCACCACCGCACGTCCCAGAATGGAATGGGCGCCGAAGAGCTTGGCCTCTGGGAGCTTCAGGAACTGCCTTATAACTCCTTGCTCAGAAGCAAAGTTGCCCAGGTCTCCAGGATGATGAGGGTGGTCAACACCCTTTGGATTGTAATGAGGACCAACAGTGATGCTGCCTTGACTGAGGTCTCCATACCGATGGATGTCAATGGCACGTTCTTGATGATCGATGGCAGGCAAACCACGGAGGTTGATTTTCACTTCTAAAACTCCATTGGGGAAGAGCTGCTTGAAGAGGATTTGCCCAAAGATCTTTGGCTGGAAAGGTGGCAAATTGGGGCTGGGAGTTACTTCACAAGTGGCATAGATTGTGTTGTTGAACTCCACGACTTCCGGCTGTGAAGCTCCGGCAATCTGACAAACTGGATTTTTAGAGAACTCTCCTCCTTGTATATGCAGCACCAGCAATATCAGAGGGATTTTTAGGATGATTTTCTCCATGTTGATCATTAAAGCCTGCAATGAAGAGTGGATTCAGTGAAATCATGTGGTTTAATAACATAGTATTTTTGATAGAATAAAGTTTAAAGCTTTGTTCCAGGGAGCTTTGAGAGTGGACGTTGCATTAGTAAAATAGCACAACCAGATTAGTTTAGTCGCTATGATTTGTTGCTATATACCCTTGAGAAAAAGTGTGCTTATTTGTATTGAAAGTGTACTTAAAATCTTGAAAATAATAAAAATAAAACTGTAGGTCTACTTGCAGATAATAACACTGATGAATTATAAAAAGCCACTTAAGTGTACATATCTTATATTAGTGCCTATGATGGCCACCAGAGGGCTTATACATTAACAAGCCAATGACACACATGTGGATGTAATCACACTAGAATGAGTCCAGGCAAAGGTTTATGGAAATGGAAAAGGACTAGTGAGGAGAGACCTCTGGTGGCTTATAGTTCTCCGGCTGGCAGACGTGACTGCTTTTAAAAAGTGAACTTAGCAATGATGTCAAACTAAAAGTTTTAATTTAAAGTACATTGATTTATAATCTTTTTGTTTTGCCTTAAAGAAGTGGACTCATTTTGATGTGTTGACTAACATAGTACATTATAATTGAATCTATCATATTATTCAAGATTAAATATAAAGTTAATATTTTTAAATCTACTCAATTGCAACTTCAATACAAATATTTATTTGCATAGGCTATATATTTTTTTAAAGAAATGATATTAAACAATTTTTTAGTTCACCATAATTGCGCATTAAATTCAGTAGTACACAAACCATATTTCAAAGACAAAACAAGTAATTATGAAATTAATTTACATATAAAGATGTGCTTGGGTCAAACAAATGACCTTTTCAGCTAACTGCATTTAAGATACAATACATTTTCATTTAATTGCATAAAGATGCAATTAAGTCTGAAACCATTACATTCTTGCACTTATATTAATATGCATAAGCATGCTAAAGTGTACTTTTCACAAGGGCAGGTAAAATAAAACACAAAATATTTATACTTTGAATAAAAAAAAACTTTTTGTAGTTGTACTAAATCAAGTCAATATTTGCAAGAATGGAGAGAAAAAACACATGCCAAAATCCATTACCGAAAAGTTGTCCTTAATCTGTGTGCAGAATATTGCAGCCACAAAAATACTCCAACGTTTAATCCGTGTGCAGTCCTGAACTGAGGTTGAGAGAATGTTCCTTTGCATTTAAACTGTTGGCTACTCTTCTAGGAACTCATGTGGCGCAACAAGTTAACCATGTTAGTCTGTTAGCCACTAATTAAGTTCACCTGTGTTTCATTTAGCTCCCTTTGCCTGTGAACAGTTGTTTCAGTTCTTTGTTTTGAATTGCACCATGGCTGCGTTCCAGTCCACTGTTAGACACGCACTTGGGAACTTCCCTAAGCACTTCCCCTCGGGGGAATCCCTGCCGCGGGGACTAAGTCTATAGCATGAAATAAATGTTAAAGGAGAAATAAGAAAGCTGTAAAATAATCTCTGGTTTAAACTTGCTCGCTCCCGCACTTTCATGCGTGCTCAGTCCTCTCCGCATTGGATTGTGGGAAATAGTGCTTCAGCAAGTGTATATCGAATGTACACTCGAATTCAGAGAGGTTTGTGGGTAAAAGTAGTAAACGAATGTAGGGAATGATGTCGTTCACTCAGAATTCGGACACCACTACAAAATGGCCAATACCCAACATAGTATTCTGTAGTGGATAGGGAGCGGTTTCAGACACAGCCTGTATACTTCAGGCACCTATATGTCCCACAATGCAGTACGATTGGGACGTCACCACAGCCCTTGTCTAATCACCACCACAACAAACAACTCCATGATATATTAATTATATTTTGATTTATTTAAAACAAACCAAACATACCTATATACATTTGGATGCTGCATTAAACAAATTCTTAAAGGGGAAAAAATTTAAATAATAAGTGAACTCCATAGCTTATTCCAAGTGATCAAGGGCTTAGGACGTTCCAATTCAGCCCATTGCGGTTTCCGCCTGTAGTGGGCACTCTTGCAACGTAAGCAATGACGTGCATCCGGGTGAACAAGACGGAGGGAAGTTAGCAAGTGAAGGGCATGACGATTTTGGACTGGAACGCAGCCCTTGTGTTCTCCAGTGTAGATTATCTTCATTGTTTTGTGTTTATTAAAATAAGTACTGCTATAGATTCCTCTCCTCTTCATTTGGTGACTCAACTGACACATTCATTCTTAGTTAGCATACAATTCCACTTGAAGTTCATGCTTGACACCACTTCTTTTAGCAGATATTCATGAATAAGTGAATATCAGACAGTTCTTTTTCAAGAAACCATTTCTACAGGCTCTGTCCCAAACCTGACAAGCCTATATTTCACATGCAATTGGACTGTTATTTAATTGTCTTTGAAGGTATAAGTAAAGATGTCTGGGGGATTGGTTCTTCTGGCACTGATGTTAAAATCCCTGTTTAGTAGCTAAACAAGGGAGAATGAGTAAACAAGCTTCAACAACTTTCATAAGATTTATTTACTTTTTTCAGCCATATTTTAGGTACAGATTTGTACCCAGAAATAAGCTAAACCTAAAAATAAAATCCCAAAACCTATTTTCACAGACAATCATAGAAAAATAAGGTGTGAAAGGCAAAAAAAAAAAAAAAAAGCCACCGTATGCTATAATTATTGCGATGTGTGGCAGTGTTTTATGCTTCTTAAACAAACTGCTCAAAGGTTTCTACTGTAAATTTGACTGTTTATTTTAGACTTTGCTAATATATGAGATCTTGTGTAATTTCTTGCTTTTTTTTGCTTTTTGTACAATCTTAAGAGAAGATATTACTTTTTATTATTTTTAATTCATTGATTCAATTATCAACCTATTATCTAAGTTATTTCCATAGCTATGCAATTATTTTTTTCTTTAGATTTTTAAATCGGTGGATGCTGTTGGTTAATGTTTAACTCAGCTAACTCTTTTTATTATCTGTAGTTCAGCATTTCATTAAATTGATATTGTTACATGATACTGTTAGATTGAATGACGTCATCTATATGTATAGCATGCCCGCCACCTGACTGGCGGTGCTGCAGTAAGTTAATTCTGTTTAGCAAAACAATAAGACAGACACAGTTGTGCTGTTATCAGTTAGCAGTCGCTCTTGTAATCTTTTATTACAATAATTCAAAGATTATTTATATATATTTTGTATAATTAAATCACAATATCTTGTGTCACCTTACATATGACTCACTCAAACAAAACACCAATAAACATGTGTTGTATCACTTTTGCAAGTCTTTCTTCTTCTACTCAAGCAGTATTTTTCTCAGATAACTCAATACTTTTCCCCGTAAAATATTAATCACAATGTATTACAGTCTCTGTTGTCTGTGCAAGTGTGTCCCGCTAAATACTGTATAACTGAATAGTTGAGCGTACCATTGGTTACACAATAACCATTTAAACTGAATTACTATATACAGTACAGCAGATATACTTGATCAAAAGATCATTAAAACATGTTAGAAAATCCAAATATCAACAGTAGCCTATATAATAGTATGCAAAGATTATATGTATAATATTCAACAGTTACATATGTACGTATCTACATATACATAGGGGGCCCTATCTTGCACCCAGCACAATTGACTTTGTACACCGACACATGTATCATTCCTATTTTGCAACCGACGCACAGCGGACTTTTCCCTCCACAGACGCAGGTCGGTAAATTATCGCCTCCAGCGTCCTCAACATTTGTAGAAGAGTGCGATTGAAACGTTCCACTGAGTTTGCTTGGGGGTGATAAGGTGTTGTTCTGGAGTTACTGATATCTGTTAACTGCTGCAAAGTCGTGAAGAGATGGTTCTCGAATTCATGGCCTTGGTCGTGATGGATATCTGGCAAGGATAGCCAAATCTTGGGATATAGTTGTTAAATATCCTCTCCGACACCATGCTTCCAGACTATTTTCTTGTCGGGTACGCCTGGACAAATAGGGGTTCATGAAAAGGAATCAAAACCTGAGCCTCCGCAAGCCTGAATCACTCTCAGCTGCAAGGGCCTCTGGGATGAATCTCACAGTAGTTGAGCAATGGTTTCAGACCTACACGTCACTCCTCCACCGCCTACAGATCCAGGAGATGCCATCGCACCTGTGGAACTGCGATGAATCCGGACTACAGGACCATTTCATCTCAAAAAAGGTTGTTGGGGTGACTGGCAAGTCCTGCTTCCAGGTAACATCAGGGGGGAAAGGAGAAACGACAACAGTCCTGGCTGGGTTCAATGCGGTTGGGACTTACACCCCCACAATGGTAATTTTTAAGGGAAAGAGGCTCAGGGCAGAGTGGCTGGAGGAACGACCAGAAAAAGCAGTTATCCGCGTGTCAGATAATGGCTGGATAAACTCCCAGCTGTTTCTGGAGTGGGGCCAGTTTCTGCTCTTAGATGGCCACTACAGCCATGTCTTCAATCTGGAATTCTTGGAGCTCATTAAGAAAAATTATATCCATGTAGTGAGCTATCCTCCTCACACAACCCACACGCCCTCCACCCAGCAGACAGATCGCTGTTTCGAAGTCTGAAACACCACTGGCAGGAACTGGGACGCAAGTGGACAAGGAAGACAGCCGGGAAGAAGCTTCCAAAACAGCTATTTTTTTTTCTGTGTTCAGCCCCGCGTGGAAGAAGGCCGCCACTGTTGAGAATGCCCAAGCAGGTTTGACTCTTTTATTAATAATTAGTTGTCTTGAATTATTTGTATAAAAATATTAGCAGTAAGTGGATCATTGTTTTTACTGTCTTATTTACATTGCATCATTACATTATACACATTACTCTTCTACAGGTTTCCGAGCCTCAGGGATGTTTCCTGTCTCCACGGAAGTCATTCCAAATGACCTTTTCTTGCCAAGCCAAACCACTGAAAGGGTGATTGAGGAAACATCAGAAACCCTTCTGTTGTCGGAGGAGGACATTTATTTTGGTGTGGAAGAAGTGGTGGTATCAGCCACCCTGATGAGGATGCGCATACCTCCACCCTCACAACTGGGCCAGGCCACCATGCCTCCACCCTCACAACTGGGCCAGACCCCCATGCCTCCACCCTCACAACTAGGCCAGCCCCCCATGCCTCCACCCTCACAACTGGGCCACCCTCTCTACCCAGCATTTCAACAGCTGAGTGGGCTTCCATTGTAAGGTTTTCAGACCTGATTAAAGTACCTAAAAGAGAGAGGGGAAAGAGGAGGATGATGGCGAGGCCACCCAGCTACCACCAAACAAGCCAGGAACACTTCAACTTTGTCCAGGCCAAAGCAGACAAAAATAAACCAAAAACAACCAAAGCCTGCTGGTGTCCGCCCCCAAAATGCTGCAGTTCCTCCCCTACAAATAATTCAGGGAAGTGACCCCTGTACTGGTTGCAAGGGGGTCTATGGTGATGCAAGTGACCCAAAGGCCAATGAGGAATGGGTGGCTTGCTGCCCCTGCCAACGGTGGTATCATGAGTCCTGCGGAGAACTCAACGGACTTATGAATGGCAATGACTTCATCTGTCTTCAATGTGTTCACTGAAGTTGTTAAAAGGTGGTAAAAGGATGTAGGCTTAATGAAAGTTCCATTCATTGAATGTAGAGTGAAGTATACAATGTCAAAATTTTTGTATTAGTTCCAGAAATGCATTTTTAAAAAATCCTTCCAAGTATTAATTAATTGAAGGTCTCCGTTGTTGTATTTTGCGCTTCATAATGCACCACACATTTTAACTGCATGTATTCTGTTTTTATTTACGTTTTACACAACGTCCCAACTTCATTGGAATTGGGGTTGTATTTCTCATGTTAACCATAAAATAGTGTCCCACTTTCCCTAACAGTGTCCCACTCAACCTGATTGCTTCCAGTTTGCTGAAGAGGGTGTCAGATGGTGTTTAAAGATGAACAGTTTGTTAATACATAAATTGGGAAAATTTCACCATAGTAGCCTTCATTACAATCTATTTAAACAAAACACATACAATTTTTATATACTCTAAATGATTTAGGTTGTTTAAGATGCAATTTACCAAAAAGTGTCCCACTTTACCCGACTTAAAACCTACCCAAAATGTATTTTTTTATTAATATAGAATGTATTTGAACTTAGTTACTTGACACATTCAGCCAAAGTGGGCAATTAATATTTTAGCACCTTACAAGGAAACTAGCAAATTATAAAAAATAAAATATTCTTTGCATTTGATTCAGTGTTACTGTAGTAACAAACCAGGAACAGTCACAATATTGGTTTACATTTAGTGAGAAACCTTACAATTTAGAAAGTAAAATCTTATGTCAGAGGGTTTTCTACCTTTAACCATTGGAAGCTATGGCCAAAAAGCCTCTGAAAAGTCCAAAGCAAAAACACAAATTGCTGGATACCAGGAAACCATTCAAAAGTATTGAAAGTGTTTGTAATGGCAATAAATAATATAGGGATATAATTTCAGGGTATTGAGTATCATTTTAATGTAAGACACAGACAAAGAAAACCATGATTATCCTATTTGAATCTGCTTTTCCACCATATCCAACTCTCAGTTCCCTCCTCCACAGCTTTTCTTGGGGATCAGTTCAGTCTTCTGCCACAGACTTGGAGAAGTAATACCAATCACACCGCAAGCAATTATCTGTCCAGAATTCCCAGTCTGTTTACTCTCCTCATCTGACCCCATTCCCAGATCATCGTCCTTCTCATGAACCACCACCGCACGTCCCAGAATGGAATGGGCGCCGAAGAGCTTGGCCTCTGGGAGCTTCAGGAACTGCCTTATAACTCCTTGCTCAGAAGCAAAGTTGCCCAGGTCTCCAGGATGATGAGGGTGGTCAACACCCTTTGGATTGTAATGAGGACCAACAGTGATGCTGCCTTGACTGAGGTCTCCATACCGATGGATGTCAATGGCACGTTCTTGATGATCGATGGCAGGCAAACCACGGAGGTTGATTTTCACTTCTAAAACTCCATTGGGGAAGAGCTGCTTGAAGAGGATTTGCCCAAAGATCTTTGGCTGGAAAGGTGGCAAATTGGGGCTGGGAGTTACTTCACAAGTGGCATAGATTGTGTTGTTGAACTCCACGACTTCCGGCTGTGAAGCTCCGGCAATCTGACAAACTGGATTTTTAGAGAACTCACCTCCTTGTATATGCAGCACCAGCAATATCAGAGGGATTTTTAGGATGATTTTCTCCATGTTGATCATTAAAGCCTGCAATGAAGAGTGGATTCAGTGAAATCATGTGGTTTAATAACATAGTATTTTTGATAGAATAAAGTTTAAAGCTTTGTTCCAGGGAGCTTTGAGAGTGGACGTTGCATTAGTAAAATAGCACAACCAGATTAGTTTAGTCGCTATGATTTGTTGCTATATACCCTTGAGAAAAAGTGTGCTTATTTGTATTGAAAGTGTACTTAAAATCTTGAAAATAATAAAAATAAAACTGTAGGTCTACTTGCAGATAATAACACTGATGAATTATAAAAAGCCACTTAAGTGTACATATCTTATATTAGTGCCTATGATGGCCACCAGAGGGCTTATACATTAACAAGCCAATGACACACATGTGGATGTAATCACACTAGAATGAGTCCAGGCAAAGGTTTATGGAAATGGAAAAGGACTAGTGAGGAGAGACCTCTGGTGGCTTATAGTTCTCCGGCTGGCAGACGTGACTGCTTTTAAAAAGTGAACTTAGCAATGATGTCAAACTAAAAGTTTTAATTTAAAGTACATTGATTTATAATCTTTTTGTTTTGCCTTAAAGAAGTGGACTCATTTTGATGTGTTGACTAACATAGTACATTATAATTGAATCTATCATATTATTCAAGATTAAATATAAAGTTAATATTTTTAAATCTACTCAATTGCAACTTCAATACAAATATTTATTTGCATAGGCTATATATTTTTTTAAAGAAATGATATTAAACAATTTTTTAGTTCACCATAATTGCGCATTAAATTCAGTAGTACACAAACCATATTTCAAAGACAAAACAAGTAATTATGAAATTAATTTACATATAAAGATGTGCTTGGGTCAAACAAATGACCTTTTCAGCTAACTGCATTTAAGATACAATACATTTTCATTTAATTGCATAAAGATGCAATTAAGTCTGAAACCATTACATTCTTGCACTTATATTAATATGCATAAGCATGCTAAAGTGTACTTTTCACAAGGGCAGGTAAAATAAAACACAAAATATTTATACTTTGAATAAAAAAAAACTTTTTGTAGTTGTACTAAATCAAGTCAATATTTGCAAGAATGGAGAGAAAAAACACATGCCAAAATCCATTACCGAAAAGTTGTCCTTAATCTGTGTGCAGAATATTGCAGCCACAAAAATACTCCAACGTTTAATCCGTGTGCAGTCCTGAACTGAGGTTGAGAGAATGTTCCTTTGCATTTAAACTGTTGGCTACTCTTCTAGGAACTCATGTGGCGCAACAAGTTAACCATGTTAGTCTGTTAGCCACTAATTAAGTTCACCTGTGTTTCATTTAGCTCCCTTTGCCTGTGAACAGTTGTTTCAGTTCTTTGTTTTGAATTGCACCATGGCTGCGTTCCAGTCCACTGTTAGACACGCACTTGGGAACTTCCCTAAGCACTTCCCCTCGGGGGAATCCCTGCCGCGGGGACTAAATCTATAGCATGAAATAAATGTTAAAGGAGAAATAAGAAAGCTGTAAAATAATCTCTGGTTTAAACTTGCTCGCTCCCGCACTTTCATGCGTGCTCAGTCCTCTCCGCATTGGATTGTGGGAAATAGTGCTTCAGCAAGTGTATATCGAATGTACACTCGAATTCAGAGAGGTTTGTGGGTAAAAGTAGTAAACGAATGTAGGGAATGATGTCGTTCACTCAGAATTCGGACACCACTACAAAATGGCCAATACCCAACATAGTATTCTGTAGTGGATAGGGAGCGGTTTCAGACACAGCCTGTATACTTCAGGCACCTATATGTCCCACAATGCAGTACGATTGGGACGTCACCACAGCCCTTGTCTAATCACCACCACAACAAACAACTCCATGATATATTAATTATATTTTGATTTATTTAAAACAAACCAAACATACCTATATACATTTGGATGCTGCATTAAACAAATTCTTAAAGGGGAAAAAATTTAAATAATAAGTGAACTCCATAGCTTATTCCAAGTGATCAAGGGCTTAGGACGTTCCAATTCAGCCCATTGCGGTTTCCGCCTGTAGTGGGCACTCTTGCAACGTAAGCAATGACGTGCATCCGGGTGAACAAGACGGAGGGAAGTTAGCAAGTGAAGGGCATGACGATTTTGGACTGGAACGCAGCCCTTGTGTTCTCCAGTGTAGATTATCTTCATTGTTTTGTGTTTATTAAAATAAGTACTGCTATAGATTCCTCTCCTCTTCATTTGGTGACTCAACTGACACATTCATTCTTAGTTAGCATACAATTCCACTTGAAGTTCATGCTTGACACCACTTCTTTTAGCAGATATTCATGAATAAGTGAATATCAGACAGTTCTTTTTCAAGAAACCATTTCTACAGGCTCTGTCCCAAACCTGACAAGCCTATATTTCACATGCAATTGGACTGTTATTTAATTGTCTTTGAAGGTATAAGTAAAGATGTCTGGGGGATTGGTTCTTCTGGCACTGATGTTAAAATCCCTGTTTAGTAGCTAAACAAGGGAGAATGAGTAAACAAGCTTCAACAACTTTCATAAGATTTATTTACTTTTTTCAGCCATATTTTAGGTACAGATTTGTACCCAGAAATAAGCTAAACCTAAAAATAAAATCCCAAAACCTATTTTCACAGACAATCATAGAAAAATAAGGTGTGAAAGGCAAAAAAAAAAAAAAAAAGCCACCGTATGCTATAATTATTGCGATGTGTGGCAGTGTTTTATGCTTCTTAAACAAACTGCTCAAAGGTTTCTACTGTAAATTTGACTGTTTATTTTAGACTTTGCTAATATATGAGATCTTGTGTAATTTCTTGCTTTTTTTTGCTTTTTGTACAATCTTAAGAGAAGATATTACTTTTTATTATTTTTAATTCATTGATTCAATTATCAACCTATTATCTAAGTTATTTCCATAGCTATGCAATTATTTTTTTCTTTAGATTTTTAAATCGGTGGATGCTGTTGGTTAATGTTTAACTCAGCTAACTCTTTTTATTATCTGTAGTTCAGCATTTCATTAAATTGATATTGTTACATGATACTGTTAGATTGAATGACGTCATCTATATGTATAGCATGCCCGCCACCTGACTGGCGGTGCTGCAGTAAGTTAATTCTGTTTAGCAAAACAATAAGACAGACACAGTTGTGCTGTTATCAGTTAGCAGTCGCTCTTGTAATCTTTTATTACAATAATTCAAAGATTATTTATATATATTTTGTATAATTAAATCACAATATCTTGTGTCACCTTACATATGACTCACTCAAACAAAACACCAATAAACATGTGTTGTATCACTTTTGCAAGTCTTTCTTCTTCTACTCAAGCAGTATTTTTCTCAGATAACTCAATACTTTTCCCCGTAAAATATTAATCACAATGTATTACAGTCTCTGTTGTCTGTGCAAGTGTGTCCCGCTAAATACTGTATAACTGAATAGTTGAGCGTACCATTGGTTACACAATAACCATTTAAACTGAATTACTATATACAGTACAGCAGATATACTTGATCAAAAGATCATTAAAACATGTTAGAAAATCCAAATATCAACAGTAGCCTATATAATAGTATGCAAAGATTATATGTATAATATTCAACAGTTACATATGTACGTATCTACATATACATAGGGGGCCCTATCTTGCACCCAGCACAATTGACTTTGTACACCGACACATGTATCATTCCTATTTTGCAACCGACGCACAGCGGACTTTTCCCTCCACAGACGCAGGTCGGTAAATTATCGCCTCCAGCGTCCTCAACATTTGTAGAAGAGTGCGATTGAAACGTTCCACTGAGTTTGCTTGGGGGTGATAAGGTGTTGTTCTGGAGTTACTGATATCTGTTAACTGCTGCAAAGTCGTGAAGAGATGGTTCTCGTATTCATGGCCTTGGTCGTGATGGATATCTGGCAAGGATAGCCAAATCTTGGGATATAGTTGTTAAATATCCTCTCCGACACCATGCTTCCAGACTATTTTCTTGTCGGGTACGCCTGGACAAATAGGGGTTCATGAAAAGGAATCAAAACCTGAGCCTCCGCAAGCCTGAATCACTCTCAGCTGCAAGGGCCTCTGGGATGAATCTCACAGTAGTTGAGCAATGGTTTCAGACCTACACGTCACTCCTCCACCGCCTACAGATCCAGGAGATGCCATCGCACCTGTGGAACTGCGATGAATCCGGACTACAGGACCATTTCATCTCAAAAAAGGTTGTTGGGGTGACTGGCAAGTCCTGCTTCCAGGTAACATCAGGGGGGAAAGGAGAAACGACAACAGTCCTGGCTGGGTTCAATGCGGTTGGGACTTACACCCCCACAATGGTAATTTTTAAGGGAAAGAGGCTCAGGGCAGAGTGGCTGGAGGAACGACCAGAAAAAGCAGTTATCCGCGTGTCAGATAATGGCTGGATAAACTCCCAGCTGTTTCTGGAGTGGGGCCAGTTTCTGCTCTTAGATGGCCACTACAGCCATGTCTTCAATCTGGAATTCTTGGAGCTCATTAAGAAAAATTATATCCATGTAGTGAGCTATCCTCCTCACACAACCCACACGCCCTCCACCCAGCAGACAGATCGCTGTTTCGAAGTCTGAAACACCACTGGCAGGAACTGGGACGCAAGTGGACAAGGAAGACAGCCGGGAAGAAGCTTCCAAAACAGCTATTTTTTTTTCTGTGTTCAGCCCCGCGTGGAAGAAGGCCACTGTTGAGAATGCCCAAGCAGGTTTGACTCTTTTATTAATAATTAGTTGTCTTGAATTATTTGTATAAAAATATTAGCAGTAAGTGGATCATTGTTTTTACTGTCTTATTTACATTGCATCATTACATTATACACATTACTCTTCTACAGGTTTCCGAGCCTCAGGGATGTTTCCTGTCTCCACGGAAGTCATTCCAAATGACCTTTTCTTGCCAAGCCAAACCACTGAAAGGGTGATTGAGGAAACATCAGAAACCCTTCTGTTGTCGGAGGAGGACATTTATTTTGGTGTGAAAGAAGTGGTGGTATCAGCCACCCTGATGAGGATGCGCATACCTCCACCCTCACAACTGGGCCAGGCCACCATGCCTCCACCCTCACAACTGGGCCAGACCCCCATGCCTCCACCCTCACAACTAGGCCAGCCCCCCATGCCTTCACCCTCACAACTGGGCCACCCTCTCTACCCAGCATTTCAACAGCTGAGTGGGCTTCCATTGTAAGGTTTTCAGACCTGATTAAAGTACCTAAAAGAGAGAGGGGAAAGAGGAGGATGATGGCGAGGCCACCCAGCTACCACCAAACAAGCCAGGAACACTTCAACTTTGTCCAGGCCAAAGCAGACAAAAATAAACCAAAAACAACCAAAGCCTGCTGGTGTCCGCCCCCAAAATGCTGCAGTTCCTCCCCTACAAATAATTCAGGGAAGTGACCCCTGTACTGGTTGCAAGGGGGTCTATGGTGATGCAAGTGACCCAAAGGCCAATGAGGAATGGGTGGCTTGCTGCCCCTGCCAACGGTGGTATCATGAGTCCTGCGGAGAACTCAACGGACTTATGAATGACAATGACTTCATCTGTCTTCAATGTGTTCACTGAAGTTGTTAAAAGGTGGTAAAAGGATGTAGGCTTAATGAAAGTTCCATTCATTGAATGTAGAGTGAAGTATACAATGTCAAAATTTTTGTATTAGTTCCAGAAATGCATTTTTAAAAAATCCTTCCAAGTATTAATTAATTGAAGGTCTCCGTTGTTGTATTTTGCGCTTCATAATGCGCCACACATTTTAACTGCATGTATTCTGTTTTTATTTACGTTTTACACAACGTCCCAACTTCATTGGAATTGGGGTTGTATTTCTCATGTTAACCATAAAATAGTGTCCCACTTTCCCTAACAGTGTCCCACTCAACCTGATTGCTTCCAGTTTGCTGAAGAGGGTGTCAGATGGTGTTTAAAGATGAACAGTTTGTTAATACATAAATTGGGAAAATTTCACCATAGTAGCCTTCATTACAATCTATTTAAACAAAACACATACAATTTTAATATACTCTAAATGATTTAGGTTGTTTAAGATGCAATTTACCAAAAAGTGTCCCACTTTACCCGACTTAAAACCTACCCAAAATGTATTTTTTTATTAATATAGAATGTATTTGAACTTAGTTACTTGACACATTCAGCCAAAGTGGGCAATTAATATTTTAGCACCTTACAAGGAAACTAGCAAATTATAAAAAATAAAATATTCTTTGCATTTGATTCAGTGTTACTGTAGTAACAAACCAGGAACAGTCACAATATTGGTTTACATTTAGTGAGAAACCTTACAATTTAGAAAGTAAAATCTTATGTCAGAGGGTTTTCTACCTTTAACCATTGGAAGCTATGGCCAAAAAGCCTCTGAAAAGTCCAAAGCAAAAACACAAATTGCTGGATACCAGGAAACCATTCAAAAGTATTGAAAGTGTTTGTAATGGCAATAAATAATATAGGGATATAATTTCAGGGTATTGAGTATCATTTTAATGTAAGACACAGACAAAGAAAACCATGATTATCCTATTTGAATCTGCTTTTCCACCATATCCAACTCTCAGTTCCGTCCTCCACAGCTTTTCTTGGGGATCAGTTCAGTCTTCTGCCACAGACTTGGAGAAGTAATACCAATCACACCGCAAGCAATTATCTGTCCAGAATTCCCAGTCTGTTTACTCTCCTCATCTGACCCCATTCCCAGATCATCGTCCTTCTCATGAACCACCACCGCACGTCCCAGAATGGAATGGGCGCCGAAGAGCTTGGCCTCTGGGAGCTTCAGGAACTGCCTTATAACTCCTTGCTCAGAAGCAAAGTTGCCCAGGTCTCCAGGATGATGAGGGTGGTCAACACCCTTTGGATTGTAATGAGGACCAACAGTGATGCTGCCTTGACTGAGGTCTCCATACCGATGGATGTCAATGGCACGTTCTTGATGATCGATGGCAGGCAAACCACGGAGGTTGATTTTCACTTCTAAAACTCCATTGGGGAAGAGCTGCTTGAAGAGGATTTGCCCAAAGATCTTTGGCTGGAAAGGTGGCAAATTGGGGCTGGGAGTTACTTCACAAGTGGCATAGATTGTGTTGTTGAACTCCACGACTTCCGGCTGTGAAGCTCCGGCAATCTGACAAACTGGATTTTTAGAGAACTCTCCTCCTTGTATATGCAGCACCAGCAATATCAGAGGGATTTTTAGGATGATTTTCTCCATGTTGATCATTAAAGCCTGCAATAAAGAGTGGATTCAGTGAAATCATGTAGTTTAATAACATAGTATTTTTGATAGAATAAAGTTTAAAGCTTTGTTCCAGGGAGCTTTGAGAGTGGACGTTGCATTAGTAAAATAGCACAACCAGATTAGTTTAGTCGCTATGATTTGTTGCTATATACCCTTGAGAAAAAGTGTGCTTATTTGTATTGAAAGTGTACTTAAAATCTTGAAAATAATACAAATAAAACTGTAGGTCTAGTTGCAGATAATAACACTGATGAATTATAAAAAGCCACTTAAGTGTACATATCTTATATTAGTGCCTATGATGGCCACCAGAGGGCTTCTACATTAACAAGCCAATGACACACATGTGGATGTAATCACACTATAATGAGTCCAGGCAAAGGTTTATGGAAATGGAAAAGGACTAGGGAGGAGAGCCCTCTGGTGGCTTATAGTTCTCCGGCTGGCAGACGTGACTGCTTTTAAAAAGTGAACTTAGCAATAATGTCAAACTAAAAGTTTTACTTTAAAGTACGTTGATTTAATAATATTTTTGTTTTTCCTTAAAGAAGTGGACTCATTTTGATGTGTTGACTAACATAGTACATTATAATTGAATCTATCATATTATTCAAGATTAAATTTAAAAGTTAATATTTTTAAATCTACTCAATTGCAACTTCAATACAAATATTTCTTTGCATAGGCTATATTTTTTTTAAAAGAAATGATAAACAATTTTTTAGTTCACCATAATTGCGCATTAAATTCAGTAGTACACAAACCATATTTCAAAGACAAAACAACAAGTAATTATGAAATTAATTTACATATAAAGATGTGCTTGGGTCAAACAAATGGCCTTTTCAGCTAACTGCATTTAAGCTACAATACATTTTCATTTAACTGCATAAACATGCAATTAAGTCTGAAAACATTACATTCTTGCACTTATATTAATATGCATAAGCATGCTAAAGTGTACTTTTCACAAGGGCAGGTAAAATAAAAGACAAAATATTTATACTTTGAATAAAAAAAACTTTTTGTAGTTGTACTAAATCAAGTCAATATTTGCAAGAATGGAGAGAAAAAACACATGCCAAAATCAGCAAAGGACCATTACCGAAAAGTTGTCCTTAATCCGTGTGCAGAATATTGCAGCCACAAAAATACTCCAACGCTTAATCCGTGTGCAGTCCTGAACTGAGGTTGAGAGAATGTTCCTTTGCATTTAAACTGTTGGCTACTCTTCTAGGAACTCATGTGACGCAACAAGTTAACCATGTTAGTCTGTTAGCCACTAATTAAGTTCACCTGTGTTTCATTTAGCTCCCTTTGTTTCAGTTCTTTGTTTTGCATTGCACCATGGCTGCATTCCAGTCCACTGTTAGACACGCACTTGGGAACTTCCCTAAGCACTTCCCCTCGGGGGAATCCCTGCCGCCATTTTGAAGTGCGTTCCGCTTTGTGAAGTGGACGAGGGAAGTTTATATAGACAGACCTTCGTCCCCCCGATTTTGACAGAGGGAGCAAGTCTACTGTGTCCGAAACCGCTCACTTGTTCACTCATTCACTAATCCCTATATAGTGTACTGCATTTGAGTGCACTCTATTGCCCTGTCCCAAATGGCACACTCCGGACTTGTGGACTTCCTCAGAGTCCACACTTTGGTGACGTCATGTAGTGCAGACTTATAGGGCCTTTGGCGCGAGTCCACGAGGGCGCATTGAGAGGTATTTTTGGGACAGACTCGATCGCCACGCCGGAAATAGGAAGACGGTCCAGTTGTTGTTTAAATATTATATTTCTACATTTACATATGATTCAGTAAAGCCCTGACATTCGGTTATATTTATTTAATGAATCATAATGCGATCGTAGCCTATTATTCAGTGCACTATTTATGTTTATATTAAACATAAATATATATTTATGTTTGAGACATCAACCACTGGTTGATGACCATATGTTTGTATAAACTGTAGATAATAACTGGTAAAATGTACACATAGGTCATAAAAACCATAATGATATTTACACTTAAATATTTTCTTCTCATGTTAAAGTGAGCGAAAGCTCCTCCCATTCGTTGTCTGATTGGCCTTTCGCAAATTCGCAAGGATTTCTGGGTAGTTAAAGTGCGTGAAGCCTGCATCTATGCGGGCTTCGCCGAAGACCGCTTCAAGGGTACAAAGGGGGCGCTGCTGAGCACACTTCAGAGCGTTAAAATGATGAACAGGACGGTCTACGGACTCGTAGACTCAGCGAGCACGCGCAATTTAAGTCCACGAGACCGAAAGTCCACATGAAGTGCGTCATTTGGGACAGGGCCTATCTCCAATGAGTGAACGAAATGAAGTGAGTGAATTCGGACGCTGACGTTTACACTGTGCGTCGGAGAGCTGGAGCTGTCGCAGAAAAGGCTTCGTCACACACAGTGATAAAACTCCATTTATCTTACATTACTTACTTTATAAAATAATATTAACAATCAAAATAATTATATATACCTCCGTGCCAGCTTTGTAGTTTCATCGATTGAAATTGTTAGAAACTCTCACGCTCACAGATGACGTGGTCGTTGAGCGTCCTCAGGCGACCGTTATGATTACATTCGAATGAATACGCACCTACTGATGATTAACGCATATTTTTTAAATCATCCAACAAATTATCATCTATTCCTGGGAAATAGTGCTTTAGCAAATGTACACTTGAATTCAGAGAGGATTGTGGGTAAAAGTAGTGAACGAATGTAGGGAATGTTGTCGTTCACTCAGAATTCGGACACCACTACAAAATGGCCAATACCCTTTATAGAATACTAGTGGACAGAGAGCGGTTTCAGACACAGCCTACTTCACATGTACACTTCAGGCACCTATATGTCCCACAATGCAGTACGATTGTGACGTCTCAGCACAGATCTTGTCTAATCACCACCACAACAAACAACTCCATGATATTTTAATTATATTTTTATTTATTTAAAACAAACCAAACACACCTATATACATTTGGATGCTGCATTAAACGAATTCTTAAAGGGGAAAAAATTTAAATAATAAGTGAACTCCATAGCTGATTCCAAGTGATCAAGGGCTTAGGACGTTTCAATTCAGCCCATTGTGGTTTCCGCCTGTAGTGGGCACTCTTGCAACGTAAGCAATGACGTGCATCCGGGTGAACAAGACGGAGGGAAGTTAGCAAGTGAAGGGCATGACGATTTTGGACTGGAACTCAGCCCTTGTGTTCTCCAGTGTAGATTATCTTCATTGTTTTGTGTTTATTAAAAAAAGTACTGCTATAGATTCCTCTCCTCTTCATTTGGTGACTCATCTGTGACACATTCATTCTTACAATTCCACTTAAAGTTCATGCTTGACACCACTTCTTTTAGCAGATATTCATCATAAGTGAATATTTGACAGTTCTTTTTCAAGAAACCATTTCTACAGGCTCTGTCCCAAACCTGACAAGCCTATATTTCACATGCAGTTGGACTGTTATTTAATTGTCTTTGAAGGTATAAGTAAAGATGTCTGGGGGACTGGTTCTTCTGGCACTGATGTTAAAATCCCTGTTTAGTAGCTAAACAAGGGAGAATGAGTAAACAAGCTTTAACAACTTTCATAAGATTTATTTACTTTTTTCAGCCATATTTTAGGTACAGATTTGTACCCAGAAATAAGCTAAACGTAAAAATAAAATCCCAAAACCTATTTTCACAGACAATCATAGAAAAATAAGGTGTGAAAGGCAAAAAAAAAAAAAAAAAAAAAAAGCGTATACTATAATTATTGCGATGTGTGGCAGTGTTTTATGCTTCTTAAACAAACTGCTCAAAGGTTTCTACTGTAAATTTGACTGTTTATTTTAGACTTGGCTAATTTATGAGATCTTGTGTAATTTCTTGCTTTTTTTCCCCGCTTTATGTACAGTATTAAGAGAAGAGATTCTTTTTTATTATTTTTAATTCATTGATTCAATTATCAACCTATTATCTGCTAAGTTATTTCCATAGCTATGCAATTATTTTTTTCTTTAGATTTTTAAATCGGTTGATGCTGTTGGTTAATGTTTAACTCAGCTAACTCTTTTTATTATCTGTAGTTCAGCATTTCATTAAATTGATATTGTTACATGATACTGTTAGATTGAATGACGTCATCTATATGTGTAGCATGCCCGCCACCTGACTGGCAGTGCTGCAGTAAGTTAATTCTGTTTGGCAAAACAATAAGACAGACACAGTTGTGCTGTTATCAGTTAGCAGTCGCTCTTGTAATCTTTTATTACAATAATTCAAAAATTATTTATATATATATTGTATAATTAAACCACAATATCTTGTGTCACCTTACATATGACTCACTCAAACAAAACACCAATAAACATGTGTTGTATCAATCTTGCAAGTATTTCTTCTTCTACTCAAGTAGTATTTTCTCAGATAACTCAATACTTTTCCCCGTAAAATATTAATCACAATGTATTACAGTCTCTGTTGTCTGTGCAAGTGTGTCCTGCTAAATACTGTATAACTGAATAGTTGAGCGTACCATTGGTTACACAATAACCATTTAAACTGAATTACTATATACAGTACAGAAGATATACTTGATCAAAAGATCATTAAAACATGTTAGAAAATCCAAATATCAACAGTAGCCTATATAATAGTATGCAAAGATTATATATGTATAATATTCAACAGTTACATACAGTGCTATGCATAAGTTTAGACACCCATGCTAAAGTTGACTAAAAAGAGGAATAAAAAATCATCTTTTGGAAATTGAACTTAATACCTTAATTAAAAAAAAAAGGAAAAATCCATCCTTTAAGGACACCAATTTTCTTTGTGAATGAATAATGTATCGTAAATAAATAAATGTTCTTCCTTAAAATACAGGGTGCATAAGTTTGGACACCCCTATGTTAAATTCCCATAGAGGCAGGCAGATTTTTATTTTTAAAGGCCAGTTACTATATGGATCCAGGATACTCTGCATCCTGATAAAGTTCCCTTGGCCTTTGGAATTAAAATATCCCCACATCATCACACACCCTTCACCATACCTGGAGATTGGCATGGAGTACTTTCCATAAGATCATCTCTCAATGCAAATCAAACCAGCTGTTAGGCTAACTGAAATAAAACCAAAAATCTGCCTGCCTCTATGGGAATTTAACATAGGTGTGTCCAAACTTATGCACCCTGTATTTTAAGGAAGAACATTTTTTTATTTACGATACATTATTCATTCACAAAGTGAATTGGTTTTGGTGTCCTTAAAGGTTGGATTTTTCCTATTTTTTTAAATTAAGGCATTAAGTTCAATTTCCAAAAGATGATTTTTTATTCCTCTTTTTAGTCAACTTTAGCATGGGTGTCTAAACTTATGCATAGCACTGTATGTACGTATCTACATATACATAGGGGGCCCTATCTTGCACCCAGCACAATTGACTTTGTACACCGACGCATGTATCATTATTTTACAACCGACGCACAGCGGACTTTTCCCTCCACAGACGCACGTTGGTAAATTATCGCCTCCAGCGTCCTCAACATTTGTAGCAGAGTGCGATTGAAACATTCCACTGGTTTGCTTGGGGGTGATAAGGTGTTGTTCTGGAGTTACTGATATCTGTTAACTGCTGCAAAGTCGTGAAGAGATGGTTCTCGAATTCATGGCCTTGGTCATGATGGAGCCGGCAAGGATAGCCAAATCTTGGGATATAGTCGTTAAATATCCTCTCAGACACCATGCTTCCAGACTATTTTCTTGTCGGGTATGCCTGGACAAATAGGGGTTCATGAAAAGGAATCAAAACCTGAGCCTCCGCAAGCCTGAATCACTCTCAGCTGCAAGGGCCTCTGGGATGAATCTCACAGTAGTTGAGCAATGGTTTCAGACCTACACGTTACTCCTCTATCGCCTACAGATCCAGGAGATGCCATCTCACCTGTGGAACTGCGATGAATCCGGACTGCAGGATCATTTAATCTCAAAAAAGGTTGTTGGGGTGACTGGCAAGTCCTGCTTCCAGGTAACATCAGGGGGGAAAGGAGAAACGACAACAGTCCTGGCTGGGTTCAATGCGTTTGGGACTTACACCCCCACAATTGTAATTTTTAAGGGAAAGAGGCTCAGGGCAGAGTGGCTGGAGGAACGACCAGAAAAAGCAGTTATCCGCGTGTCAGATAATGGCTGGATAAACTCCCAGCTGTTTCTGGAGTGGGGCCAGTTTCTGCTCTTAGATGGCCACTACAGCCATGTCTTCAATCTGGAATTCTTGGAGCTCATTAAGAAAAATAATATCCATGTAGTGAGCTATCCTCCTCACACAACCCACACGCCCTCCACCCAGCAGACAGATCGCTGTTTCGAAGCCTGAAACACCACTGGCAGGAACTGGGACGCAAGTGGACAAGGAAGACAGGCGGGAAGAAGCTTCCAAAACAGCTCTTTTTTTCCTGTGTTCAGCCCCGCGTGGAAGAAGGCCGCCACTGTTGAGAATGCCCAAGCAGGTTTGACTCTTTTATTAATAATTAGTTGTCTTGAATTATTTGTATAAAAATATTAGCAGTAAGTGGATCATTGTTTTTACGGTCTTATTTACATTGCATCATTACATTATAAACATTACTCTTCTACAGGTTTCCGAGCCTCAGGGATGTTTCCTGTCTCCACGGAAGTCATTCCAACTGTTCTTTTCTTGCCAAGCAAACCACTGAAAGGGTGATTGAGGAAACATCAGAAACCCTTCTGTTGTCAGAGGAGGACATTTATTTTGGTGTGGAAGAATTGGTATCAGCCACCCTGATGAGGATGCGCATACCTCCACCCTCACAACTGGGCCAGGCCACCATGCCTCCACCCTCACAACTAGGCCACCCCCCATGCCTTCACCCTCACAACTAGGCCAGCCTCCCATGCCTCCATCCTCACAACTAGGCCAGCCCCCCATGCCTTCACCCTCACAACTAGGCCAGCCCCCCATGCCTCCACCATCACAACTAGGCCACCCCCCATGCCTCCACCCTCACAACTAGGCCAGCCCCCCATGCCTCAACCCTCACAACTAGGCCCGCCCCCCATGCCTCCACCCTCACAACTAGGCCAGCCCCCATGCCTCCACCCTCACAACTAGGCCACCCCCATGCCTCCACCCTCACAACTAGGCCACCCCCCATGCCTCCACCCTCACAACTGGGCCACCCTTTCTACCCAGCACTTCAACAGCTGAGTGGGCTTCAATTGTAAGGTTTTCAGACCTGATTAAAGTACCTAGAAGAGAGAGGGGAAAGAAGAGGATGATGGCGAGGCCACCCAGCTACCACCTAACACGCCAGGAACACTTCAACTTTGTCCAGGCCAAAGCAGACAAAAAAAAACCCAAAACAACCAAAGTAAATGGTCTGCATTTATATAGCACTTTCATAGACCCAATGGCCACCAAAGCGCTTTACAATATTGCCTCACATTCACCCATTCACTCACTCATTCATACACCGACGGCGGTGTCAGCCATGCAAGGCGATCCAGCTCGTCGGGAGCAGCTGGGGTTAGGTGTCTTGCTCAAGGACACCTTGACACTTGGTCAGGTGGAACCGGGGATTGAACCACCAACCTTCCGGTTTGTAGACAATCTACATGAACCACTGAGCCACTGCCGCCCTAGTAAAGTGCGTAAGACTGCTGGTGTCAGCCCCCAAAAAGCTGCCGTTCCTCCCCTGCAAACAGTTCAGGGAAGTGACCCCTGTACTGGTTGCTAGGGGGTCTATGGTGATGCAAGTGACCCAAAGGCCAATGAGGAATAGGTGACTTGCTGCCACTGCCAACGGTGGTATCATGAGTCCTGCGGAGAGCTCAACGGACTTATGAATGACGATGACTTCATCGGTCTTGGATGTGTTCACTGAAGTTGTTAAAAGGTGGTAAAAGTATGTAGGCTTAATGAAAGTTCCATTCATTGAATGTAGAGTGAAGTATAAAATGTTACAATTTTTGCATCAGTTCCAGAAATGCATTTTTTAAAAATCCTTCCAAGTATTAATTAATTGATTGAAGGTCTCCGTTGTTATATTTTGTGCTTCAACATTTTCAATGCATGTATTTTGTTTTTATTTACGTTTTACACAACGTCCCAACTTCATTGGAATTGGGGTTGTATTTCTCATGTTAACCATAAAATAGTGTCCCACTCAACCCGATTGCTTCCAGTTTGCTGAAGAGGGTGTCAGATGGTGTTTAAATATGAACCGTTTGTTATTAAATACATAAATTGGGAACATTTCACCATAGTGGCCTTCATTACAATCTATTTAAACAAAACACATACAATTTTAATATATTCTAACTGATTTAGGTTGTTTATAATGCAATTTAGCAAAAAGTGTCCCACTTTACCTGACTCAACCCTACTTCTACTTAAAGGATTAGTTCACTTTAAAAAAAGCTTTTGCTGATAATTTACTCACCCCCATGTCATCCAAGATGTCCATGTCTTTCTTTCTTCAGTCGAAAAGAAATTAAGGTTTTTGATGAAAACATTTCTTCATATAATGGACGTCAATGGGCCTCAAATGGTTCAAGGTCCAAATGACAGTTTCAGTGCAGCTTCAAAGGGCTACCATTGTACGATACCAGACTATGAATAAGGGTCTTATCTAGCGAAATGTTTGGTCATTTCAAAAATAAATAAAAAAGTTTAAGTTTTATAAGCACACATGTTCGCCTTGCTGTGTTCTGTGATGCGCGTTCGTGACGTCACGTAATATTCAATTACGTTGAAAAGGTCACGCTTGTGTACCGAGTCAGTGTTTACATGTGCGGAAGGAGGACCATAAACACATATTCAAATGTCTTTGTGTCAGTTTATCGTTTAAGTGCCCATTTCGTGTGCGTATCCTGGGTGTTGTAATATTAAAAAGCCTAAAAGAAAATTTTCGTCAGGACAGAAATGTTTTAGTTTTCATAGAAGCGCGACCTTTTCAACGTAATTTCGACGTCACGAACGCGCATCACAGAACAGAGCAAGGCGAGCATTTGTGCTTATAAAACTTTAACTTTATGTATTTTTGAAATGACTGAACGTTTCGCTAGAAGACCCTTATTCATCGCCTGGTATCGTTTAAAGCCCTTTGAAGCTGCACTGACACTGTCATTTGGACCTTGAACCGTTTGGGACCCATTTAAGTCCATTATATGGAGAAATGTTTATCAAAAACCTAAATTTCTTTTCGACTGAAGAAAGAAAGACGTGGACGTTTTGGATGACATGAGGGTGAGTAAATTATCAGCAAAAGTTTTTTTTAAAAGTGAACTAATCCTTTAAGGTAACAAAGTATATGTACTTCGTTACTTGACACCTCGTTTTTTAACACATTCAGCCAAAGTGGGCAATTAATATTTTAGCACCTTACAAGAAAACTAATAATATATATATATTCTTTGCATTTGATTCAGTGTTACTGTAGTAACAAACAAACCAGGGACAGTCACAATATTGGTTTAAATTTAGTGAGAAACCTTACAATTTAGAAAATAAAAAATTCTACCTTTAACCATTAGAGTGTCCTCACTTGAGGTGTGGCCACACCCACCAGTGTTATATTGCATCAACCAAAGCTATTTTATCATTTAGAGAAATAGTGGCTCTTTAATTAAAAAGCATTGTCATGCTATGAAAGTGTAAGCCATTGAGCACAGTACGGTCAAATTTTAACTGCATTTACCCTACATTTATTTTTAAGAGTGGACCCATTTACTATTGGAAGCTATGGCCAAAAAGTCTCTGAAGAGACCAAAGCAAAAACACGAATTGCTGGATACCAGGAAACCATTCAAAAGCATTCGAAGGATATCATTTCAGGGTATTAATATCATTTTAATGTAGGACACAGACAAAGAAAAAACTAGGAAAACCATGGTTATCCTATTTGAATCTGCTTTTCCACCATATCAAACTCTCAGTTCCGTCCTCCACAGCTTTTCTTGGGGATCAGTTCAGTCTTCTGCCACAGACTTGGAGAAGTAATACCAATCACACCGCAAGCAATTATCTGTCCAGAATTCCCAGTCTGTTTACTCTCCTCATCTGACCCCATTCCCAGATCATCGTCCTTCTCATGAACCACCACCGCACGTCCCAGAATGGAATGGGCACCGAAGAGCTTGGCCTCTGGGAGCTTCAGGAACTGCCTTATAACTCCTTGCTCAGAAGCAAAGTTGCCCAGGTCTCCAGGATGATGAGGGTGGTCAACACCCTTTGGATTGTAATGAGGACCAACAGTGATGCTGCCTTGACTGAGGTCTCCATACCGATGGATGTCAATGGCACGTTCTTGATGATCGATGGCAGGCAAACCACGGAGGTTGATTTTCACTTCTAAAACTCCATTGGGGAAGAGCTGCTTGAAGAGGATTTGCCCAAAGATCTTTGGCTGGAAAGGTGGCAGATTGGGGCTGGGAGTTACTTCACAAGTGGCATAGATTGTGTTGTTGAACTCCACGACTTCCGGCTGTGAAGCTCCGGCAATCTGACAAACTGGATTTTTAGAGAACTCTCCTCCTTGTATATGCAGCACCAGCAATATCAGAGGGATTTTTAGGATGATTTTCTCCATGTTGATCATTAAAGCCTGCAATGAAGAGTGGATTCAGTGAAATCATGTAGTTTAATAACATAGTATTTTTGATAGAATAAAGTTTAAAGCTTTGTTCCAGGGAGCTTTGAGAGTGGACGTTGCATTAGTAAAATAGCACAACCAGATTAGTTTAGTCGCTATGATTTGTTGCTATATACCCTTGAGAAAAAGTGTGCTTATTTGTATTGAATGTGTACTTCAAATCTTGAAAATAATAAAATAAAAACTGTAGGTCTACTTGCAGATAATAACACTGATGAATTATAAAAACCCACTTAAGTGTACATATTACCATATCTTATATTAGTGCCTACGATGGCCACCAGAGGGCTTATATATTAACAAGCCAATGACACACATGTGGATGTAATCACACTATAATGAGTCCAGGCAAAGGTTCATGGAAATGGAAAAGGACTAGGGAGGAGAGCCCTCTGGTGGCTTATAGTTCTCCGGCTGGCAGACGTGACTGCTTTTAAAAAGTGAACTTAGCAATAATGTCAAACTAAAAGTTTTACTTTAAAGTACGTTGATTTAATAATATTTTTGTTCTGCCTTAAAGAAGTGGACTCATTTTGAGGTGTTAACTAACATAGTACATAATGTAATCTATCATATTATTCAAGATTAAATATAAAGTTAATATTTTTAAATCTACTCAATTGCAACTTCAATACAAATATTTCTTTGCATAGGCTATATTTTATTTTAAAGACATTGTATTAAACTATTTTTTTTTGTTCACCATAATTGCGCATTAAATTCAGTAGTACACAAACCATATTTCAAAGACAAAACAAGTAATTATGAAATTAATTTACATATAAAGATGTGCTTGGGTCAAACAAATGACCTTTTCAGCTAACTGCATTTAAGCTACAATACATTTTCCTTTAATTGCATAAAGATGCAATTAAGTCTGAAAACATTACATTCATGCACTTATTAATATGCATAAACATGCTAAAGTGTACTTTTCACAAGGGCAGGTAAAATAAAAGACAAAATATTTATACTTTGAATAAAAAAAACTTTGTAGTTGTACTAAATCAAGTCAATATTTGCAAGAATGGAGAGAAAAAACACATGCCAAAATCAGCAAAGGACCATTACCGACAAGTTGTCCTTAATCCGTGTGCAGAATATTGCAGCCACAAAAATACTCCAACGCTTAATCCGTGTGCAGTCCTGAACTGAGGTTGAGAGAATGTTCCTTTGCATTTAAACTGTTGGCTACTCTTCTAGGAACTCATGCGGCGCAACAAGTTAACCATGTTAGTCTGTTAGCCACTAATTAAGTTCACCTGTGTTTCATTTAGCTCCCTTTGTTTCAGTTCTTTGTTTTGCATTGCACCATGGCTGCGTTCCAGTCCACTGTTAGACATGCACTTGGGAACTTCCCTAAAGACTTCCCCTCGGGGGAATCCCTGCCGCCATTTTGAAGTGCGTTCAGCTTTGTGAAGTGGATCGAGGGAAGTTTATATGGATGGACAGACCTTTGTCCCCCAGATTTTGACAGAGGGAGCAAGTCTACTGTGTCCGAAACCGCTCACTTGTTCATTCATTCACTAATCCCTATATAGTGTACTGCATTTGAGTGCACTCTATCTCCAATGGGTGAACGAAATTAAGTGAGTGAATTCAGACGCTGACGTTTACACTGTGCGTCGGAGAGCTGGAGCTGTTGGAAAAAATCCCTCAAAATCCCAAAACCTATTTTCACAGACAATCACAGAAAGGTGTGAAAGGGCAAAAAAAAAAAAAAAAAAGCCACCGTATGCTATAATAATTGCGAGGTGTGGCAGTGTTTTATGCTTCTTAAACAAACTGCTCAAAGGTTTCTACTGTAAATCTGACTGTTTATTTTAGACTTTGCTAATTTATGAGATCTTGAGTAATTTCTTGCCTTTTTAATGCCTTTTGTAGAATCTTAAGAGAATACTGACTTTTTAATTGTTTTAATTAATTGATTTATTTATCAGCCTATTATCTTATTTCCATAGCTATGCAATTATTTGCTATACACGTACACACTTTTTACAACTTTTACACACACACATATTTTATTTTTTTATCCGTGACCACAATTCTTTTGATGGGAAATGAATACCATACACATTCTTAAATTACATATTTCATACACAATATATATATATATATATATATATATATATATATATATATATATATATATATATATATATATATATATATATATATATATATATTGTTTTTTACAATTTTGTTTTTCAATGTTTTGAAACATATTTTAATTAAATATCAAAATAAATTATTTTATGCATAAAGAAAGCCGTAAACTGTAAAGCATTTAATGGTAATATTTTTTGTACTGCTTTTATTTTATTTTATAATTATAATTTCTGAAAAGTATTATCATATTCATTGGTGTTTCTATATGACTGATTTTTTTCTTCTTCTTATGGTTGATTTCATTTAATTGGTTTATTTAAAAATATTTAATTTAACCAAGCAGATATGAGTTTAATATAGGCTATACTATACCTTATAACAGACTCATTTTCTTTGTAAACAGAGAAAGAATGTTTCTCTCATTTGTAGATAAATGCGACTATATTTTAGATAAGAAGTGCAATTCTATTTAGATGCAGTGGAATGTCTGTCATTAAATGTTTTGGAAACCTTTAGTGTCATTTCTTGGTAATTTTGGCAGTAAAATAGAGGATGTGTGTGTTACTAGTGATTTATGAGTGACTTTTACTTTGGTAATCTGCAATACTGATTCTTCTTACGTCAACATAAAAACGTGAAGTTTGACACAATAATAAACATTACAAAACACAGATTAAAAGTGCTTTCACCATTTCTCCATAATCATGGCTTTAACTTTAGGGAGAAGGTCATTTGATAATGGATTTAGGAGGGTAATCCACCACACGTGTTTAAACTCAGTGAACGGACAAAGACTTTATAACACCGTTTTAAAAGAAGAGAGAAACAGCGGTAACTCAGGTAAAGTTATAACCGAGTTTCCGTTTCTTAACAGTAGAGGTCAGTATAAACCTCTTATATACTGTCTATGGTATAAACTTAGCCTACTACACTTTACAGTTTAAGTTGTTTTTACAAAACTCATTCTGTCATCATTGCCAGTCTGGCAGAGATTTTGAGATGCACGGACTGAATTAGGAATAGGCCTATACTATTTTAACGGCCATTTAAGAAGTATGTCGTGTTTTTGATGCCATTCCGATTTCGCTAAATTGTTGTTAAAACGAATCTCACCTGTTAGAAAACTGCCTATGGCTGCTCTATTCTTGAGGAAGACCAAATATAGCTCACTTCAAAGTGAGTAACTTTATGTCGAAGATTAGCAGACAGGGAATTTTGTAACCTCTAAAATTGCTCTGGATTTGAATGGCTGCCTGCTCCTCATCATATTGGCCTTCCTCAAGTGTAGCCTACTCCTGTCCACACAATTAAATTTATCACCTCAATTAATGACTTCCTATATTATATTAATGTACTAAATTAAAACTTTGTGGAAGACTTTTACACGTTGTTATCACAATTTTTTCTTTAAAGCTGATTTTAATCAATTTACACTGTGAAAGTGCTTTATTGACTTGACTTCGTAAAGTTGCGTTCAACCTGTAAAAAAAACGTCCTCGTAGAGGCCGCAACTACAACTTATAAGTAGGTTACTGCGGTCCCTAAAAACCCTTTCTTTTCTCATAGGTCTCTCCATAACGCCGTCAGCAAACCACAAATTATGAGCCATTTTCCCTTTTCTTTTGGCTGTTTGTAATGTAGGCCTAACTGATTGTTACTGCTGGTTGCCAAGGTAAAATAGAGTCTTAGACCTAAGTTAGCCTGGGGGTAAGGTGTCTCATTTTTTGGGTCTAAATTAAGTCAAGTCTTTATTTTTGTGAAACAGTCTAACTTGCATTAGACTAGTCTATGAGCAAATTTTAGACTTGTCTAACACTAGACCAGTCTAAAATAGCTTTGTGAAACCGGCCCCTGATGTTCACTAAATTCTGACCAATCAGCTGTGACTCTGTGAACTGAGTTGAACTTCAGCAACAATGGGTGAATAGTTTAGATATCGTAGTTTATTTTTTAACAGAAATCCAGTACAGTGATGATCTTACTGAGTTTGCTGTGCATGTGGTTAGAAACTAGAAACTAAATATTATGTAGATTAGCTGTCCAGAAACATTACAACCTTTAGTTTGATATAATACTGCTTAGTAACATATATTTATAAAATATGTAGCCTAAGCCTATTCAATATTTAGCTAGTAGAATTCTTAAAATAGGATATTGATTTTCACATTGATATGGTAAAATAATATAACCACCACTTAAGAAGTTAGTACTTCTCAATGTACTTTGACTTTGTTGTTCTGTATTGAAATTCAATAAAAAGTGCAATGTCTGGCACACATTCAGTTTAGATAGGGCGTGAGATTTATTTGTTTGTTTATTTTACTGTCTGTGGGTAGATGTATTAAATCAAGCCATATCTATGAGAGAGTAGTTGTGGATAGTTATGGGAAAAAAAAAACTTTAGTTTTGTGGCACCTATATGTTGGCCTTAAAAAGCATTTGTACACATATCATTTGTGAATGTCATTGCATTGCATACATACAAAGAAAGTTAACACATGCCCCACTTTTCTAACGAGACATTTCACAAAATAACATTTCAAAATGATAAAATCGTAGACATTTAAAATAAATTAAACTTGTTTTAGGTTAATATTTTGTTATCTAATATCTTAAGTGTCCAAATGAGGCCATGTATGTTGTACATTTTTTTACAGTATGTCATCTTTTATTGTTTTAAAAACTCTATCTACTGTATGTATACAGACAGATTAATTCTGCTCAAATGTTCATGTACTTCCTCCTGTGATTATGGCAGGTACAGGTGGGACGGTGGTTTCTGAAAGGAGGGGTGCGGTGATGGTCATTGGGATTAACCGTCCTGAAGCTCGTAATGCAGTAAATCAAGAGACTGCTCAGAGACTGACCGAGGAGCTGACAGCCTTTGACCAGGACAACAGCCTTAATGTGGCAGTGCTTTATGGAGTCGGTAAGTTCAGTTACACACTACTGTGACACACTGTGGAAAAAATGGGCTGACTTTAGTTCAGTTTCATGGTCAGTGGAAAGAATGACAGAATGTCGTTGAGCAATAAAGCAAAGAATAGTTTATAAATGCAATTTTCCCCTCATTTTTTTCCAACTTTTGCTGTGAAATTTGTATAGACTTAATGTAGCCCCGCCCCTTTTCAGAGCGGCACTGTTTGTTTTCTGTCTTCCGGTTTGTATTTCCACAGCATGGAGGTAAGATCTTACGGATTCATGAATGAACCTCTCGTCCCAGTCTACTGACATTTGTTATGACATCCACTTCAAACATTACAATGCTCATGATAAATATATCCACTTCACCAGCTAATTACTCTTCGACAGTGATGCCATAGGGTGCGTCTCATTTAGCTCAATAGCTCATGAATCAGTATATCGGGTTCACGAATTCGGGCACTGGTAAGGACAGTAAGGACCCTGGCTCACTCACTATACAATAGGACACTGATGACTATTTTTGGCGACGTGACAACGTCCTCATTGTACAACATCACAACTGGTTTTTATGAACAACAGCAGAGGTGATATCTTTCTGACATTACTTGTAATGTTATTTAAGTTACATTATGATAAATACTTCGCTTGTTACATATACGTGCAACGTTTTAGCTATAAATAAATTGTAAATATTAGCTAGATTATGTTCATTACCTGTCTAGCGATGCTGAAATATGAAAAAATAATGTTTTTTATTTAAAACAAACTTATATCGCGTGGCATTGTGTAGTTGGCTCACAGGATTTAAGTTTTGCGCTTCACAACTTCCGTTAAGGGCACATAGTGAGCATCTATGCTGCCTGGTTTTCACGGTGCATTGTGGGACTTTTTAGGGAGCGAACGTTTCAGTGCCCTGGAAGGATTCTGCGATTGAGACGGCCTTTAAAATGGTAGACTCCCTGATCAGTGCCCTGACTACTAAATTAGGGAGCTGATTGAGACGCACCTATAGAAATATACAGAGATATCGCAAAACCTGAAGTTTAAAGATCAAATTCTAAGAATGGCACCTAAGATCTAATGTAGATATTAAATGTTTACTTGGTTATGCCTTAACCATACATTGCTTTGCAATTTGCTGCCTTCATATGCTAAAAGCCAAGTCTTTGACTGAGTGGGCAGCACATAGCTACAAGAGTCCTGTGTTATGTCAAAGTCTGTGATGACAATATTACCACATTGAAAACAATTATCTCAGGCCATCAAATTGGACACCCTCAATAGAAATAATGTGTTCAACCTGGATCAACCAACCCTACTCAAATTTCCCCAGTCAACTTTATCACGAGTTAAATGAGAAGTTTTGATTTCTCTCACACTCTAAACCTGGATCCCAGCCAGAGGACCATCTGCAGGTGAACTGACCACAGCAGATAACATTACACTGACAACAATGTAAAGAATGTGTGATGACAGTAATTGCTTGAGTTTTGAAGAAGTGCCAGAGTTAATGTTGGCCACACAAGAATTCCTTTATTTGTGTTAACATATACTGTATCTCTCAAGACATTTAAATGAACATTAAATGCAATTGAGCACATTACACAAGCTGACTTACTGGTCTAGAAGTCCATTAGAAAGCCATTTGGAAAATTGTGTCCATTCGCATTTCAGCTAAATTATGAATAATTGCTGGTTCGAGCAATGATTTGTTCAAGTACACTGAAGAACTGTTTTAACTGGTAACTTGTTACGGAAGTTTAAAATGACTTGTAATTAGCATCTGTTTCCCTGTGAAAAAGAAGTGTGCTTAATTATTTTCAATATGCATTTGTAGTGTACTTTAAACAATGATAAAGTATATTTAAAAAAGTCTTGCAGATAATATATGAATAAAATAAAAGGCTACTACCTAAGTGTACTTAAAGGAATAGTTAACTTTCAAATAATGTTTTGCTGATAATTTACTCACCCTGATGTCATCCAAGATGTCCATGTCTTTCTTTCTTCAGTCGAAAATAAATGTACGTTTTTGAGGAAACCATTCCAGGATTTTTCGACACAGAATGGACTTCAATGGTAACCATCTATCCCAATGTTCAAAGAAGGTTAAAATGTCCGTCTCAATGCAGCTTCAAAGTCTCTACACGATCCCAGTCGAGAAATAATGGTCTTATCTAGCGAAACGATCGGTCATTAAAAAAAACAAAAACATTTATATACTTTGTAACCACAATTGTTCGTCTTGTGCTGCTTTGCGACGCGCCACGCATTACGTAATCACGTTGGAAAGGTCACCATCACGTAATTTATGAGTAAATTATCAGCAAACATTTTTTAGAAAGTGAACTAATCCTTTAAAGGGAGTACTCTTTGCAGTGTAATTACACAAATAAGAACTGAGTGTAACACTTTATTTTACAGTGTCATTGTTACATATGTTACATGTACTTACTATAGGAATAACAGTAAATTATGCATAATTACAATCAACTAACTCTCAACCAAATCCTAATCCTACCCTAACCCTAGTAAGTACATGTTGTTAATTACTATTACTCAGTACTTAAATATTACACTGTAACGAAGACACCTTAAAATAAAGTCTAACAGAATCGAGTAATATTAATTAACGTACTTACTATAAGTTTAAGGTTAGGGTTTGGTTTAGTGTTAGTACTTGTAATTATGAATAATTTACCATAGTAAATACATCTAACAATGACACATTAAAAAAAGTGTTACTTAAAGTGAATGCAAGTTTCACCTTCAATAAAAATGACAATATCAAGTATATACAACATAAAGTATAGTTTAGTTTACATTGTCAGAACATTCGGCAGAACATTTTAACCATATTTGAAAAATAACAGAGGAAATTAACATGCTGTGTCTGAAAATTGTACATTGAGTTTGTACTTAATAATTGATGTATATTATTTCCATAATAACTTTTTTTAAGTATGCTAAAGTGTACTTTTTTTTCACAAGGGTTGCTTTGTCTTTAACAAAGTGTATGCCTGCCATCGCTTTATTCATTCTTTTCTAATGTGTAAGTTTCTTTAGTTTCTTTTCATGTGTAATTTAGAACCTTAACACATCTCAAAATATTAATATAAGAATAGAGCATGTAGGCCCTGAACACATGAAAGTGATACTCATGCTATTAAGTTATGTTTTGCGGTATGACTTTCATGGTTTAATCTGCTTTGTTGTATAATTGAGTTTGTTTGATTCAGGAGGGAATTTCTGTGCTGGATTTGATCTGAAGGAGTTGGCCCAGAGCTCTGGTTCCCTCAAACTGGAGCAAGATGTCCGCCGTGGTCCTGGTCCCATGGTACGGAGTGGTCCTTCTCAGATGCTGTATTGCATATTAATACTAAAGGAGTCATATAATGCATTCATTTTAATTCAGCTTGTAATGTTATAACTAATGAATGTTTCTTGCAGCAAAAACTGTTTTACATGACCATTTTCCACCCTCTCTGAGCCTTAAGGCCTGTTCACACATATTTTTGTATTTGCTATGGTGTTTAACAAGCAACCACAAATACAAGAGTGCAGAGACAAGGGAGTTAGTTTATTTCGCTTTGTAAAGTAGCCTAGTCTTTTTGTGAGCACCTCCAAATTGTAGTTTTACATAATAGCAGTGGCTGTGGGTGCAAATCTCTTTGTTTGGCCAGCTTTTTTCGCAATGCAGTAGAAAAGCGATAAGAATACCTGCAAAAAATAGATTAACAGCCAATTATAATTCAATTAAATACATTTTTGTACTGCACCGAACATTTGTCTGGGTGTAAACGAGTTGGTTTATGACTTATATTTGAAAATGGGTTACACTTTTTTTTCGATGGTCCACTTTAGACATTCTACTAACTATACGTAACTTTGCAACAAGATGTCAACTAACTCTCATTAGATTTTTATTAGTTGTGTTAGGGTTTGGGTTAGAATAAGTTGACGTAGTTGCAAAGTTATTTATAGTCAGTAGAATGTCTGTTGGGGGACAATCAATATAAAGTGTTTGCAGATATTAAGCAGACAGTCTACTAATACTATCATGACTGGTAGTTGACATGTAGTTTCAAAGTTGCTTATAGTTAGTAGAATGACTGAAAACAAGCTTTGCCTGACCATCTTCTTAACTTGTAAAATGAGTAACGTGTCACATGAGCGACAGAGACCATCGACAACCACCAATAGTAGTGCAGACTGAAACTCACGCAATCTTCTGAACCATGTGATACTGTTAGTAAAAGCTAGTTAGCGGCTTTTGATGTAAACGTCCTTCATAGTGGAGGGTAGAGTCTACAAACCTATTGGTTTGCAGGATATTTAGAACAGAAATAAACCGATGTGTGTTGTTTGCTGTAGGGTCCGTCTCGTATGAGGCTCTCAAAACCCTTGATCGCTGCAGTCGGTGGGTACGCTGTGGCTGGAGGTCTGGAGCTGGCCCTGCTGGCTGACCTGAGGGTGGTGGAGGAGAGCTCCATCATGGGCGTTTTCTGCCGCAGATTTGGTAGGAATTGTTGTCTGTTATTTCACATTGAGGTGTTATTTTGCTTATGGTTGAGGTATGCAGTCATTACTAACAGATTTGCTCTGTTTATTAACTGCATTAAGCCTCAATTATTTTTTAATTTTAGAGTTTTTTTTAAAACAAATTATTATTATTTACAATAGCAAGAAAGACATTCAGTGAAGTACTGTCTAATTATTATTACTGACAAAATTCCGGAAAATATTGAGATATACTTGAGATTTTCTGTCAATATTACACACCCCTAGTACTAAATGATTACCATATTCATGAAGTTTGATATATCTGATACATTACTGTACAGTGGTCTTAGCAGAGTACTGTTTTGACGTCTACTGAATACTGCTAAATGGCTCTGTTACGATAGATAAAATGTCAATTTCAAGCCCAAAAATGTTGGTAAATTAAATCCTGGGCTGCAAAAATATTGCAGACAGACTAGAAACTACATAGAAAGAGAAATTTGATGTAGTTTCATTCTGAGTGTACTAGTTTCTCTATGCTACAGATACGGTATGACCACAGTGTGTATAAATATGCCAGCAGTGCTATAATTTACTGCCAGGAACTGATTTTTCCAGCTGCTCGTTTAAAACATAGAGCCATCATCATGACCCTCTCTCTTTCATTAAACCAAGCATCCGGGCATTGCCCGCATGTGCCTGTGAACCCGTTCCTCAGACTGTCTGCCTCTACTGCACTCGCGCCACCCAGGAAGACGTGACGTCTGCTGTCTAGAAGTCTTTAATGATACTCTAATGATTAGTGAACATTTTTTGTGTAATTTTTAGTGCCACTGAGCATTTTTTTGTTTTTATTTCGAAATTTTACCAAACCTTTAACCCACAGTCATCTTGTGTTCAGGCCATTTCAAGGTTGATTTTGACGTGACATAGAGTCTAGAGATGATATCTAAGTGGGTGAGTTGTTTACTAACTTTTGAATTAGTTTTCCCATTAACGCCATCATTTTGTTCATTCAGACCAATTCGTGAACCTGCATGGAAAAAAAGAGGCTGGGTTTATTGCGCGAACCAATCATATCCAGTCATAACCAATCATATTCAATCATAGCATGATGGAGGTATTGTCTCCTCTCATTCAACTTTCTCACATTCATTCTTTTAACCCCCACCAAACCCATGGCAGGCTTTAAGGGGTCTGGTAAAACTCAATGCTGGTGTTGCTGTTGGATAGTGTTACTTTAGAAAAACTAGATTTATACACTTTTTTTTGCAATATTTTATGCAATATTTGCATTGTTTTATTTTTGTAATATTAATTATTTTCTCCTTTAATTTTATTTGAGGAGGCACTGCCTCCATTGCCCCCTCGGAGGAGGAAACACCCCTGCCTACTGTATAGTAGGGAAATTTGCAATTTCGGATGCAACCATTGTCCTTAAACACTCGAGAGCAACTGTGCAAACACTTGACTGTGCATCTACTTCGGCTGTCAGACTGAAGGAATTTCCCTTCCGGTGATTTTGATTTGCTCAATATCACGATCTGCGATATTTGATATACACATGATATTTATTTCTTTCTTTATTGCTATATACAGTAAATAAGTGTTACGATGTGTTATGATGTGGTCAGCACGCATGAATATGGAGATTTTGGCTTTATTAATAATTCAAACAATTAAAAAAACAATATAATATATTGTTATAAATTATAATAAATCCCAATATATTGAGCTGTGGTAACCTGGATATAAGCAGTATAAATTGTGGTCTGTATAATCATTTATTGAAAAATGATTCACGGAGTGCATTATTTTAAAATTATTCAATGGTCCCATGTTTTATTGCTTGCATATTTCTATTTAACAATTTGTAAAATTGGCAGCTGTTAATGTTCCCCTGTGGTGAAAATCATGTTTTTAATGTTGTTAATATATATCTATGTTGAATTTTTAATATGCCTTAAGACAAACCATGTGCATATTCATAAGTCAACACCATTGCTGAGTACTTTCTCCTTAAAACTCAGTCAAAAAAACGCGGTTTGAAATCGCTGTTGTTTCTTACGTCACAAACTACCAATCACGTCACTGTGGGGACCGGGCTTTAGCATATCATTAACTGGGAAGCAGTGGAGTCTCAAGAGAAGCCAAGTTATCATTGTATTTTTTTTTTAATATGAAAAATCAGGTAGTTTTAGCAATATAGCGGGTGAATTATGTATGTATATTACGATTACGAAGTTATGATGAACTATAAGCCTTTCTCCACTGATGTTTAAAGTTGTTCAAAGTGTTTCTAAGGATGCTGATTATTAGAAGGCAGACTGAGATGGCGAACAGGAACATGGTTTGTGTAACATCAGTAACAAATTAGTAGCTGTTTGAATACGTATTCAAGCCAAAAGTCTCAGTGGGGCTTTAATAACAAGATATTTTTGAAAAGATTCTACATGAACATCTCAGAGTCCTGGTAATAGTAATATGGTAATTTAGTAATACACCTAAACATCCTTAAAACATCAGCAACTACGACATAGCAACACCCTAGCAACCTCACATAATGAGTTTATAATGCTGACATCATTCACAGTTAAACACTTTTTCCAAAAAAAGATTTTCCAACATGCCACAACATTGCACAGTCTCTGGTTGTAATTTTCCAAAGAAATGGGATAACCTTTCACAAGTCCGAGAATGTTTATAATCCCTGCTTAGAAGCTTGAGTAATTTGTCTGTAAGTTTATCTAACCCATATTTTTGCTCATGCAGATTATTGTGGGGTGGCAGTGGCTCAGTGGTTCATGTAGGTTGTCTACAAACTGGAAGGTTGGTGGTTCAATTCCCGGTTCCACTTGACTAAGTGTTGAGGTGTCCATGAGCAAGACTGGTTTAATGGCAGTCCATTTACCATTATCTAACATTAATTATAAACTCTTATGAAAATCATCTGCTGAAGTCCATTGCATTTATTTTTACATTTATGCATTTGATGGACTCTTTTATCCAAAGTGACTTACAGTGCAGTCAATGTACACATTTGATCAGTTATTTTTTTCCCCTGGGATTCAAACCCATGACCTTGCTGTTGCTAGCACCATGCTCTTTAGTGTTGTATTGAGCTACATAAAGTAACGCATATATAGATATTCATACATGTGAATAACTATGGTTGTAAATGCACATTCAACTTGCACTCATGTGCAAATTAACCTGATTTGACCATTCCAAAATGGCGGAAGGCTTACACATAGTAGCTGCCCATAGAAGCAGTCCCTAATAAGGCATCTACATATACATGTCTATGCTCAGAAGAGATACTGTATGCAAGCACATACAGTATCAACCCACATCACCCTAGCAACTGCACAGCGATATGCTAGCCTACTGCATAGCAACTCCTTGAAAACCACCAATAACACCCTATCAACCACAAAACAACTTGTTCAAACATACTCAGTACAGCTGAGAAACCACTAGCAACACCCTGACAATGTTGTAGTGACTTTTGCATGGACAGACACCACCCATTTCCCACCCAGAAAATCTTATTTCTGAAATCATGAGTGAATCCAACACATTATAGTCTCATTACACTTCTTACCGGAGCATTTAGCATGTAACCATTCACTCAACATGTTTTGTCAACAAATTGTATGTGTTGTTTTTGCCGCACATTGGTTCCTGTGGCCATTCTGCTATGATCGAGCTTAAATGAGAACTATCATTTGGAGACTATTTCACCCAGAACAAGGCTAAGCACTCTGACACTACCCACTTATTTCCTCTGCATTTTCCTCACTCTCTCCTGTACTTACCCTACAGTGCACAGTAGGCCCTTAAACACCATTCATCTCACATAATAGACGTCTTGGCCACCATCAGTGGAAAAGGGTTTATTTTAACATCCTGCTTGTCGGTTTTATTTTACCTAATCTTGTTTTGGCAGGTTTTAGGGCTTTATTTTTGGGCTGTATTTGGGAGACCGAGATGGGAACAGCCTAGGGGAATCCCTCATGGTGAGAGATGAAGAGAAATAAATGAGAAAGAGACGCGGGTGGGGGAGGCAACACTGGGAAAGGAAAATATGCTACCAAAACTCACTGAAGTCTGATGTGGCCAAATACTTCCTGTTGTGTCTTCAGAATACTACATTGAGCCAGTAAACTAAAAGAAACATCCCTGAAAAGAATGTGGGCAAGCCATTTAAGTGAACTTATACAGTTTATATTCTAAGGGAAATATTGTTTGACAGAGTATAGTTACGTAGTTTTTATCATATTGTCCCTATTTACTTTCTTAATACACTTTCCTGGTCTTATTGTGCGCTAGTGGTGTGCGGTGTTGTTTTAAAATGAGGAGGCAAAGTCCTCACTGTATATCAAATGTACATTTATGTCAGTTACACTTAAATTTCCTGGTTAAATACAGTGCTGGTCAGAATTATTTGCCCCCTTGGTAAATATGATCAAAGATGGCTGTAAAAAAATTAATCTGCATTGTTAATCCTTTTCATATTATATTTAAAAAATTTGCAAAAATCTAACCTTTCATTGAAGTAAAATAATTGAAAGTGGAGGGAAAATCACATTATGAAATAAATGTTTTTCTCCAAAACATATGGGGACAATTATTTGCCCCCTTTTATTAAATATGTTTGCAACCTCCTTTTCCCAGGATAACAGCTCTGAGTTTTCTCCTATAATGCCGGATGAGTTTGGAGAACACCTGACAAGAGATCTGAGACCATTCCTCCATACAGAATCTCTCCAGATCCTTCAGATTCCCAGATCCATGTTGGCGCTTCTTCTCTTCAGTTCAGGGATCATAATGTGATTTATGATCCCTCCACTTTCAATTATTTTACTTCATTGAAAGGTTAGATATTTGCAAATTTTTTAAATATAATATCAAAAGGATTAACAATGCAGGTTTTTTTTACAGCCATCTTTGATCATATTTACCAAGGGGGCAAATCATTCTGACCAGCACTGTAAATAAACATTACATAAAAAAGAGAGACCAGACCAAATACAATTATATTTTGTATTTTTTGCAATATAACTATGAAGTATGATGAAATTTACACTTGGGTTTTAATAAATAGAATTGTTCTATTTATTAAAACCAAGTATGATTTCAACAAGTCAGTGATTTTACGCATTTCTAAATTTATTCCAAAATAATAATGAAAGGCAGTAACAATTTAAACTACATTTATATTATTTGTGAACTTATGTTCAGCTGTTGTTTTTAATAGCCAACTTATTTTCAGCAGTCATCAAGCTTGTACACACTGGTCACAGACATGAAGATGTACCTTTAATTTCCCCAAGCTGAATGCTCACTAAAACCCCCACACAGTCATCATGTTGTCAGGCCATTTCACGTTTGATTTTTACGTGACATAAAGCGGTGATATCCAAGTTGTTTACTTATTTTTAATTAGTCTTCCTATTAACACCATAATTATCTTCATTCAGCCCGATGAGAACGTGCACAAAAACAATCGCATGAACCAATCATAACCGACCATATCCAAGGCACTGCCTCCTCTCACGTGTCTTTCTCCCATTCGTTCTCAATTACCCCCCATCAAACCCACTGCATGCATTAGGGTGTCTGTTTTAAGTCTGTTGTGCACAATTCATCGGTGCGTGTTATACCAAAGAAAAACAAAATATCTTTTTTTGATAACATTTCATTTAAATGTAATAACTTTCTATGCATTTAAATTGACTTTTCTCTAATTTGTGGACATAGTGACTAAAATGTCATGACCTGACATTCAGCCTCCACGTCAAATAGTGGGTTCCGGCCGGGTCTTGGACGGGAACTTTACAGGAACTTTACATTCAGGTCTGATTCCATTCTTGTAGAGGAGAACGCCCACTTTTCATGTTCCAATTTGTTTTTCCTCTTTGAAAATTCTGTTTCTTTTGGATAGTTTGTTCCCAGCTTAAATGAAATGCAGTACATTTATCAGAGACCAGCAGATCTGTGAAATCTGAGTTTATCATTTTAAGAGGCCCTAACTGCACACGTTGTATCTTATCCAACAGCCCAGGTGGTCAAAGCCGCTTGTTCTGAATGCAATTTCCATTCGTTCACCTCAGCCACCGGAGCAGCTGCCAACAACTGAAATGACTCGACCTTTCTCAGATTTTACAGACATTCTCTTTCAACCGTCAGATCCTTCCTTGGCTTATAACGCTTGGACTCAGTGATGCTGGTTTCATAAAATACATTGATGGATTTGACTGATCTTGAGAATGAAAGACTTATACTCATTTCCTGAGCATCTTCATTTGTTCTAAGTTAAATAGCTTAAACTGAAATTAAACCCTTAGGGATTTAAAAATATAATTATTAAGGCTTTGTACCAAGGCTTTGTTTTATTGGTTCTGATTTCACAGACATGTAGATCAGAACTTAAAGTTTAGTGTCCTCATTTAGCTGTTAACTGAATATGTGTGTGTACGTGTAAAGGTTTTTTTCCTGATCTCGAGTGTGGTGTAACCGCATTACCCCAACACCATTGTGTGTGCAAGCTTGCATCATAGGCTTTGTTGGGACTTTGATGTTCTGTGGATACCAGTATCACCAGCATGAACTCACACAGGAAGACATAAAAGTTCAACCGCAGGCTCAGGCTTACACAGACAGATCCATTCATTCAGTCGAACACCTGAGGTGGACTGAAATCACCCAGGTGCTAATGCTGGACTACCGACATGGAGTCATGCAGTGATTTCTGTAAAACCATTGTACAGATTCAATGTTGTGTGTGTGCGTGCGTGAGTGAGAGAGAGAGAGAACCAGAGGTCTTTGCACAATAGTGAAAGTCTGAGCATGAAGGTAGTGGATTGACTTGATTAGATGTATGGGCTACTTTAGGTAACTTCCCTCTGATGCATATTAAATAATAAATTCCATTTTCTGGGTGTGTTGGCTGAGATATTGACCAATCTATGTGCTTGTGTATGTGCTTACATTTAAATGCAACCTAATAATTCATTTTATAATTGACCTATCGTAAGTAAGCCCCTTTAGTTACTATTGCTCGGACAAACAAACAGAGTTGCTAACTTGCTAAACCTTGTCCCAAGATGTTTTTGATCAATTTTGGACACAGAAGGACCACCTCTCATCAAGGAGAATTCATGTGGGACTTAAATATGCCATGGATGGATATATAAAAGATTTAAAAATAAATATGGTGGGTAACCAGATTAATTTGGAAGCAAGGGTTTACAGATCACAATGCAAGCGGGAGAAGCCCTTATGTTACAGTTGTCACGATTGCAGAGGACAACATCCAGGATCAACACTGTTCATGTACCTCAGGGAAATATTTAATTAATTTACATTTAACCAGTTTAATATGGAGAGGCACTGAATTGTACACCAGTCTGTACATGACATGAGAACAGTTAGCTATTTAGATTTGTACATTAGCATGGACTCACTAACTTTATTTGTAACTGAATGAGAGTATGACAAACATAAAATTAACATTTTAATTTCGTCTTCATTGGGTTTGGGGTTGAACTAGGTTACTGCGCCCAGATCATTGGATTAATACACAGTTTAATCTAAAGCAGACATTTTGCTCTGTTTTGTTTGGGTTTAGGAAATGGAATAAAATAAATTCCGTTGCCCATCCTCCCAGGATACCTAGAATCAGTGTTACAAGAAGTACCCCAGGCACATCGTTTTACCATTTTTGTAGCATAAACACCATCAAACCCATGAGAGCTTTTGATCGTCCGATGTTTCTCTATGGCGCTGAAACATAAAGATGTCCGAGTTCCGGTCTCCGTGCAATTGATACTCAACTGCCATTGGCTCATCTGTGTTCGAGGGGAGGGGCTTACCGATAGGTCAATTAGATTGATGGCTTAATCAAACTGATCACCTCCTTCAATCCAATTGAGCTCAATCCATCTATAAGTCTACATAGGACCAGCAGTTTTATGTTTGGTGATGGGGGTATGGTTATCCCAAGAACCACCATGGATGGATGGCCAGTCCATCACAGGGCTAACACACACAGACATGGCTATTACAATCTCAACCATACAAGGACTATTTGCTGTCTTTAATTCACCTATCCTGTCTTTGGTAATGGGGGAAACCAGAGCACCAGGAAACCCATGACAACACATGGAGAACATTCTCTACACGGAAAGAGCCTGGCTCACCGATTGAGCTTGATCCTAATTTAATTACGATCTGATTGAAATGGGTGGTGTAGAGCTTAATCCGTTTAAGAAGAATAATTTAAGCTGTGGAAACCCTTGGATCTAACAACTTTCTCAATCGGATTAAAAAATCTCACATGTGCAGTGCCGTGATGTTTACATATGGTCGACTTTTATATTTTGATATATTTAGAGGGCATTATAAATATCACAATTAATTCAGATAGAGGAGAAGACTCATGTGAGCTGTGTCTTGTATTGGCTGTTACTCCCAAAAGTCGCTGGTCATTTGCATAAAGTTAAAAATTTGTCAACTTTGTCTCGTCACTGGACATGCCCACATCCTGTCATCAACAGTCACCGGAAGTCGCCAGCTCTCCATTGAAAATTAATGGGATCCAATCGTTCTGTCACTGTGTGTCGCTGGTGGTGTGAGCGGGGCTTATGTTTAATGAATGTGCACTGGTCTAGGGTACATAGAGCTTTCAGAATCTGAAATCGGGTTGGATTTATTTGGATTGACAAATGTTTTTGTATATAAACATATCTGTTGTAAAACAAAATTTAGCAAAAATATATCACTGGGGCGCTACCATCATAGGTGCACCTGTGTTCCTTATTTACCCTTAATGGCAGCATCTATACTCGGTTTATACTTTTTAAGGTGCTAATATGTACTCTTGAGGTATTAATATGCACCCTGTAAGGTTGTAGGGGTAAAAGGTACATATACCTTTGAGGGTACTGCCCCACTGCCCCCGCAAACATATTTTTTTTCCTGATCTTGTATGTCATAGTCACTTGGAAGCATTGATTAAAATGGAGCAAGGACATAGAGGAACAATGCAAGTTTTGTGAAATTGCACTGTATCTTATGACTAAAACGTTTGCTGGATAATGCTCTGACATTGACATCCACTGACTAATGAGAATTTCAGATCCAATTATGCTTTCCAAAGTCCACTTTGCTGTATTTCCGCTATATTTCTAATGGACCTGGCTCTTTCTACTCCCTCAAAATCCTGACAAAGAAACCAGACGTCAACTGTTCTTTATGAATATTGGTGATTAGTGGCTAATTGAGCTAACTGAGTGACTGATGGTGAAACAAAGTTGAACATAATTCCTAATGAGCGAGTGTAGAAAGTGTGCAGTAACAATCTGGTGACATTTTGGGTTCTTTCATTTATGTATTCTACATTCTGCCTCTGCTTTTTAGACTAGACTCACCTTCTGAAACAGATGCACCTCATCATGTCTGGATCTACATGTTCGCAGATGTGTAAAAGAGATGGAGGACTGACTATCTGAACGACGGACTTGAGTAATGGGGTAAAGGAGCAGAGGAAATATGGAAGGATGTGCTCACTGACAGAAACTCCCTCCTACCTCAGCTCGGGCTGCCAGATGTGTAGTGTGTTGGACTGGAGGACATGTGATTGGTAGCAGATGTATCCACTCATTATCTCTCACCCTCTCAAGCCGCTATGAATAAAGCTGCATTATTTCAATAGCCCGTAACAATAATAAAAGGGGTGATAATTTTGGGAGAAAATGCCCTTTCTAGAATGTGCTAGTAATGATGCTAGTAGTTTGAATTGGCAGAAATAGAGAGAGGTCTCTAGGTAGAGAGATTGCTGGCGATTAGACATGTATTCAAGACCCGTGTGTGTGTGTAAGTGAAGGTAAAACAATGGCCTCTGTACATTATGATCATTCACATAATACATAAGCACTCTGTGCTTAATTTGAGCCAGATCCTGGTGGATCCTGGTCAGGAAAATGTCAGATTTTGGATTTTGCGTTCCGGCAGTTGTATGTTAACAAGAACAATACATGGTGACAGCTTACAGTTTATTGTTTTGCGCGCTGTGAACTGCGGAAAGTTTGGAGCATGTATATACCTGACGAATTATTCCAATAAAAATAAGTTAATATCGTCAAAAGGGCAGTCAAGCACTTTTTCACTTTTCATATCCATGATGAGCTGATGGTGTTTCTGATCAAACGAGGTCCTGAATAAATGGAACTGCACCCCTAGACAATTCTGCTTATACTAATCAGGATAGCCAGAGACACGAGCAATGGGAGCTAGATCAGTCAGAAATCAATGTAATGCAAGAGGCAACAACATTGTTGGTGAGAGAGAACATTACTGATCAACTGAGTGATATTTGGTATCAACGTAGCTATATCAATAAAGCCCCTTTCACACAGGATCTGTGAGTGCGTTCACACACATCCTGGTAAGATCCCGTAAAGACACGTGACGTCAGGATGAGACGTGTAACGTACGTGTCGAAAACATGTACACTAACGCATTGCGTACCGTTCCACAAAGCTGGCGAACGATCTCAGCTTCAGCGCGGATCGCAAGGAGCTCCCTGGTTCGTTCCAGTTTGCAGACATTTTTTCGTTCGTTCTTTGTTGATGACGAACACAAACTTTCTAGAGTCGCGCGATGGCACGTCACTACGACATACCCCTTACGGCATTGATCCTGGCTTTTGTTCACACAGGGCGCGTTCCGGGACTCAATCCCGGGACGTGTTTGCGTTCACACAGAAGGCATTCTAGCAATTTCCCGGGATCAACGCGCTGTGTGAAAGGGGCTTATGTGACAGAATAAAACACTGGGCTGTAGTTAGCGCCATGCAGAAACTTGTGAATGATGCTCTTATAGTTGTGCCATCACCGTTTAGTGACATTATTTTAAAACTGAAGTTGTATGGTCAGTGTCGGTCACAGCACCTTTTAATTGCTGTTTTTAATCCAGCAATTATTTATAAAATATTTTAATATTGTATATAAGTATATATATATATATTTGAAAGACGTCTCATGATGTCACCATTATGTTCAGTTTGTTTTGTTCTTGGACTTTTAATTTGTTATCCTTCAGTTCCTGGTTTCCCTTTGTTTAGATTCCATTGATAATTTTTTCAGGATTCATTGATAAATAGAAGCATTTATTTGAAATATAAATCTTTCATAACATTATTAATGTATTTACTTGCTGAATAAAAGTATTATTATCTTTAAAAAAAGACATCACACAGTACCATATATCTCTGTGTGTTCATAATTCAACTTTTTCCACTTAATCCCATGTCTATACGCCTATTTTTATTGTCTCACACAGGTGTTCCATTGATTGATGGGGGTACTGTGAGATTGCCACAGCTGATTGGTCTTTCTCGAGCTCTAGATCTCATTCTCACAGGCCGACCGGTGAAGGCGCAAGAGGCTTTAACATTTGGACTGGCAAACAGAGTGGTGCCCGATGGCCAAGGTACACATACAGTACGCCCTGAAACTTGCTTTAGCATGATGAGGTGTATCCGGTCCTACTCGACCCACTCTTGAGTGGGATTCGAACCGGGGTCTCCGGCTTGGGGGGCAGGCGCGCTAACAAAACTAAAGACCAAAGCCGCTAGTGTGCCTTTTGAGGCCAGGGGAGTGAGGTTTACACGCACTGCTCTTACAGCCTAGGTCCGTTACAATCACCCCCCTAAACCTCACTCCCACCCGGGTCACGGCACCAAATGTAATAGGTCCTACTCGATCCACTCCGAGCGGTGTTCTAACCGGGTTCTCCGGCGTGGGAGGTGGGCGCGCTAACAAGGACACTAAAGACAGTGTCAGTCAGTCGCTAGTGTGCCTCTTGAGGCCAGGGGAGTGAGGTTTACACACACACAACTCTTACTGGCCTACGTCCGTTACAGAGGCAATTACTTGGATTAAAATTCAACCACGTGGAAGAAATGTCATTGATGGTGTCTTGCTTTAAAAAAAAACTGTAAAAGGTGTTTTGGCTTGCCACATGACCAATCCTGAGTCTGATGTGGTAAGTTTGAATATGTAAAAGTGCAAATGAGATGGACAAATGAACGAACATTTGGATATTTTTGTTTCCAGACTGTGTCACGAGTCAAATTTTTAGATTTATATTTTTCAAACATTTTGCATTCAGCACCCTCTGCTTAAAGATTGGGATACATCATGCCAGCATTATGTGGAAATGGAAGAGATGTAGTCTGTCCAGCAGGTTGAAGATAGAGCCAGAGCTGCCATTGGTAATACTTTATTTCAATGGTCCTCCTAACACTAACCTACAGTCGACTACAGTCTACCAATACTTTAATGAGAGTTAGTTGACATGTAGTTGCAAAGTTACTTTTAGATAACAGAATGTCCAAAGTGTACCTTTGACATAAAGTATAACCCTGTCGTTTAGCCAGTAGTAGATGACTGGTTTTTGATTATCAATGGCCCGGAGCACTTGTTAGAGACTTCAGTTGCAGTCCTAGCTGGTCCTTTTAGTGATCAACAGAAGAAAGAAAGCCATATATGTTTATAAGAATGTGATTCTTTCAGACTATATCAGTTTTTCCACAACATCTCAGTGCATCTTTTGATGCTGTACTGAATACGTGTTGTTATCTGACCACTATGTGCGTATTTGCATCTTTCATTCATACACAGTAGAGTTCCCTTGAGAATGTTAGCAGATAAAACTAATGTAATGTGACCGCAATTCACACAGTCACAGTCAGGTTATATGAGATCAGATGAGCTCAAAGCTGTTTAGAGATACCGTCAAAGTAAACTCTTCAGTTTCAAAGTGAGAGTCACTCGAGTGGACTTTCCATAAGAGATCTGGACAGAGGCCAGAGCTTTAATGTTCTACTCAGAAGGACAACATGAGTCCATATCAGAAGGAAATGGGTGATAATATGGAGGTCACTCAAGGTCACTCATTGAAATCATCATGAAACGGAAGTTGTGATCTTGTTTTCTTCCCTATTGTGACGTATATCCGAGTGAAACTGCTTTTTGAACAATAAAAACAATTCTTGGTGACTTTAAGTTCAGCTAAAAATAAAAGCAAAACTTTTGAGGTGTCACATCTATTGCTGAAATTTTGACCTCTTCTGTCTGTTACACTCACCAATTAGGAATGGACCCATTTTAGCATGTTCACATCTAACAATCAGTCTTGTGTGCGTTTGTTTTAGCACTTCAAGTGGCTCTTGAACTTGCTGAACAGGTCAGCGCATTTCCGCAGCTCTGTCTCCGTGCCGACCGTAACTCCGCCTACCACGCTGTCTTTGACTCCTCCTCCTTCACCCAGGCCATGCAATATGAGTTCGACCACGGTCTGCCAGTCATTCCAGCTGAAGCAGTCACTGGGGCAACAAAATTCAGCTCAGGCGCTGGGAGAGGAGGGACATTCTCTAAGAGTAAACTGTAAATGAACACCTGATCGGATATGATTCAGTGCGTGTAACTAAATAATACAGATATTACTTGTTAATTTTACAGCGAATCACGGGTTAGAAGAATCTATGATAAATTGTTTATTTGGTCCAGTCCAGGTCCGGGTTAAGATGAAGCCTGCTATAATAATGATTTGTTGTCCATAACTTGTAATTTTCTGTTGTTAAATCAGTATTCTGTTATAACTGAACTTTTGTTAAATATTTGTTAGTTTCTAATTTGTAAATCATGAGAATGTGCAATTGTAAGTCTCCTCAGTGTATTTGTAATTGCTAATCAAATGTATTAAAGATCATACTGACGAAAATCGAATGAAATTTGTGTGCTTTCCTGTGCTAATTTCGCTAATGGTTGGTGTTTACTGGCTAAAAATCAAAAGAGCCCACCCACAAGCTCTATAATATTCTGCCAGATCAACATCGTAATTTAGTCTGCTTAGATATGTAACAGCTCAGCTTCTCTGCTGCTCAATCTACACAATTTGATGCATTATTTCTGCAGCACAAACGGAACGAGATATCTCCAAAAGTTAAATACTTAGGGTTAGGGGTTTGTTCAAATCACTAACCCAAGTATGAGTAGTAGTAATAAAATCCAATGCATTGAATTGCTAACTGTTTATAATAAGGTTATAATAACAAAAAAATGTGTTAACATTAATGAATGCAAAACTTTAGGTATCATGAACTAGCAATTATGTTTTGCAACATTTACAAATCCAGGTTAATGATCATTTATTACCAATGCATTTTTGACATTTCAAGTTATATAAATGTATTTTAGTTATTATATAACATTAGTTACATTAATGATTAGAACATATTGATAATGAACAATAGTATATTAATGCAGCAACATTAACCTAGATCAGTAGTTCTCAAACCTTGTGACCCCTATTGTATTAAATTAATAAACCACAATTCCATATGTTTCAAGAACTGTACGTACTTCAATAAAAAAAAATAGTTATTGATAGTTTGTGGGGGGTTTTAGTTTTAATTTTAGAGTTCTTCTTCTTCTTATTATTATTATAATATAATTTCAATATATTGACCCTTGGAATTTTTCTGGGGCCCCTGGTTCAGAACCACTAATTAATTAATTCAGTAATAAACTGTGTTGTTTCACTTGTACATTTTTTAAACTATCTAAAGCTTCGGTTTGAATGACTGTTTGTATGTAAGGGCAAAAAAATTGTTCTTTGTTAAAACTTGTATATTTACTGAGGGCATAGAGGGTTCAAGCAAACAAACAAAATAACACAATATATATATTAGGACTGTCAAAAGATCACATTAATCACATCCAAAATAAAAGTTTGTGTTTACATAATATATGTGTGTGTACTGTGTATAATTATTTATATATATAAAAACACACACAATCATGTATATATTTAAGAAAATGTTGTTATATTTATATATAAAATATTGATATATAATATCAATTATATAAATGTATATACAGTATATAAATGCAAATATTTCTTAAATATATACATGAATGTGTGTGTATTTATACATAATAATTATTCACAGTACACACACATATATTATGCAAACACAAACTTTTATTTTGGATGTGATTAATCGCGATTAATCTTTTGACAGCCCTAATATATATATATATATATATATATATATATATATATATATATGCATGTGTGTCTTTAAAGTGAGCCTTTGTCTAGACAGTATGATGACAGGAGAGTTAGTGTTAACTGACCCCACACAGAATCACGCTCAGGTCATTCATCATGCTACTGACAGCCGATTAGCGACTGACCCTTGAAGAATGGATGAGTTCTAACATGAGTGCTGCACTTTTGCATTCCTTAATGTCTTTGACTCTCATCATTTCTGTGATCGGATCCCCGGAAATAAATGTACCATTTTTGATCATGTCAAGTCACATCCATTTATGTTAAAGTTATCATTACCATGAACAGAATAGGTGAAGTGACATACTGTGCACACACATTGTCTAATGGCTGTGTGCAAGTGTGTGTTTAACACTTTCAGCTACTGATTGAAATACATTTGCACAGGAATGCTCAGCTTTTATCTCTCTTATCCCACTTATCTTGTCAGTCTCTGTTTTCTCTCACAGCTTAAAATTCTTTCTTACTTAAAGGAATACTTCACCCATGAATGAAAATTCTGTTATTATGTAGCGTGTTGCTCCAAAACTCTATAAAAAGCAAACATCAAGGTTATGGGGAGGCACTTATGATGGGAAGTGAAGGGGGACAATTTATGGAGGATTTTATTAAAGCAGCAGCACTAACTCTTCTTTTAAAACTTATTTTTGCTTCAAAGTTGTTTAATTATCATTATTCAGAGTTATTTTAGGGTTTTAGACATTATTTTGTCATGACAACCAAGCTTTAAAATTCAATGTAAACCAAATGGATTAAAAAAACATACTAAACAGTGTTTTTTTTTTTTTTTTTTTAGAAATTCAAAAAATGGCAAAAGATATTTGGCATAAAATATTTGATTAGATCTGTATAAAAACCAGTACGCCTATGGAGAGTACCGGTAAACCACAAATCCAAGTGTGTGTAGGCTGTATATTTGTGGTCCTGGTAAACCCTACATTATGTGGACTAAATATTGGTCCCCATAAGGAAAACGGCTTATAAATCATACTAAGTGATGTTTTTTAAAAATGTAAAAATGCAGCAAGTTTTTTGTTATGGGTAGGTTAGCGATATAATTTACAGTTTGTAGTATACAAATCATTATGTCTATGAATGTCCCCTTAAAACATGGTGTGTTATACGATTTATGATGACACAAATGTGTAATGACATGGTATTACAACATAAACATTGTTATGAGCACACTTACTGCCCTCGTAAATCAAATGGCTTAAAAATTATTCTAAGTTATGTTTTTATTATATATATATATATATATATATATATATATATATATATATATATATATATATATAAAGGCAAAGGTTTTCTGTGATGGGTTTAGGGGAGCGGTTTGTATAAAAACGGTGTGTGTGTGTGTGTGTGTGTGTGTGTGTGTGTGTGTGTGTGTGTGTGTGTGTGTGTGTGTGTGTGTGTGTGTGTGTGTGTGTGTGTGTGTGTGTTTGAGTGATGGGCTATCAGTGATTGGACTGATGAAGGGAAGGGAAGGGAAGGGGGTGGCTGGGATTGGTTTGCATCTCTGGTCTTTGATGCATGCTTTTCGGCCCCGTTAGATAAGATTAGCCACTTAGAGATAACAACACTCAGCTCTCTTATCGATCTGAATCTCACCAGACACAACATAGTGTGTGAATGTGTGTGTGTGATCTGAAATCGGCCTCCATAACATAAACATGTAAGCTCTCTCTCTTATTATAGTAAGTTCAGTGAGTGTCTCATCTTTAAAGCGCTGCACCTGACCCTGACCACAATCTCTAGTTTGCTGTCTATCTGTCTGATGTCTGTAATCTTAAACATCAGAGAAATCCTTTAAAAATACCTGAGAAAGACAAGTGATCAAGATTTCACACAAGATAAAACAATACAGTCGATTCAGTCAATTATGCGTTTTCTTTTTATTCAGAAAAGCTATAGGCCTACTTTATACCTTTACAAAATGTCACATGGTGCTATCACATACAGTGGTAATATCAGATAGAAATACAAATGACTGATAAAGTATGTAGGCTATCATGATAAAGTGTGTAGGCTATCATGATATAACATAGTTCTTAAAGGAATAGGTCACCCAAAAATGGAAATTATGTCATGGTATTTTTTTTCCTACTATGGAAGTCAATGGCCAGCTGTCTGGTTACCAACATTTTTTTTAAATATCTTCTTTTGTGTACTACATAAAGGTGAGTAAATGATGACAGAATTTGCATTAGGCCTATGGGTGAACTATCCTTTTGAGGCACTTTATATTTAAGAATATTAAATTAAGTCCAAAAACAATCATGGAACATGTACAAAGTACATGATATTACCATGGTGCCATGTCCAAAAACATGGTAACCCCACTGTTTGGTGGTATTGTTTTCGTCAGTAACTTGCTGTAATTTTCTGTGTCGTTAGGGGTCACGCTTCGGCCATAAAATGGCTCGATTTACATTGCGCAAGTTATAAGATTTTGTTGTAACATTTATAGAAAGAACTATAACTGTACCTATAAAAAAGTATTACTTGGATAATTACATTATGCCTCATTTGATGTATGGCATCCTCTCACAATATAACAAGCGAACATCGGTCAAATGAGTTTAGTCAGCATCAGCACTTGTCTACACTTCAAGCGCGCAGAGCGCGACGCAACACAACTAGAACGCTTCTAGGACTAGAACGTAATCCAATACTTGGTCAAACTGTTTACATTATAACCAATGCAGGACAATACGGACAGTTATACAGGCGTTCTTGTATGCGTAATGCGCACTGCGTATCTCGCTGTTTTTAGATGTCACTTTTTTAAGACGGCGACGAACTAAAATAGTTTAACTTTTTTCCATTATGCTCGGCAAAACTAACTGCTGCTCTAATGAACGGAGTTTTCTACATGTTATAATCTTGCACTGTTGAGTAGAACTGGAGCGTTACGGCCGCGTCGCGTCGCTCGTATGCAGACTATAGACACCTGACATGATATCTGATATTGTCATTAATATGTAAAAGAAGACACGTAGACGTGTACGTAAAGACGAGTTTGAGGATGTTAAAGTGTCTTGTAAAGCTCCACCTCTGGACGCGCGCACTGGGGCGGGCTCGAGACGCGTCTACCTGCTTCAGCCCCGTTATTTAAAAGCTTCTGAGACTGACGCGCTGTCCACTCTACAAACATAGGCTACTCTGGGGATTTGCCTATGGTTAAATTAAAGAACTCTACGGAAAATATATAGTAATATATAATAAGAAAATACTGTCTTGGAAGTGACGGATAACTTTTTCTATATTCCTCGTTTTGAATTATACACAAAGTAACTTTGAGGGGGCACACAGAAGTTTCCAGCTGTCTTCTGTCCGGAACGAAGTATCACGCCGAAGAATTGATGGAGATTTTGCGAATTGAAAAATTCTCTGGACAACTGCATTTGCTTTGCACAGGATAATACAGTTTTACAGAGGCAGGTTATACAGTTACGACCTGGTTTACAGCCTGATGCCATTGGAAAACCTATAGTCAATAACTTTTTTTATTCTGTAGTTCTTCAGAAAACCATCTATGTACTGGTGCTTTAAAGAACCCAGCACACTGGTCTGAAGATCATATCATGTAACAAAGAAACGATTAATCTCAAGGGGATCATACAGGCAAAATGGTTCTTAATAAGAAAAAGTTTTTTTTCTGAACAATTGAAGAACCTAAGATCCTATGGCGTGAAGCAGAGGAGAAGAGGACAGAACATTGTTTTCCACGTGATTTTATATTTAGGAGTGATTACACCATTATCATCATCATCATCACAGACTGGATGTAAAGATGACAAGCGTCTGGTTTGCTCTGCTGGGCTTCTTGTGGAGCGCATATTTGGCAGGTAGTTCTGTACTGGACGGCTCTGAGCTTCAGCCCAACTTTATACATCGGAGGTTACGGAATCAAGAGAAGAGAGAGATGCAGAAAGAGATTCTGTCCATACTGGGACTGAACCACAGACCCAGACCTCATCTGAACAGCGGCAAATATAATTCAGCACCCCTCTTCATGCTGGATCTGTACAACAGCATGTCCACTGAAGAGAAGAGCGACGTGGATCAGTACAGATCACTGTTTACCACCACACGACCCGCTTTAGCTTCACTTCACGACACCGAGTTCCTGCACGACGCGGACATGGTCATGAGTTTTGTCAATTTGGGTAAGACGAACTTCTATATTTCCTTCACGCTTGGATCTAATTTGTTAGAGATGATGCGCAAGGATACGGGTCGCACTACAAACCCAATCCGATGCTGTGCAGTCAATGATATATATACAGATTAATTTCCTCCACAAAGTAATTCAAAATTTTAAGATCGCAAGCACTTCTCAGGCAAACATTTCGACAAGAGGTTCGTGGTTTCAAATGATAGGCTGAAACAATATATTGATTATTAAATGAGCTATATGGTTATTCTGCTTGGACACCTGTGTGAACTTGAGGACCACTGACTTTAAACATCCAGTACAAATTGTCATTCATAATGGCTCAGAAGTGTATTTTGTAAGTGTAGCCTATGACATTCAAATTTCAGTGTGGGACTAGGTGAACAAACATCTTTGTCTTTATTTTAAGCAGGATATCTACTTTTTAAAACATTTAAAGGTGGACAAACGTATTTTTGTGAAACATTTTGCTTGAACGTTCTTCTGCTGTTGTATTTGATATGTTGTTATCTAATGCAATGACATTTACACATTTTTAAGTGTGAAATATGCACTTTTTGTGTCCACTGCATTTGTAAATATTTTGCTTGCAAATTCATTTTATAAAATAAACCTTTTAATTAATCGTATATCCAAAAATGATAGAATTACCCTCATTAGCGTACTTAACAAATGTATGTTTTCTGATATATTGCCTTCAAAACCTTCAAAAACTCTAAGATTTAAAACTAACTTCAAACTGAAAACCTTAAAATGTTCTAGTCAGGCTTTCTCAAGTCAATTTCAAAGTTTGTCTTGACAAACTTTTTTTAATCTAGTTTATTTTATTATGCCGCCTGGAGTGAAAATTTAGATTTTGTCTCAGGTTTTTCTGTGGTATTGTTTACTGTAGCTTGCTGAATTAAGGCAGTTTCATTTTGTATCTATTATAACTACACGGAACATTAATTAGAGTGCACATTGTATTGTCAAGCACTTTGATATTTTGCTTATGTACCACGGTAAGTGAAGTACCTTGGAGGAGTATCATAATCATCTGTAGCAGATGAATCATGGTGCAGATTTTTGTAAGGTTTTTTAGCCCTTCAACACTTTCTAACTGACATCCATCAAGCTCATAGTGACCCTGAGCACAGTGTCAGACCACAAGTCTGTTTATGCTCAGGGATTCTGTGTGGTTTGCTTCAGTAAACACAGACCTCATTAATGGAGGGAGTATTCGCATCCAAGATTCACTTGTTTATGTGAACTTCCCTCTATCGGGGCCAGGAGTTGCCCAATTAAGTTAATTATAACAATAAAAAAACTCTTCTGGCTATACTCACTGCAGCTATGGGCCAATTGTTGGGTCAGTTGCCAGAGATGCACTTGTGTGAGTTGCGCAATTAGTTGTTGATTGGATTCATTTCAGAGCTCATTTCTGTCTGGTTTATAAGGCAATACATTTTTTTTTCTTGATTCATTAGCGGTCTTCTGCAGTCAGTTGAACACTTGATGGACACATGTCATTGACTGACGTGTTGGCAATATTTTCAGAAATAAGCAGAATACCACATAATCTAACCACAGTGTGTTACCCGAGACAGGCTTGAAATGGCTTTTCATAATTGCAGTGTGTCAGTGACTCGGTCAGTTATTGGATATTTTGCATTAGTATTTTAATACGGTTTTGTTCTGGACTCTTGCAACGTAAGTCATATTATTTGTTTTGGATGACTTGCCTATGACTCAAGTGTTATTTCTTCTCTGGTCATTTGCGGCAGTCATCTGTCTTGAACACCTATGACTAGTCTCCAAATATAGCTGAAAAGGGAAGCATTGGTTTGGGATACAGAAAGCGACCAGTACTGCAACTCATCCAGAAATAGCCAGGCTTGTCAAAAACATTTGGATAGTCAATGCATGCTATGTGAGTCATCTTATGACTGGAGAGTAGTGCAGATTTTCTTTTTATGGTGTGGCTTTATGAGTAGTCAGGACTTCTGCCTCAAAGAGAAACTGTATGTTGTATGCCATTATTACATACATATTCAACCCCAAAAATATTACTGTCATTCTGACCCAAATGTGTCAGTTCTGTCACAATTTACTCTCCTTCATTTACTCACATCATTCTAACCCCAAATGACTGTTTTCTGTGGAGCTCAATGTTAGGCAGGATGTTTACACTCTTTTTTATATACACTGAAAGCATACTATGACCTTTTACAAATATTTGAAAAAAAGCTTCTTAAACGTAGTCCATAAGACTCATGCGCTATATTGCTTTATGGTGGTTTTCGATGCTTTACAATAACTTTGTGTAAGGAACAGAAAGAAAATTAAATCATTATTCACTTATCCCTATCCCTCCAATGTAGCACTTAAATCTCAGACAAATCTCTAAAACTTGATTTATTATAATAAATGCAATGTGATTTGAGAGCAGATGTTCACTGAAGTTAAACTTTGAGTTTGACAGTATTGCGTTTGACAGATTCAGGAGCGTCCAATGCTCTTGATGTCAATCCCAATTTTTCCAGACCAGTCTTGCTGTGTTTACAGAAGGGTAGAGGATACCCTAAGCTTTTCTTGGCACAGAGAATTTTGAGGAAACTCCCATCTCTTGTTTGCGCTTGTAATATTGTGTTTGTCTTTTTTTTTTTTTTTGGATAAGAGGGATCTTCCAGTAATCCAGGGAAAATCCATGGGGGAAAAAAAAAACATTTCTGTTTTCTCTCCTTTGGTCCATGCTTTTTTCCACCTGGATCTTTTGTGTTCACTCACATTTCCTCCTATAACTCTCTCATACAAACAAATACGCATTTCAAACTCATTCTTTTCCACGGCACACGTCTTAACTATAGAGACAAGCTGTCATTTCCCCACTTAGCAAAGTCAACAGCCACCCAGGAGAGCAGAGGAGAGCTTCGCTTTAGGCCTGTAAAGTAGTAAAAGTGACCCACACATAGAGTTTTAGGGGGTTTCTTGGGAGCTTAACAAGGTCTAGACAATCCTTGCTTCTTATAACTGTATGAATCCTGTATTTCACAATGCACTTTCATTTCACTCTTCCACTCTTAATAACGTCACTGTGCTGAGCTCCAAATCTGGGCTGAGCTGTTTGTTTTGCACCACAATGTTTCTAAACCCACATTTTATCACATAATTAGTTTGCCGGAATCAATCAATGAATTGTTTGATCTTGGCAGGTTATGCGCTACATAGATGACCCCTTCTGAAAGACCGCCTGTGGCTCACGGACACAGGAGGGCTGTATCACTTGTAGTCTGCATGCGGGCGTTAACATGGAAATTAAGGAAGGAATTTGAGTTATGCATTAGCCCCGTAAAGAAGGAAAAGGATTTTCTCATGGGTGACTCAGCAGACTGATAAGAACTGTTGAAAACACACAGCAAATGAGACTACTGGCCAGACACAAATCTGCACACTTTTTTGCACTGACTTTGAAGTAAAATTGTCAAGTCTGTGGGATGGATTTAGTGTGGCAAAATGGGTTAAATGGAATTGCACTTTCATTAGCAAATTTACATGTAGTAATTTATCTAAAACTTTCATCCAAAGTGACTCAAATATGGTAGCTGAGAACATTAGCAAATTACCAAGTCATTGTGAAATTGACAGTGACCTATTTACTTTCTCAGTGCATGTACCTGGTCTTTATGTGCACAATTGATTGGTGAATGCTATTCTACCCATCACAATATGATAACTTGTTTTGCCATTGAAAAACATTCTTAGCCTTCTAATATTTCTCTGTCATATAGAGCCCACCATCATCCAATCAATTCCCCATAGATCAAATCCCTCTCTAAAGTTTTTCTTTTTGAATAGTGTGATTCACTGCCATATATCTTTACAGAAGTAAAATGGGTTGTGAGCAGAGTTTCAGCGTTATATTGTTAACTTTAAAGCTGCAGTATGGAAGATTTTTTATATATTTTTTTGTTAAAAATGAACAAACATCAATTAAGCAATTGCGTAAAAACAATTAGTGTCTCCTTGAATTACCCCGATTGTAAGTTTATGATGACTTTATAATAATTTGAGCTGTCTGGCTGGATTTTGTGGGCAGTATTGGAGAAAGTTACTTTTAAAAGTATTTTAAAAGCATTACAATATTGTGTTACTCCCTAAAAAAGTAACTTATTGGGCCCTATCTTGCACCCAGCGCAATTGACTTTGTACACCGACGCATGTATCATTCCTATTTTGCACCCGCGCACAGCGGACTTTTCCCTCCACAGACGCACGTCGGTAAATTAGGGAATGAACTTGCGCTCGCGGGGGGGCGGTTCAGCGCAAAGAGGAGGCGTGTTCCGGCGCAAAACTCCCCTGGTGCTATTTTCCAGTTTTAGAAAGCAATTGCGCCACTGACCAGGAAAAAAACAGTCTAAAGACAGTGGTATTTTAAGGGCGCGTGCTTGGCCATAATGTAGTGTGTTAACGCGCATCCACTTTGATTCTCTAATATAAACAGACGCAGCAGTTTTCATTTTTGCAAATCATACATTATTACAAGGAAAAATATTAACACACGAGGGAAATCATTGTTGTGTCCGTGAAGATGTGGAAAAAGATCTATCTAGATAAAAAATAAAAAATCTAGATTAGGCTACACATTTACCCAAATTATACGCCTGTTTAACCGAAGCTAATTTGGGTGGGTTTCTCCCATCATCCCCAATGTCACTTCTCTGTGTTTTACGGTCCTGACGAGAACGTCGGTCTGTTTGGCTGTGAAATGCTCCTGGCGTGCGCCGGCAAATCCGCCGTTATAATAGCAATCCGCCATGGAACAAGCGCGCCTGCTCTTAAAGGGAATGTGAGAGGACGCTCTGATTGGTTTATTTCACGTTACGCCCAAACCACACCTATGAATAGTGAAGCTACTTCAGACCAACCCCTTTTAGATTTGCGCCAGGCGCAATAGTCATTTATCCCGCCGGGAAAATAGCAACAGCGCCGGGATCCGCCCACAAAGTTACTTGTGCTTTGCGCTTTGACACTTGCGTTTCAGATCGTTAAAATAGGGCCCATTGTGTCACTATAGTTACTTTTTATAGATAGTAATGCATTACGTTACTTGGAATGGATAGGCCTCAGGCTGAAGGAAAGGCAAGTTCACACCTGAACAATAGAGGGCGCAACTAAAAAAAAATCTTTCAGCTGTGCTGACATTCTGGATTGTAGAAGAATAGGATGCAGGAGTAGAAACTTCAAAACTCTGGGTACTTCTCAATATCCCTCCTCTCTCCTCTCTCCTCCCTCCTCCATCCTATGACCCGTAAATCGATCGAGCTCAGTCGTCTTGAAGGAAATCTCAATTCTCTAATTGCACCGCGAGGAGGCGAGGATCGAGGAGTGAGGAGGCTTCCAGAGGAGCTATGAGCGAGGATACACAGGTGTATCCTATGCGGGAGTGTTTTATTGACTAAACGTGACGCACGTGTAAATTCTCCTCCCCCTTCGCATCGGTCACAATAATTTTATAGTTATATAATTTTATTGCAGTTTATATAAACTGCACATCTCACATATTTCAACAGGGTATCAGGGGGTGGAGCTGAGACGCGAGGAAAGAAAGCGAGGAAAGGAAACGAGGATGCACAGATAAGAATTGAGAAGAACCCACTGGCTGCGTTTAACTCCACTTTTAGACATACACTCGTGAACTTCTCTAAGCACTTGCCCTCGGAGGAATCCTTACCACCATTTTGAAGTGCATTCAACTTCGTCAAGTGGGCGAGGGAAGTTTATTTGAGCAGACCCTCGACCCCTCGATTTTGACCGTGACCACAATGCAACACTGTTCTGACGCCACAGCTTATCGCGCTTAATTTAGCCCCACCCCACACAACTCTGGTGTATGATGGAGTTTATTTTTACATTTAACCCCATAGTACTTGTAGCTGACTGTTTCTTACAAAGTTATAAGTTACTGTAGCGCATTTTTGTTCGTGTGATTTTTTTATTTATTTTTTACCGGTAATATACTTTCTCCAACATACAGGCCTATAGAATGGTGCATAAATGAAATTCATAAGGAACATTTTTTTTTACATAATCGGCTCCATTGCGAATTCCAGTGAACAAGGGCTTCAGGCGTTCCATTTAAACATATTGCAAGGGTTCTGCCAGTAGTGCATGGGCTCTCGTGCAACTAAAACAATTATGGACTACCGAGTGAAGGAGACGGAGAGTTAGCGACTAAAATGCAGCTTCTTCAGCAAAAAAAAAAAGAAACAAAAATGTGAAGTTTAAATAAAGTCACATTTGCTTATTCGTCTGGTTCAATTGGATCATCAAAAATCAGCAGCAAAGACATTGGTTAATAAAGTGACATTAAATACATAAAGTATTTAATATACATATATTTGTATTCTTTAACATTTAATTATTGCAGGTTTGGGTAATATTCTGAGTTTGCTTTATTCTGTTTTTATTCATTTTGAGAAATGATTCACATTTAGTCTAGAATATTTTTGAGAAAAAAAATATTATTTAAAAATATATATAAAGATGGGATTTGTTTTGATCAATTGTGCATTACATTTTTTTTAGGTAAAAAATAAGTTATTACTTTTTGATGAAAGATTACAAAGACAGGTTTTTTTTTTCCTTTATAAAAACATGACATGATAAACATGGGAATGTGTATTGATAAAGTAAACAGACTTTAAGCAGTTTATTTATGCATGCCAAGAAGGTTGTAGTTACAATACTTGTCTTTAAAACACACACACACACACACACACACACACACACACACACACACACACACACACACACACACACACACACACACACACACACACACACACACACACACACACACACACACAAAAGCATTTTGCAGAGAATTTGTCCACATGGACCTTTCTTACATTAAAAACACTGGTTTCTTAGTTTTGTTGCATTTAAAAAATATATATTTGAATGAACAAAATGGCTTTTGCTTTTCCTCTCTCTTAGCCTGGGGCCAGATCCCCTCGTTCTCTGAACTAAACATTTTTGGACCGTGATTATCTGGCAAAGAATGTGAGTTTTAATCTCGGTTAAACAGACGCGCTGAAGTTGATGATCGTGAGGTCAGGAGATAAGCTTCTTTCAGGGAACGTCCTCTTTGCTTCAGTCTTAGCTGTGAAGTCCCGATGCTATCTCTGCGTCTCACGCCATAGCCGTCAGACATGCCTTCACGGCCACCGGTTCCTGCGATCAGTCCTGAGGAATGTGCCGTTCTCTGCAGGTAGCTGCTGTCTTTGACTGAAGCATCTCATGTTATCAGGGATCATATTGAATGAGGAATGAATAAGGATCTCAGAACAATAAAACTTGCCGTGCCGTGCCGTTGCCTCTGGCTGTGAATCTGTCAGATAACAGGGCGTTTGTTAAACCGATGGATAGGGATGTGAGAAGATACCACAGAACCAACATCTGATTATGTGATAAATCACTTGTCAGATGGATCACATCCATGTAGCCATTTAAAAGTGTCACGCCAACATCCGAGTTAACCACAGAAGAAATAAGGGGTCACCCCTTGCTTATTCCTCCAAACCAAATGTGTGGTTTTCACTATAGCGTGCCGATGGCCTGACGTCAAACACTTATAAAGCCGAGGCTTGAACCAAGTCTGTGCTTGAAAGTGAAAAAAGTTCAAGTTAGAGATGTGTGGACAGGAGAGTGTGACCTCCCTGACAATCCTCCTGGGTTAACCTTTGACCCCCAGATGAGGTCACAGCTTAGCCGTCACCACTGGGTTCAGACCCACAGGTATGCAACATTTGTTACCATATGATGTTAAGTAATAGAATTATATTATTCTGGGTAGATGTGATATTTAATGCAAGCAAATAAAAACTAAACTGAGACTAAGGCAGATATTGACGGATGTTTTGTACCTGTGGCTGTCAGTTGGTAAAAAAAGAAAAAAGAAAATATTTTGTACAAATTAGACAATATAGAACCAATAACACTGTTACATGCTAAATGGACTTATCATATTATTATTATTTTGTTTTCAATGTTAATGAACATTCGATTTTTAGATTTACTGAAGAAAATGCGAGTGGTGAGTGGTGCTCATAAATGTTTAAAATCACTTAGAAAAGCAATAGCACACTTCTCCTATGGGCTATCTGGGTTTCGTGTTGGTTTAGTTCTGTTTCCTGTGTTTTCAGTTGGTTGCCTATCAGTTGGTTATTCATTTTTTTAATTATCAGTTACACCTGTTGTTCATTTCATTGATTGGTTTGTTATTTGTATTTAAGCCTGGTTTCTTTCAGTTTTTTGTCAGTTCTCGTGATTTTATGGTTGTTCTGTTCCTATTTCACAGTACATCATATAAAAAACAGAATTTATGTATATAACTATGACAAATATTGATATTCAGCATAATTGAATTATATAATTATTATATTATTCACATAAATGTAATGGTCTCTTTATTTAATTAAATGTTATTTTGTATTAATTAAATATTATTATTATTTATTTAAATTAAGCATTTAAAACATTTTACAATAGTAATTTCTGGAATTTATTATAAACAAATCCATTTGAACTATTTACAAATAATATGTTGTTAATTTAACATACAGTATGTACACATTCACTTGTATGCCTAATATACTAAATAACTAATATGTAAAGAACTTAATGTATTTTTTTTTTTTTTAAATGGGCAGTCTTTGCAGTTTCTGCAATTTGGCTCTTTAAAAAAATAATAATAATTGTATATGTTTTTTTTTTTTTCCGTTGGATACCATCTACATTGAAACTAAATAAATCATGCCAAAGGTTAGTGTGCAAATGGTAGCTCAGGTAGGTCAAAAACACACGAGGAGAAGCGTTAGGATAATACAACATCAGTAATCACAGACATTCACATTCGGATGGGATTAGATTTCTCTAAGGATCGTTGAGTTTGCCGAAAAACTGTAGGTAATTTGCCCTGGCATTTATACAGAGGTTGTGTGAGGAAAACACAGACTTGGCAGATTCGGATGGGATTAAAATCGCAAAGTGTGTCTATGAAAGATGATTTTCTTGAATGACCCCCTGGAAAACTAGTCTCTATTCTGTAGCTGAAGCCTGGAAGAGTTTGGTTCATGTTGTCGAGAATACTCGGTTTTCAGTGCTTCAAAAAAACTTTGCATGCACTTTAAAAAGGTCAAAGACTTGTGCTGAAATTGAATATTTTGAATAACTGACGCCATCATTACTGTCCGTATCACTGTGTGTCAATTTAAATATCGTAATGGCCATTTTGTCTCTGACACGCACTGTAAGCGGTAGACCAATCATAACAGACTGAGCCGTCTGACCAACCAGTAGGCTCACGGAAAGGAGGTGTTTAGAGAGACTGAATCTTGGAACAAACTGTTTTCAGACTCTTTGAGAAATAAGGTGAACCTTTAAAATAGCACAATATGGGCACTTTAAAACAATTTAGTTCCTGTATTTTTAAACAAATTGACCCAATTCTGGAAGAAACCGATCCCTCACTGACAATATAAACACACACTCTCCACCCGTGGCGGAATGTCACCCAGTGCCCTCCTCAAGTGAATAGGAAATGCGTGAGCGCTCTAGATTTATGGTTCCACTGCTTTCTTCAGGCAGTAATGAATGTGTGTTCATTTAATGGTCAGTAGCACAATGAAGTGTCTCGTGGTGTGCTGAATCAGTCATCTAAAGAGGTTATACTGTCAAAACTTTTAATAACAATCAGACACAGAGTGAAAAAAAAAAAAGAAACATGAAAAGCATGTTAAAGGATTAGTTTAGATAAGACCCTTATTCCTCGGCTGGGATCGTGTAGAGCCCTTTGAAGCTGCATTGAAACTGGAATTTGGACCTTCAACCCGTTGATAAGTCCAATATATGGAGAAAAATCCTGAAATGTTTTCCTCCAAAACCTTAATTTATTTTCGACTGAAGAAAGAAATACATGAATATCTTGGATGACGTGGGGGTGAATTATCAAGAAATTTGAATTCCGAATTGAACTAATCTTTTAAGTCCAAAGTATGTTTTCGCGCATACAGATAGCATACGTGCACATTTGAAAACACAGCCTTTCAAAGTATGCTTCATTTGATAGTGAGAACAAATGCACTCGACACATGCACACTAGAAAGATCCTTGTCCAGTGCCTGCACTATTTCTGTCCAAAAGTTATGACCGATGAAATTGTCCTCACACAAGCACTATTGTTTTTGCTGTCTCCATTAGTTTTTTGTTGTTCTTGTTCTGTCTCCTCCGTTTCTTTTTTGACTTTGAAACAACAGCCTGGGCCAATGATGCCGACTTGTTGATAAAATAATTAGGGTAAAACAATTCTAAACGCATGTGAGAGATGCACATACAAATGACCAGTATAGCGCTAGGGTCCGCATACAAGTGCGCGTGACATAATTTTTGTCATTCGTACTGTAAGCATGCAACACAATTTTTCTAATGCGTACACACACTCAAAACCAATGTTACAATACTCATGGAGCAGAAACAACGCAACCTCTGCATCTTTTTTTCAGGCCTTTCCTATTAGGTCTCTCCAGCTTTTGGGTCATAAAGCTCTTGCCTGATCATAACCCTTCTTTTCCCAGTGATATTCCTCTGACCTTTTCTCTTTTGGAACGTCTCTCATACATCTCTCTTTCAAAAGTCTTTCTTCAAATCTCCCTCTTGTCTTGCTCACTCTCTCTCCTATCACATCATGAGTGTACTTTATGCACAAAAATAGAGCGAGGTCCAACTAAAGATATACCGTACTTAAGTACATTTGATTGTGCTAAAGTGGAACTGTTGCAAGTATACTTTAGGTACACTTTAAATATCTTGCATTTAAATTATACAGTGATAGCACTATCCTTACTCATAGTGATATTAAACACATACTGTATTAGGCTTAATATTAATAAATGTGCAATAAATAAAATAAAGTTTAATTATAATATTTATATCAGTACGTCTCAAGCGATATTTTAAAATATGTTAATGGATTTGTAGTATACTTAGTATGAAATAAATGTATTTTAAATACATTTTGGCATAGTTTTTTTCACTAGGTTTTTTTCTTTTTTACTTTCTTAAGCTTAACTTTCACTTAAGTTTAAAAAACTTTAATATATTGTTTATATATATATATATATATATATATATATGATCAACATTTTTAAATGAGTACTTTTTTATTTTTCTATTGTTTTTAATTTGATTATGCTGTTCGCAATGCTTCATGAGATTGTAAGTTATCTCACTAAAGCCATTGTGTACATAGTTTTGTTTAGCTTTTATTTGCTTCAATTCAAAGTTGGCAATGTTGTGATACACATTATAGCTGGTTAGTTTTGTTTCATATAATGCTTAAACAAAGACTTTTTGAATTCCCTATTGGAGGAATTAAAGGTGCACTTGGTAACTTTTTCAACTTAATAAATCCGTTTAGAAATCATTTGGATGGTTAAATAATCTGTTCTGGTGAGAATGGTTACTTTCCCCGCTCCCTCCAGCGTTCCCAGGTGGAAAACCAGCCTTGCAACATTGGGACTAACGTCCCGGTAAATTAAAAATAGGAAGTCTCGTGAGAAGCGAGAAAGAGCGAGAAACACAAACTGCTTTACGGAATACAAAATGTACATGTCAATGTTAAATGATACTGTGTATGATGTATTACCCACCTCGGTAGACATGCTCCACACGATAAAGTTGGTGTGTCTGGGACTCATTTGTTCACCACACCGGCTCCGACCATAACAAAAGCACATGATCAGCGGTAGAAAGGGGGAGGAGTGCGCCGGCGCGCCACAAGTGACTTTACGACAGTGATGTGAAAAATATACGCACTGCAGCTGTAGGGGGAGCTCGTTGAGAAAATCAGCAAAGCTGATTAAAAAAACCTTAAAAAACTCACTCTGGCGGGCTTAGCATATTTTAAACTTTGTTGTGACGTGTGAAAGGGTCAATTGACAATGAGATCAGTTATCGGGTTAGACTTAGAATATGTCAGAGTTTCCAGGAGGAAGAAATCTATGGAGGTGGATGTCAGAGGATACACACAGTGACAGAGAGAGAGAGAGAGAAAGAGAGAGAGACTTTGACTGTTGTACTTTCTGCTCTGGAATGCAAGCCACCAATATTTTGACTTCTCCTTTGGAAACAGCTGCGTTTCCTTTTTCAAAGATATTTTTTCCTTATTTATCAGATCCCTTAGGGGAGATCCATCTCTACTGTCTGACACAGACTTCCTCCTCTAAATCTGTGTCTCTGGCCAGCCCTGAGCTCACACACACCTGCTGCAGCACACACAGATGGCTCTAACAGGTCTCCCTGCTTGGCATGCTCACACAGACACAGACACACAGGTAGCCACAGTTGCAGGAGACACCGCACACAATACCTTAATACGCACCATATCTCATCTGTACCAAATATGTACCAAATTAGGCATTTCGACCCCATAACTGACCCCCTAACTGAAAAGAAAATCGCCACCTAGGGTACCAAAATGACTAGAAATGGCCCTGTTCTGGGGTTACTGTCGGTTGCCTAACCCTAACCTCTCAATTGAGGGTGGGCAGTATAATTATATTAAATTAGAAACCAGTACAAAATTTTCAATTGGTTGATTTTTTTTATATACCAATCTTTGTAAGTTAAATTGACTGTCAGAAAAATGCAGTCGAATCTTGCTAAACTGCAGGATGTGATTATGCAAATTTCCATAATTTGTGAGACAATGCTTTCTGTGTTTTCACTGTCATATGGTAGGGTATAACCGAATCTCCTGATCAAAACACATGCGCAGAAGATGCAGAAACAAGCAATATCATGTAATAATATGCATATTTAAAATATCGCTATGACCAACATTAAACAGCATATAAATAAAAACTACCTATAATGTTACTGAATGAAATGTTGACCCAGGACGAGGTATAGGACTGTGCAAGCATTAGGGCAAGGACTCGATCCACTCCATCTTTGTTTTGATCATCGTTTTGAATCTTATCTGGATGTAGGCTTTGATAAAAAGGGATCATCTTTTTGCTCAAAATGTTGCTTTTTATGAAACTTACTCACATTCTTAGACACATAAGTTGTTCCTTCTTATTTCTCATAGTCTCAAAATGTACAGTTTCTGAGTGATTTCAAAGTGTTGATAAAAAAAAGAATACAAGCTAGAATATTTGTATGTTTTTTTTTAAGCAGAGGGTCTGTTTCTTTCTTTTTTCTATTCAGAAACCCTTGTTATGAGTGACACCGATAGCTGTTAAATGAACTGCTCCAATATACTCTCTGCATAGTTATTTTTCATTCTTCACATAGAAGTTTAAAGAAGTTGGAAATACTTGAAATTGGTTTCAAGATTGTGAAATGTCACTGGTATCTAAAATGTTGGTATTCTAACAACCTTAATTTGATCAAAGAATAGTTAAATTACTCATATCGTCATATCAGATTTTGGTCATATTTACCATACCTGCTCTCAGTAAATAAATTAAATGTCAGATCATGTTGATTGTTAAGAAAATGTGTGCTATTACTTTTACAACTTCTTTTACCTGCCAGATGATAAAGCCATTGCTGCAGTTTATTTGACGGATTTATTGGATATCAAAATGTTTTTTGTTACATCTTTAAAAAAAAAAAAATGATTTGAAATTATGATTACTTATATTGCATTTATTTCCCCATTTTCTGCAACTGGATATCTAAAACTAAAATAAAATGGACAGATTTTTGTTTATGTTTTGATAACATTATTTATCTCCAAGAAAATAAGTCCAAGCATCTTTGTTGTGTCATTCTTAGACTGTGAGTGTTGAGGCCTGCGCTCTAGTAACGCTATTCGGATATCTCCTTTTGTGAGGTTGTCAAAGCACAGAGTACCATTAGTCTATCCAAAATGTTTTGTCAGCTGTTCTCATGGATTATGCCTTTATTAATGTTTCTATATGCCGAAAAGAAGGAAAGAATGGGACTGTTTATTTTCCAGACCATTTCCTCCATTTTATGGAATTTCCTCCTTATACAAAAAAGACATTATAATATTTGTTGACAGGTCGTTGGCTTGTGTCGGCACTCAAGTGAAAATGGATTTGTTTTACGCCTGTTAAAGACAGAACAGCTGACTCTTGTAATGTCTGTTAGCCGTTGCCCTACACATATGCATATTGCAGAACACAAAGCAAACAATTCTCCTCAAAGCAAGTTAACCTGACTGTGCCTGAACTGTCGAACAAACACACACACACACACACACACACACACACACACACACACACACACACACACACACACACACACAATTCCTCTCTATTCTGTATAATTCTCTTACTGACACGCAGGTATGGCCATCTGACTGCTGCCATTCACTGTGGAGACGATCCGCTTGTCTGATGTCCTAGTGTCTTCAGACATCTTTTAACAGTCATAATTATCACAAATTACTGCTGTTCTCTAAATACCCTGCAACTACAGAGCAATGGTGACAGATTTCATTTCTTCCTGCATGAAACTTCAGAGCAGTCAGATGAAGATTTGGTCCAGCACACTATACAAATATATTTTCCTAAAGGTCGCTATACCACAAAATAAAACTGACAGGGTGATTTAATGCAAAATAAACCTGACAGTCCCTGACGTGAAGCAGAGAATATATTATAAGGCAACTTGCCAAATAAATTTGAGGGTACATTATTTTATTATGTGAGAATAAAGAGGGTGTGAAGTGATTCGAGAGACATGAAACTAGTGCAGTTATACAGGAAATGACTTGCTTGGGACATCAGTCATTGACCAACAAATTATTCCTGAGAGACGTTTTATGATCTTAATTAACTATGATCAGTTAGTGGAGGCCAATTTGCAATACATGCAATATCATTTTACATTCCTTGATGTTCTTCATATCTGAAGTAAGAGCGAAAAACCTCATGATGAAATGTATGTTGCTGTAATTCATCATGAGGTTTTTCGGTCTCACTTTAGATTAGGGTCCAATTCTAACTTTGAACTAACTATTAACTATGACTTTTGCCTCAATAAACTCCTAATTACTGCTTATTAATAGTTAGTAAGGTTGTAATGGTTAAATGTATGTATTGGGTAAGATTATGTAGAATATGGTCATGCAGAATCAGGCATTAAATGTGCTTTATAAGTACTAATAAACAGCCAAAATCATAGTAATATGCCTGCTAATAAGCAACTGGTTAATCGTGAGAATTGGACCCTCAACTAAAGTGTTACCGGTTTTTCTTAATGAAAGAATATTATTACTTTTAACTTAACATAAACTATTGTACTGTATACAATGTATACCAACTACAATGTGTGAGTGTGATAATTTTCCTAAAGATCTTTATGACCTTCTCATCTCATGGTTTGCCATAAACTACTGCACCTCTTGCTGACCTTTGCTCAGAGCTCTGACTCCTGTAGTGGCGCCTTTGATGCTTTGTGTGGGTCAGAGACCTAGATCAGAGTATAGGAAATGCCCAGGGAATGCTGTGTCAAACCCCTGCCATCTCCCAGCTGCCCGAATAAAACCCCATGACCAGCAAGACTTTTGGGAGGCTGTAATTTACCTACATGCAGTTACTATTTCAAAACTACACACTATTGGAATTTTATTAACCAAGCATTAGTCCCTGGGTTAGTAAATAATCTCGGGGTACGTTTCTCTAAAGCATAATTTGCAAACTATGGTTGCAAATGTCATCATTAGCATAGTAGTTAAACGCTTTGTGTCTCTCAAAACCATAGTTTCAGTTGTGACTAGCTAGTTCATTTGTCCAACAATGCATTTTACTATGGGCTGAAATTTAACATTTGCGATTTAACACTGTAAACCCAGGGTTAACATTTGGACAAGACATTGAACAAGTAGTTTTAATTGTTTAATTAGCCATTTTCACACATTAAACCCAGTAAATTGCTGTGAAAAATGCTGATTTGCCTTTTCTGGTAAATACGCACCTCTGCTGTTCACACAAGCAGGAACTTTCAATCTTTTATCGTTAAGATACCACTCACACATTCGTGCCAAAATCCTGGAAAACTGTCGATCCCTGGCAATCTTTAAGCATTTTGCTGTTTTCGTCATCCACTCAAATGAGGAGAAACATTTTAGTTGCATCTAAATTATTAACTAAATTGCACTATTTCTTGGCTTTCTGCGTGACTGGTGTTTCTGTAAGCAGTGCAGAGTAACATCAAGGTTACTAATGTAACCCCCATTCCTTGAAGAAGGGAACTGAGACGTTACGTCAGAATGACTGACGAATTGGGATCTCGCCTGATCCCTGAAGTGGCTGGTGGGAACCGACATATCCAGGCTGAGGTCTCAGAATTAAGGTGAGAGTTGGCACACTTCGTTGTACAGAAAATGTAGTCTGAACAGTAAAGTCAGATCAATAATATTGTTAAAATGTAAGTGTCCCCAACTAAGTAAGCCAGAATGGCAAGGAACCAAAACTCCACCAGTACAAAAAAGAAAAAGAAAAACAGTACAAAAAACCTTTGGAGAACCCAGGCTCAGTCAGGGGACCAGTTCTCATCTGGCCATTGAAAGATAAATGGTTAAATAATATTCAGCGCTGAAAAGAAAACATGACTCTGATCGGGCATTTACGGAGGTCTTCTTGGTGAGAACAACACCAATCAATGAATAGGCTCCACATAAAAGCATAAGCACACCTCTTAGAGGGGACTCTAGCTGAAGTGATCGTGTCTACCACTCCCGGGGGTAGATGACTTCAGGATGGTTCCATCAAAGACCACATGTGGAGGTTACAGAGGTCTGAACGCGGGTGTCATATGGTGCCCCGTCCCAGACAAAGCAGGTACTTCCCCATCGTGAGGAACATACAACGGGAGCGTAGACCACCCTAGCGGTTGATGTACGCAATGGTCGATGTGTTGTCCGTCCGGACAAGTACATGTTTGTCCTGCAGCAATGGTCGGAATCGGTGCAGGACAAGGAATATTGCTAGCAACTTGAGACAATTGATATGCCACTGCTGTCGAGGTCCTGTCCAGGAACCCAAGGCTGCATGCCCGTTGCACACAAGCACCCCAGCCGGTGGTGGAGGTATCTGTTGAGACAACAGCATGCCTTGACACTTGTTCTATATGAACTCTTGGAAAAGCAAGGTCTGACCACCACGACTGAAAGTTTGTCAACAGGCCAGTGTGATTACCTCCCGGTGTGTGCCACGGTGCCATGCCCATCTTGGGATTCGGCCGTGTAACCAGTGCTGAAGCGGTGTGAAGCATGGCTGCAGATGCCATATGCCCTAGGAGCCTCTGAAACAGTTTGCTCTTTTACCGGTTGACCCGAAGCCCCAGATGGCTGAGGTGCTTGAGCACCAAGTCCCTGTGTTCGCACTACTGCCTTGTCCACTGAGTGGTCCAGGATGAGCCAGTCATTAAGGTAGTTGAGAATGCAAACACCGTGCTCCCTCAGGGGTGCGAGGGCCACCTCTGCGACCTTCATGAAGATGCGAGGCAACAGGGACAGACCAAAGGGTAGGACCTTGTACTGATATGCCCGTCCCTCGAACGCAAAGCTTAGGAACAGTCTGTGTCGAGGGAGAATCGAGACATGAAAGTATGCATCCTACAGGTCAATGAACCTGGGGGGACCCCGGGTGAACTGAATCGTATAGCCGAGTCTGATAGTCGAATGAGCCAGTGAGATGGGCTGGGAAGCGCTAGCCAGGCTTCCAGATGCCGTACAAACTGGGTCAGAGGGACTACTGATGTACCCTCAGTGGGGCAGCGTGGTGGAGCACAGGGGCCCGACCCAGAAGGCACAGCATCCCGGAGTGGGGACAGAGGGCCAGATGTACGTACATTTGCGAATGCAGCGTTAATAGCACCATGGCCAAGACGCAGAAAGTGCTTGATGTGAAACCGCAGTGTACTGTACGTGTTATGTACCAAACCTGCAGTTTATCAGGTAATCAGAGGCGGAGAATTTTCAGCACAAAATAGAGGCGCGCTTTCACCGGCTTTTTCTGTACATAATGCGGAGTACATAATTAGGTGCAGTTTACGCTTCCCCTCCCATCTCTTTATGTGACACTCACACTTTCCCCTTGACCATCCCATGAATGCATATGCATGACACGAAAAGCGCATTTTGCCATTTTCAGTTCCCGCGGCAGTCTTCACTTTCATCTCGGTGCGCCCTGTTCGTACATACCTCGCCATTGTTTTATGCGCACTTTGCGAAACAAATACGCCTGAAGTGGCCGCAAAAGCGTTAGTACATCTGGCCCAGAGTGTGCAGAGCAACACTTACCTGGCTCCACGATTTGGCAGGAGGATGAGAGTGGCAAGGCATAGCGTTGTTCTCTATAGGCATAGCAATTTCTCTTTGGAGAAATAGAGATTGCGGAAACTGCTCTATTGTTGAAATTTTGGGTACCACTGACTGTGAGGCCAGCGGTGGAACAGAAATTTGCCCTTCCGCCCAGCCCTCCTCTGGGGGAAGAGCAGTCCATCTGTCCATCTGCCGGGTCACCTGTCTCGTCCGCAGGAAGACGACAATGCCCGTCTCAGCCGGAGCTAAATCCTCCAAGCGGACAAGACAGGTGACCCGGCAGATGGACAGATGGACTGCTCTTCCCCCAGAGGAGGGCTGGGCGGAAGGGCAAATTTCTGTTCCACCGGAACAAATAAAATGTTGCCAGAATTAAATTAATGCTTGCAACATTTTATTTGTTGAACGGCAAAATGTAAGTGGAGGCACGGTTTTCCAATGAGCTTATGTTGGAAATGTTACAACTTCACATCCCAAAAGTTGCCATGCATAACTAATTTACTGGTAGTTCTCTATAGCTTCTGTTCACACATGATCTCTAAACGGTTAAAAAGCTATACAAAAGGATGTATGATTAAAAGTTTGTCTGTCTGTCTGTCTATCTATCTATTAAAATGACACCACATAAATTCCCTTTGGTGAGCTTCCCAAAACAAAAGACAAAAAAGAACATTTGACATCACTGATATTTTTAAATTAATTTCAATTCCCTTCAGAAGATCTTATGAATTTTTAATTCATGAGACAAGCAATGAGCCAATTTGTGATTGGTTTATGTTGCTAAACAACTCAAATTGCAGCACAGCATTTCATACTGTATTCCTGTGACACCACAATGCAGAGTTAACTGTGTTATGGAGTAGGCTTTATATGCAGGGTTATATGCAGTTTGGAAAAGAGTTTTGGTTGAGTGTCATGCACTTTTTTAAGAGTGTCAAAAACAAGTGCAGTCGTACAGATGACAAGCAAGTCACGGTAGCTTTTCATTACAGAAGTTGAAACAATTAGATTGTGGGGGAAGAGAATGTGAACGGGGATTCTGAAGATAATTACATAAACACAGATGGATTCTTCACATGCCTGGCTTTACAGCACATTTTATTGGTTAAACTGAAGGGGACAGCTTTCAAATCATCTGCATCTGAATGTTTCATGTGCTGCAGAGACGCAGGAAATAATTGCAGGCTTTGTGTACACTCAACTTTTTTTTTCTCACAAATTTGTGGTGACTGATTTTGGATTGGACAGAATAATTAAAAAGCTTTATATATAAATTATGCCTTAATCCTTAACAGAAACGTGTTGGTAGTGGCTTGTTTTGCACCAAAGTACTGCATGTATGAAGTGGATACTGTTTATATACATTGAAAGTGTCCATTATACAGTTTATCGTATACATTGAAAACCATCACATTTGTTAAGACCAGCAGGATTAGTTTAAGCGATCATGTGGCTTTACAGCTGTATTATTACAGTTTATAGTCATAAACAGACTTTAATGGGTCATTTACAACAATAACAACTAATTTCCATTTTTCCCTCTCCGCATTCACTTAAGTTGTATAGACTATTAACTTTATATAATTTAAAAACATAGAACTGGCAAATATACCGTCACTGTCCTGTAATGCTTGTAACATTGTTACTGTATTTCATGTCAAATTCTGGCGTTCTGAGATACTGGTTTGAGAAATGTATTAAAATCATTCAACCAGCTTTAAACTTACACAGTCAAACTTACACAGTTTCTATAGCATCTCCTGGATACTTCATAGAGCAAAGATTCTGCAATATAGGTCAATATGATGTGTAGGATTGACATCAGTAGCGCCCCCTTTGGTCTTGGAGGAAGTGCTTTTTTGTTGTTTATCTTAGTGGTTGTGGCATGGAGGAAAAAGTCAAGATGTGGTGAGGGAATCAAATGCAAATGACCACCGGACTACTTCAGAGGATGAGATGGAAAACATTTTAAGTGTGACTCGCATGTGACCACGGACCACACTGAAGCCTCGTTGCCCAGTCCATATAGCCGTATGCCATATGCCACTGTGATTGGCAAAAAAAAATAACAATAAAATCTGTCTGTCTTACTCTCTCTCCTCAGGTGTCTGTTTCTCTCTCACTTCTGCATGTTTTGAAGTTTTTCCATATCTTCTCTGTAGGTCACAGCCCACTTCTTTTTGTCCTGTGTGGGCTAATGACAATAGCACAGAAGGAAAGAAACAGATGTTATACAGGTGGAAATGGAGAATCAGCCCTAATTAAAATGACACAAAGCTTTATCCCAGACCCCTTTACCAACTTAACCATTTTACACTGTAACAAATGTCAGTACTTTTAACAAAAGACAGTATATGAATTAATTTTTAACAATTACTTTAATTCATGTATATTGGTATGTTAAGTTTGTTCCATTCAGAGGAGTGTTTCACGTAAAACAACCTAACTTACTGCTTAACCACCATAGTACAATGCATCATTTAAAAAAAATTTTTTTGAGATTGGTTCAACATTATATTGGCCTGTCGTTAATGACTCCATGCGCAGGTGGTGGATTAATAACTTTTACTTATTTATATTCATTTTTAAGACTGAAATTAATGTCAGATTATTCAACCCGATCTCATGAAATGTGTCTCTATAGGATGCATTATGTTTATTGTGCAATTTATACGCAAACATTTGCATATGATAATCACTGTAAACCCCTTGGGTAGGATTAGTGTGTGAGGTGTGAGGTACGTGTGTATTGTACGTTTGGGTAGGCTTAGTGGTGTGGGGTTTGTTCGTATTACACGGCATAAAGTGTGTATCATATGCATGCGAAAACTGCGTATCATATGCACGTTAATTTTCGCATATAAATTGCACAATACATACAATGCGTGCTATAGAGATGCATTTCATGAGATCAGGCTGGATTATTATAGGTAATTTACTCAAACAACAGAAAGCCGTTCATTTTTTTAAATCAGGTTAACATGCAGTATGTAATTGAAGTAATTTTACTCACTTATATGTGGTTCATTCAGTCAGCAGCTTTCTCCACAATGTCATTTCTCAGAGATGTTGCAGTAGCGAACCTGAGGACTACTTCCCTATTCTTGTTTCCTATGCTGGTAACGACAGTCTTAGTTGGCTAACAATGCTTGTGGAAAATGCACCCCTGGTTAGTTAAGGGTTATTTTAGCATGTTGTGTTACCCTGATAGTGTTTTGTGTTGGTGTGGGTTTCCAACTTCAAGCCCTTCTATTTTCCCATGTGCATTGTGGTCTGTAATTAGGATACAATGCTGTGAGCAAGTTTGTGCAATTTTTTTTTGCATTGTATCTGGTCAGATATTATTGTAGATTAGTATACATTCATTCCTTTGGTCTTTCGAGGTTTCAGTTATTTAATATTCAGGTGTCTGACTTGTGCCCGTTTAATCAGTGTGAATTTGACAGCACAGCGATTTTAAAGTTAGGTGCATTATGCCACAAAGGAAAGAGATTTCTAAAAAACTTTAGCAAAAAAGCTGTTGAAGCTTATCAGGGTGGACAAGGTTACAAAGCAATTTATAAGCCTTTATGGCTCCAATGAACTGGTCATCCTACCAGAATTACTCCAAGATTAAGGTATATTATCCAGAAGATGACAAAGAACTGCAGAGCAACATTCAGATTTTTGGGCCTCTTTCACATTGACTAATGTGAAAATAGGATCAATGGCAGAGTAGCAAGGCTGAAACCAATGTTGACCAAGAAAACATATAAGCGTGCCTCACATTTACTAAGAAGCACCTCAATGATTCTCAAGAACTCTGGCACAATGCCCTACAGATTAATTAATCAAAAGTAAAACTTCTTCTATGTTCCACTATTATGTTTGGTGGAAATCATGCATTTCACTAGAAGAACCTTGTAGCAATAGTCAGTCGTGGTGGTAGTGTGATGGTTTGTGGAAGTTTTGCTGCATCAAGACCTGGACATTTTGGCATCATTGAATAAAAATCAAAGAAAGTCTTCCTCAGAATTGTTGACAAGTTTTGGAATGGCCTAGTCAAATTCCAGACATTAATGAGGAAGCAAAGTATATGAAATCGCGTGGAGCACCATAAGTAGTACTAGTAGTTTACATTTCAACATTATAAGATATTGAAATATTACAGTTATGAACTATAAAATATTTAGGCATAACATTTCAGGCATTATGGGGTGGCAATGCCTGAAAATGCATGCCTATATATTTTTTGTGAGATTCTATTTCCTTTTTTTTCTTCACATTAAACTTAACAGAATTCATACAGAATTCATATAATTTTGCTTTGCATTTTGTATAAACCATTTCTCAGTGTATGTCCCTCTCCCTGGATCTTTCATCACATCCCTGTCCTCTTTTCCTGTTAATGTGTGGGAGAAGAGTATCTGTGAAGATGATGAAAAACGCCAACACAATGATAGTCACACAAGACTTTCCACTTTGTTGCTCTTAAACGTCTCTTGCTCAAACAACCTTTTGCACTTTCACATTTTTGTTTAGTATGTGGCCACACAGTTATTGTTGTGGGTCCTTACTGGGTCTGTCCTCTGAAAAAACACATCAGTTATATCAAACCATATGGGCTCTGTGGTTTTGGTTGTGTTTCTTACTGTCAATGCCAAGTCCTTGATATAAGTATAATCTATCATTTTGTGAGCCTCATTTTTTCCATTATCCTTTTAAAAAGGCAACGGCATTTGCAGAGGATACATTTAGAACTCATGAACAGCTGGGACCTTTTTCAAATTTCCGCTTTCATAATTGTAATACTGGTAATGAAAACTTATAAAAAGAATGCCATTGACAGAATATATATTCTGCCAAATCTCATGGGCAGTCTTCAGCCACCCTATAGTTTTTAGGCAAAAGTTACATGGTCATTTCCAGATCAGTGGCACTCGATACTGCATGTGGGCTTGACCTTTAATATATCTGTCATCTCGGATGTTTTTGCTGCGGGGAGACTGGATTCTGTTGTTGGATCCACCTGTGAAAATTGTTAATGAAGAAGTCTCAGCAGCATGTGAAATGGCCACATTCAAACCTTGATGTGATGATGTTAAAAACATCACAAATGGGACCTCTGGAAATTGCTTTCAGTATGAATTACTCAGTCATATTGAGAGTGAGAAAGCGCCTGATGTTAAGCAATCACCATGTGAACCTGAAGCTGGAACTACACTAAAGAAATGTCTCTCTCTACTCTGCTCTCTCTCTCTCTTATTCTTATTCTTCTTCTTTTTTTTTTTTTTGGTAGTAGACCCTCACTTGAGGTCAAAAGATTCTACCAAGTACTCTATTTCATACTTTGCAGGTGGGTTTTCCAAGGTTAGTCAGTCAATTAGAGCAGAGTATGTAGCACAAGGACAGGGTGTCCCTCAGGGATCTGTCTTAAGCCCTTTGAGGTTTTCTCAAGAGGTTCAGTTTTAATTTGTAACACATGTGTAAGGACAGCAGAAGAGTATAACTCCCTGTTGGAAGACGACAGATCAGAGAAGTTGCTCCCATGTGATGTTGGAGAACTTAAAACAGCTTCTGTAATTCACCAAACAGAGAAAAAGGGGTAGTCTTCACATTACCCCAAAACCCTTGGTGATCTCTAATTCATTCTTCTGCTCCACGATTTAGTCAACTCCATGACTTTCTCTTCCTCTTCACAAGGAGGGAGGGCTTAGCTGGAAGTGTGTGTTCCTCACCTAGGGAAGGACATGGAAATACAATCAGAGCAGGACACCTCACCCTGGGCCCACAAGCAGGGCATCCGGCTGGACTTGTACTTATGGCAAGAAATACAGCCCATGGGTCGTCCATAGGAACAAGAGGAAGGGTTGTCTGTGACGTGAGGGGAAGAGTAGCACGGCAGAATGACAAAGCTGTCATCTGATGAGAAAACACACTCTGGTCGCAATTTCCCCTTTTTCCTTTTTCTGCATGAATGACTGAACTCATGCAGAAAAACTTAAAACTGCGGATAAATGAATTTCTGTGATGTCCTTTGCTGTGGGAACAGCTTGAATAAATAGAGAATTAGTATTCTACCAGAAATAGTGAATCATTATTACAGCACATGCCCTGCACATCTGGACGCTCTGTGAAGTGGTGCTGTAATATAAATGCGTATGTATAGACCATATGGGTGAATTAGGTCAGTCAATTATAGGCTATTATTGAGCATACATAGCTTACCACATCTTTATAAAGTTTAGGTATGTGAAAAGAAAAAATGTGGTGAAAAAGTTAATGTTAAGGGTTACATGTTGGTCTTTCACTGATATTGTGCATGAATATTATATTGAATAGTTTATTATTATGTCATGTCATTGTATTGTAAACAAACTATGTATTTTTTGCTGTCTCTGAAACAGTGAATCTTGGCTTGATTGATTGCTCCAAATACACACACATGCCCCTGGAGGTCTCTTTTCAGATTGTACATTTGCATCAACATGAGTACACGCTTAGCGGTAGCTGTTTTCCACTGTAGCTAGCTAGGCATCGACTCAAGAAGTGAAGACAGTTTTATTGCAATATTTGTCCTTCTAGATTTAACACCAAATCTTTACACAGAGAACAAGACTTGAGTTTGTCTGAGATGGATGCACTGCAAGAGATGCGAATAATGAAAGTTGCTTTCCTAAAGCAAGTTATTCAGAGACAAGGAGCTATAATAAATGCAATGTACTACAATACCAAGACTATGTTTTTTAATTTCTGCATTAATTACTCTTAATATGTGGTCTGATCTTAGATATTACAATTATAAACAAACACAATCTGACATAACTACATTAACTATTGTACTTTTGTACATAACACTGTAAGTAATCATTCACATTCACGGTGGAGAAAGTAAGTAAACCATTGAACCCTCCACCAAACATTTACATTTTCTGTAGATGCTCATAAGACTTTTAGTCAATTTTAGACAATCCCTCCCCACAAATTTGTTTCAGTTTATCAATATTTCTCGGTTGCCCACTTTAGGTTCTGCCACAGCATCTCATTTGGCTTTACATTTCACTTGTTCAGCTATTTTTAGTTGGTATTGGGTCCTTGTCTTTTTGCATCACCCGACCTCATGATTTGCTTTCCTGATTTTCTCCTGTAAAAGGTCTTGATATATACATATATTATACATGTATATATAATATATTAGAATTCATTGTTCCTTCAATGGCTGGTCTATACCCTGAGGCAGCAAAGCATGATGCTCGTTCCACCATGTTTCACAGTTAAGAAGAGGTTTTGGTGTAGTATGCTATGCTTTTTTCCTCTAAACAAAGCTTTGTGCATTTTTGCCAAAAGCTTACACTTTTGTCTCAACTGTCCAAATAACATTTTCCCAGAACCATTGTGGAATGGTTCATCCAGGTGATTTTGGGAAAACATGAGACATGTATCAATGTCATACATTTTATGTTGTTCGGTTTATTTCTGATTTCTATAGTGAACACATGAATAGATTCTGCAGAGGTTAAATCATTTTCTGGAGGTTTTTGCTGTTATCTTTGGGTTCTTTTTGACCTCTTCAGGAGTGCCTGTTGTGTTATTAAAGTGATCTTGACAGGATGTCCGCCCTGAGTAGAAACAATCCAGAATGTTCTACATTTGTAGAAAAGGTATCCTAGGTCAAGTCAAGTCAATTCAAGTCACCTTTTGTTCAATACAGCAATACAGCGCTTTTTACAGAATGTTTCAAAGCAGCTTTACAGTGATAACAGGAAAATAATGCAACAAAGTTGTTTCGGCTGTACAGCAGATCTAGAAGAAAATAGTGTCATAGTCCAGCAATGATTTTTCTATTTTCCACTAAGTAATTTAAGTGATGGTTCATTTCTGTTGTAAAAAAGTTATAATGGACTGACGGATGTTTTTCCAGCTTTGTGCATCTCTGTAATGTGTTTTTAAAGTCAGTTGAAAGCTTTTGGGATCTAGGCATTGTTTAACATTAACCAATTATTCTTGATAAGAACATATTTGTCAGTGTGTGTCTTTATTTAAAGGCGCAGGTCATCTGTGGACACTTCCACACTTCCAATCTCATTTCCTTGATTGAAACCAATTTTGGAGAAGTCATAACATAGAGATTCAGCCTGCCTTGTCAATGAAGGAAATTCTCAATTTGAAGAACAGACCATATTTTATGGGTCATCAGTGCAAAAATCCAGAGACCACAAACTTTTTCTTGCCCCTGTATAGTAACTGTGTGACCCAGAGTATGCAAACATGCAAATTACATGTCAATAGCAGTTTATCAAGTACACTAAAATATCTCATTGTACTTCTATGTGTCTTAACAGTGGAAAATGACAGGGAGCTGTCTCCACAGAGACGACACCATAAAGAGTTCAAATTCAACCTGTCCCAGATCCCAGAGGGAGAAGCCATCACAGCTGCAGAATTCAGGATCTACAAGGAGTGTGTCACCAGGGCCTTTCGCAATGAGACATTCCTACTTAGTGTGTTTCAGGTGGTTGGGGAACACCCAGACAGGTAAAGAAGTTACATTACAAAATGCTATTCTATAAAATTCCATATTCTTCATTTGTTGTCGAGTCTATCCTGTTGAGTATAGTGAAATAACTTATAAAATCATAACCTCATAGTAATTATGATCTTTTTCAAAAGCACACATAGTTCACTTAGTTCAGGTTCACTTAGATGGCTCTTCTAATGCCATTAAAACTCAGCAATGACTCTTTTTAAATAGTGCACCAGTATGTAGTTGCATCAATACGTATTGTATTGTATTGTATTGTATTGTGGAACCTTGATTTAGAACTAAATGTAAATATGATCAAATTTAAGTATTAAACTGCTATTTTGAAAATATTTATTTGTTGCACGATTTTCAAGCTGAGTAATTGACTGTATTTTAAATCAAGCCCTGGCATCCCTTACTGAACACAGCAGAGGTTGTCTACCATGTACTTTATGTAGACTACGGCCATGACCACAACGCACTACTGAAATAGCTTTAGTTTGGCGTCTAAAAAAGAACCCACCAACACACGTCAAACATTGACTTTGTGGGTGGTGGGAGGGATATCTCCTTGAGAAAGGCAGATGGCGTGACCGGTAAAGTGTTCAAAACACACCAATAAGGTGTGACTATGAGACTACCCATCAATTCTATTTATTTTTAACCAAAAAAAGACACCAAACAAGAAATAAATGCCAAAATCTCTGGCTAAATGAACCACATGTTTCTCTCCCAAATAGTTTTATAATGCTTATCACGAAGTGTTCATTTGGTGTACATCCTGAATTGAACAATTGGCACACTGTTTTTCCACAAACCTGCAGTAGGATTCTTTTATTTTTAGTCATATCTTGAGATTATGTATCGCCAGTCATTGTATCACTGTACAACCAGGTTTACCTTGATGCAAATTATAGCGTGCTTTGTGGTATTTCCCTACATGCCACTTTCTGCCTGTAAATCCCCAATACTGTGTGGCTTGCAAAATGTATTTGCTTACAAACAGATTAATTTGCAAACTTGTCAAGTTCTAACAGCATAATTACTGTGTTTATGGTTTGTGATCTTTAAAAAACACATTGGTTGGGGAAATGCGGTATAGCTGAGCTAAGCAGATGCACAATATGGCTGAGAGAAACTTCTGAAGTGTGTAAGCCTTTAATCCAATGTGCAAAAAATAACTTGGTTATGGAGGTGGTGCAGAGGGGATGTATATCTGGCTGAATTTAGCCCATGTGGCAAGACGATTTGACCTAAAACAGAAGTATAGTTAACCTCGAGTCAACAAGCTTTCACAAGGTCTTAAATGTAAAGAAACAATGGCTTGAAAGAGTATATTTAAATTGATTCCCAACAATGCACACATTACTTGTTTATCTAGACCATATTTAATATGTTAAAAGTGTTTCATTTTCAGGGACTATTTTCAAACACTCGCCCATCTTCCATTATTTTGGTCTGAAATGGATTGCTTGCATACTGTTGTAGTCTATCTACAATTATTTTAATTGTAGGAAAGAATATACTTCAGTACATCCCAGAGGAAAAGAAAATTTGAAAAGAGATCTCCAAAATGTTTCATTTATTGCTCCTAGACAACTTTGAGATCCATATGACACCAAACTGAGACAAAGGTTTATTTCTCCTGTGTCTCAGGCTTTTCTCTGGAGCAATAAGATGCACTAAATCTCAATTTAGTCTCCTTTTAAGTTTCAGAAGAGATCTCAACAAGCTCTAATATAATGCTCAGAGTTTCTCAACTTCTGTGTCTCTTTGTGATCTCAGACAGAGAAATCAGAGAGCTCTCTCCATGAACTCAATATACTCTCATCCCAGCTTCAATTCATGCATCTCATGCTAAACTCAGATAGAGCAAAGGAAGAGATTTCCACAAGTGCTCATTGAATTCTCAGACTTGGATCACTGTCTTGGTTGTTTCATATCATATGATTAATCCACATGATTTTTTAAATATAATGTATTACTGTATGAATAAATTAATTGTAAATATTTTATTTTAGGCTGCAAAGACCCTCTTCTTTTATATTATTTTCTATAAATGATTTGAAATATTTCACTGCATGTAATTCAGTAAAATTATTTTATTAACCACACAAAACACATTGTAAAATAAAAACAGTAATTTATTGGTAACTTGAGAGCAAAGAAATTACAATTTCAACATTTCAGTTGTATCAAAGTTTAACTGCCAAAAACATTTTAGACAAAATAGAGATTAAAGTGAGGCTTAGATGAGAATCTCAAATTTGTCTCATAAAAGCAAGCTCTGGCAAGTAAAATTTTCCTCTGTCTCACCTATTGCTCCTAGTGAATTTTAGGAGAAACATATGAGAAACATTTTAGACAAAATAGAGATTAAAATAAGGCTTAGATGAGAATCTCAAATTTGTCTCCTGAGCTATAGAAAAGCAAGCTTTGAGCAGTAAAATTTTCCTCTGGGATGGCATGTTTAATGTAGTAATTGGGTCTAGATTGGAAACAAAAACAATTATTTCATTGTGTGTCAAAAAGTGTCTTCTAGCAGTCAGGTAATAAATAAGAAGTCATTCTCAGGCTTTACTTTACTTACGGCATTGTTGGAAACTGTATTATTTATAATGTTCTCTGTTTTACACTGCATACTTTGGCAAATGTAGTAGGTCATCATAGGTATAATTTGCATAGCCTACATAAATATGATATGCTATTTTAATCTGTTGTAACTTGACCCTTCGCTGAGCCAGGCTTAAAAATGTCAGTTACTCGCCATTCCTATTTTTCTTCTAAAGTCTAGAGTATAGTTGTAAGCACAATCTTATGGAATTTATCCAGATATTCAGTAAATCATGTAACTAGATAGCCAAAGATGATGCAAACAGTGTTATTTTTCTAAATAATAAATAATATAAATATAAAAATATAAATAATAAAGGGTTAGTTCGGCCAAAAATGAAAATTCTGTCAGTAATAACTCACCATGTTCTTCCAACCCCGTAAGACTTTAGTTTTCGTTGCTCGATAAACTTATGGTTGAGCCACTGTAGTCACTTGGACTATTTTAAACATTGTCTTTACTGACTTTCTGGGGCGGCAAATTTCAATAACATAGTATGGAGGAGTGAGACAGCTCTCAGATTTAATCAAAAATATCTTAATTTGTGTTTTCAACATAAAAACGGAAAACTTTTTATGCGTTTTGTCCGTTCATTTACATAACTATAGTGTCTTGGGGACCTGAAAAAAACAACTTTTGAAAATCGGTTTCTAAAGTTTCTAAAAACGATACCATTATTGTCTCCGTGTAAACTACAAAAACACAAATTTGTGAAAATTTTAGTCGTAGATCCGAACTTTTTTACAACGTTAAGTAAAGAAAATTCAGTTTTTAGTACATCATTGACGGGTAAACATACCCTCAACTCTTTGTCGTCCCTCATTTTAAAAATGGACATTTTTACATTTTAAAACAAAACCAAAAATTACAATTGAATGTAACTAAATGCTGTTTAATAAAAAAAAGTGTTGGCTGTAAATAAAGAGTTCACAGTACCATAGTGAATGTGCTGTAGAAAAGCTTAGTTCACTTACACTACACTTTTCACTTATATTTTCAGTTGACTGTTAAACTTTGTCCTTGATTTTGATTCACAGTCGTCACAGTTTGATAATCACATTAATGCGTTTCTGTAGAGACAAGGGGCAGATACAAATGCTTTGCAATGTCACAGTTTCTTCCAGCCAATGTCAGTAATTTCCTTTAAAATAACTTTATAAGCAAATTTTATTAAAAATCATGGTGTTAATGGAAATCTTCTAAAAAGTGCAATGCTGCACCTTTAATATTGTGAAAGTACATAATTGTCATATAATGAATGAACAAACATTTGTTGTATTACAAAAAACGTGGAGGTTGTATTAGAGCTTAGACATTTACATTTATCCATTTTGGCTGGCGCTTTTATCCAAAGCATACATTGTATCAGTGAATGCATTCCTATGTCATATTATTGGGATAGAACTGTTTTGGAGAAATCCGAGATGCATTTTAAAACACCGCCGGTTATATTTATTTTGAAATCAGATTCTGTTTTCATGACGATCCATCAATACCTCATGAAAAATCCAGCTTGCCATGACTGTAGAGTTATTACTTTTCTGTTTGTATATATTCTAATCCCTGGTTGTTTTCATGTACATCTGGCCTCCTTGGAAAACCCTCCCAAACCATATGTGAAGACGGTCCTGTATGCATGCAATGGCAGCGTGAAGCTATTAAATAGGCCTATTTTAAAGGCAGCCAATGACAGAGGCAATAAATGCGATTTATGAAACCAAAAGAAAAAAACCTAACACTTCTGAATTTATTATTCCAGTTAATTTAATGTGTCTATAAGAGGCTTTACAGTGGGGTTTTTAGAGTCGCCAGCTCCCCTGTGGTCCCGTTCGGACCCCGTCCCAGGTGAAGCTGTGTGACTGGTGGCACTAAACAGTGTGAGTCAGCATAAGCATGATGTGTTCATGTCGAATGTGACGTGTGAACCACCAGAGGGAAGAACCTCATATGGAGCTCCTTAGAGCGCGGCTCTAATTAATGAGCAATAAAGAGGGGCTACAGGGACATTCCCAGAACACCTGTGTGACCGACAGCTTTGAAGTGACCCGGCCAATGCTTATTACCATGCATGGTGTGTAATTATTATAATGGGACAGGCCTCCCTGTAAGGCTACTATACCTCTGCTCTCAACTCTGTGACTTGAAGCTCCACTGAGTTTGACAAACTGTTATTTGTCATTATTTACTATTGAATACATGCCTTAAATTGATCGTAAAAAATGGGATGAGGTTTGGAACAGTGAGATACTATATTCATATTTTTAATGTTTTTACTTTTATGGTTTCCATTTTCGTTTTTTGTTTAGTTAAAGTTTTAGTAATTTTGTTGTGTGTTTTGCTAATTTTGTTAGGTCTATATAGTTTACAAATGTTACCTTGTATATATATATATATTATTTTATTTCAGTTAATTCTTATTTTATATCAAGCAACAAAAATGTTTTGTTATGGTTTTATTTTTATTTTCAATTAACTATAATAACCCTGATGGGAACAACCTAATTTAATTGGAAATATTATTAAAGTTATAAATTATCCTAGAACATTTCTCTTTAAAACCAATGTGTTTGCAAAATACAAATGTAATTTCATTACATATATCTAAAGAATGCTGTATTTGCTTTGAAAGTTACCATTACATACTACCATTTACTTACATATTATTGTTACCATTTATTCCATATACAGTATTATTTGTAATAAAGAATATAAAACACTATTAGACAGGGTAATTAATTCATGTATTTTGTGTTTATAACATTTGATGATCTCCAGACTTTCTCACTTGCAGGGATGCCGATCTGTTTCTGCTGGAATCTCGCAGGTTGTGGGCGGCTGAAGAAGGTTGGCTGGAGTTTGACTTTACAGCAACTAGCAATCTCTGGGTGATGAGTCCACAACATAACCTGGGTCTACAGATCAGTGTGGAGACCAGCAGTGGTAAGATTTAAGATGAGTTCAACCAATATGTGTGTGTGCGTGCGTGCGTGTGTGTGTGTGTGTGTGTGTGTGTGTGTGTGTGTGTGTGTGTGTGTGTGTGTGTGTGTGGGCGCCTATGAGCCACCATGAGCAAAGATGGCTTTCCAAATAGATTATTTCTAGGGAGTCCATTGCCAGTAAGATGACTGGGAATGTTAACAGATGTTTTTTGGTTGGGTATTATATCGTCCTCATTGGCTAGTTCAACCTATTCATTTTAATTTCCTTTGGTAACTTTTGAGTTCAGTTCTGTTCAGTTTGATTTGCGAGTCAACCAGTTCAAAGAAGTCATTCAAAAGAAACCATCTTTGTAACTATGAGTCCTGATGTGACGGCAAACAAACAGCACTTATCAAAGAGATGCCCTACTTACTGATATCTTTGCATCTAAAACTGGACAAAGATACCTATAGTACTTTCTTTTTCTGTCTTTTTTTATTTATTAAAAAAAGGATGGAGCATCAGTCCCAAGGAAGCAGGGTTAGTGGGTCGTGATGGCGCTCTGGAGAAGCAGCCTTTCATGGTGGCCTTTTTCAAAGTAAGCGAAGTCCGTATTCGCACTGCCCGGTCAACGGGCAGACGTCGTCAACAGAACCGCAATCGCTCCAACAGTCCACAGGAGGCGACAAAGGGAACCGCTCATACAGGTTAGACATTTGTATTTTCCATATTGTGAAATAAGCCCCTTCCCATATTGTTTTGTTTCTAAACAACACAAGTTTAATATGCACTTAAGGCAGAAATCAGCCGTCCTGTCTGTTATAATATTTCAGGAGATGTTGACCTGGATAGTCTGAATCTGATAAGTTTTATTGAGTCCAGATATACCCCTTCAAAATGAAAATCTGGACTCAATAAATGTCTTTAAGATCCTTTTGAGAATTCATTTAGGAAGCAGCACATATGTAGGCCTGACATCCTTTGTCGTCCTTTGCCAGGTCCTCATCAATGTAAACCTGTAAGAGATACATAGATTATAATTTTTTTTAATATGGGACCTAAGCTTTTAGGCACAAATTATACCGTACGTGAACACAAACTCTTCTAGCTAAACAAGCTTGAATTCATGCATTGTTGCATCACATGCATTTAAAACACAATACAAGGTTGCCTCCTTACCGTCAGCCATACTCTTCTCTGATTGGTCAGACGCCCCAGTCTGTTGTGATTGGTCTGTCGTTTACAGCGCATGTCGGAAACGAAATGCCTATTAACATATCTGAATTTCAGCTCTGGAGGTTTACCTTAGCGTTTGACATACAGTGATATGAATGTTGGCTTAGTTTTTTCTGTATCAATGCCAGTGCAAGTCCTCATCCTTTTGAAGTGCATACAAAGTGGATTTGCAGCTCCGAAAACAGCTTCTTCTTGACACGTGGACAACACGAACTAAACTCTTCCAGGCCTCAGAAGCAACTACAGTTTTTGAGGGCGGGTCAAAGTACATGTCGTTAGCAGGCAGCCAAAAATCTGGCATTATGCACATTTGTTACACTGTTACATAGGTATGTAACAGGAAGTACGATTGGAATTGCTGATGACTCGTTTCAGCAGTCCAGAATCAATATTAAGGAGACAATAACTTTGTCTCCAATAACTTTTTGTTCTTTGATCTGTAAAACTTTGCAGACATCTTACATTCACAAACAGCTATATTACACACTACACTCTAAAAAATGCTGGGTTGTTTCAACCCAATTTTGGGTCAAATATGGACTAACCCAGCCGTTGGGTTAAATTTTTAAATTACATTTTTAACCCAACGTTTGGGTTTGTCCATATTTGACCCAAAATTAATTTTTAGAGTGTACATGAAAGGTAATATTTGAAAAAGCATAATAGGGACACTTTAAATTGGTACCTTACTTGTTTAAATACGAACAGTGAGGACAGCAGGGTCTTAATCCAGTTTCTGCTTCTCATTATTGCCCTGGATTTGGGGTGGTCTGAAAGCCTAGTGATAACACCCCACATAATCCAGAGCTAACATAAACAAAACATAACATAAAGGACCTTAGGGCTAAAAACTGTATATTTATCGTAATTTATCAAAGTTTATGAGTTTAATTCACATAGCTGGATACATTTGAATCGGAACTGTTTTTGAATGTGCTTTAAGATGCTTATCTTTTAATTTATTTTGTCAGGAACAGGGATTTCTCTACTTTTCTTTAAGAATTACCGTATTTGTGTTTGGCAAAGCATTCAGAGCATGGTCACAACTACAATATATTTAATTGACGTAAACACATATTACGCATGCAACGCATACTGAAAAATTTACACCAGTGCCATATGTGAGTCAGACACCACACTGTTTCATCCATTTATACAGTAGTGATCGAAGCTTCTAAACCTCACAAACTATGTGTCTCGTCTAATGAGGAAAATCTGCTTAATTTGTCCTGAAGGATTGGACTTTATGTAACCCAAAACATCAACCCCTCTCCTCGGCTCGACTTGGGATGTCTGGAGTGTAAATATTTATATTTGGAGCAGGAAGTTTCGAGGCCGTTGTGACAGCCGTCCCCTCGTGGCAGTGTTGAGAAGGCATATGGTTCCAATATGAAATCACTCTTATCAAAGCATTCATAGACTGCCTGTGAGCGCTGCATCTTGACCCATATTGAGAGATACAAGTGCACTATAGTTATAGTCTCTCTAATTGCTAAATACAATGTTGGGAAATAACTTTTGGGGTGAAAATGTGTTTCAGAGTCAAGATAAAAGAAAACAACAAATTATATTTATATAAAATATAAAAACTTTTTTTAATATAACAACTTAGGATGATGATAATTCCGATAACGGTTGATATGAAGACTTCAGATGCAAAAGCCTCCATGTGCCATCTGAAATTTTCTTCAAAATTAGCATTTTTATCAAGCTCGTATATTTAACTTCAGTAATTTCACTTTAATGACAATAAATAGGTAATGTCCATTGCCATTAAAGTGAAATAACTGAACATAAATATACAAGCTTGGTAAAAAATTATAATTCTAGAAGAAAATTTCAGATGACACTTAGAGGCTTTTGCATCTGAAGTCTTCATATATTATTTAACAACTAAACAAATATTATGTGATATAGTTGTATTTAAGAAAAAAGTGTGCACTGATGCAGTCACTTGATTGTGTAATAAATGAACAATCCCTGTTGACATTACAACTGATTTTTTTTGTTTAATATAAATCAGTACTGAATAGAAATCTGTTTGAAGATTGTGAATCAGAATTAAAATCATATCCGGAATATTGTATTGTTAAGTAAAACTAAAACTGTCAAAAATATTTTTCATTAAAAATAAAACTGAAATAAATAAAATAAAATATAAGGTAATACTTCGATTGTCCACTTTAGACATTCTAACTATAAGTCATTTTGCACCTAACCTACCAGTCATGATAGTATTAGTAGACTGTCTGATTAATATCTGCTAAAACTGTTTTTATGCTCCCCAAACAGACATTCTACTGACTTATAAGTATAACTTTGTCATGTCAAGTACATCAATTTATTCTACTAACCCGAACCCTAACCTAACCTAACCTAAAATAACCAAACCTAACAGTCTACTACTCTAATGAGAGTTAGTTGACATGTAGTTGCAAAGTTACTTAGTTAGTAGATTGTCAAAATAAAGTATAAACAAATATAAACATTAGATGACAAATTAAATACATAAAAAACTGAACTAAAAATAAATAAGCTGAGGAACTAAACGTACTAAAACTGCAATACAATAAATCAAAGCCGAATAGAAATATATAAAAATGACAAAAGCACATAATAAAATTACAAACAGAAAATACAAAAAATATACAGAAAATATAAAAGTACGGTAAAAGCTAATTCAAAATCTTAGCAAAATAGTAATACTAAAATAACACTGATAAGATTGATAAACGTTTTAATTAAAAATATACCCTTATCTAGAGCCGTATCAAATATGTTGAGTGTCAGGACATTTCACTTTCTTTTTTTTTACAGCAGGACTGCAAAAACGTAATAATTAAAATAGCATATTTTCAGATTACAGTAATGACAAGGATATTTTTTGCACTATAGTAATGTGCTTGATTGTCATGCAAATAATGTCACAATGCAAAAAATGTTAACGATCCCCAAAAACAGGCTTCATTAATCTTTTCTTTCTTTTGATTCCGGGCAGAAAAACGACCCTGACATATTCTTGACAGGTTTCACCCTTTGAAAATTATTTCGGTCTCTAATATGAGCTTCCCGTTCAGGCGGAGCACTTTACGTGCGATTAGAGCTTTGACACGGTTTCTAAAGCTTTGACTATATGTGAAAACAAAACAGCACATTAAGCGCTGATGCTTGGCTAGAGGTGCGCGGGGGAGCTCGCCGGCCTTTGGCCCGAGGGAAGTTAACAAGCGTCTAGCTCAGCTCAGTATGTGCCGCCCCAGCGCTAGACCTGTAATTACCTCTGTGCTGTTATTAGGTGCTGGGCTAAAATGCCTGACCACGTTAACAGTATCGCTTAAAGAATTATAATAACACGGCACTGTCCAGCTGCGGTTTTTCATCTCCCCCTCCCTCAGCCCTCCTTTTGTTTACCGTTGGTGTAATTAGACATCGGCAAGCTCTGGGGATGGAGGTTTAATAACCACAGTGATGAAAGACAGGAAGAGAGATAAACTTCACATGGACGTAGACAGCACTCACATTCTCTTTCAAGTCATCAAGGGAGCTGGGTGAGACAGCCTCCCTGCCTCAGCTCTTTCCAGGATGGATGTTATTCCATGCGGAACGCCGTGTCCATTACTCCAGAATGCCGTCACCACCAGGAATGTCATTGTGTAATTGCTCCAAAGAGAAGCTTTTCGTGAGAGGCATCTGTGAGATTTCATTGCAGTCCCCATGTTTTTGTCTTTTGGTCAAGAATCCACGTGTGTATCTTGGCATGTGCTTTTGACAGCTTTTGGCTGTAAATGTCAAACCAAAAAGGCCATAAAACTAATATAACTATTTCTATTAACAATTCTTGAAACATCTGCGTTCTTCCACCAATACTCTGAAAGTGATTCCTGTGCTGCGACAGAGCTCCACTCGTGACTGTATCACAGTAATATAATGTATCATCTAAAACTTATTCTGTATGTAGTTAGGTCTAATTATTATTTTATTTATTGTTTAATAAATAAATTATTCTATTTTAAAGTCTTTTCATTTTGTTTGGAAGTCTCTTACAGGTTTACATGCATCCAAGTTCAAAAAGCACTTTAATTTTCCCATAATATGAATAGCAGACTCACCGCTTTTCTCAGTGTCTGAAACAGTTCCCATCCTTTCCAAGAGCCTACTCTCCTCTGATTGGTCAGATGGCCCAGTCTGTTGTGCGCTTACATGGCGGAAACAAAACGTCCATTACCATATCTGAATTTCAGCCCAGGAATCTTCCTCAGCACTTGATACACAGTCATACAAACGGTAACAATAGTTTTTACCATATCAATTAAAGTCCGAGTCCTCATCCTTTTAATGTCGACAACATAACCCAAACTCAGCTACAACTTCAGTCTTTTAGGACGGGTCTAAGTAGACATTGTTTGTGGGCAGCCAGTGAAGACCATTGGCTGGCATCATGCAAATTTGTTACAAACCTACGTAGGTTCATGCAGGAAGTTAGACTGGAATTACCAACGCTATCTCACGACCAATTTGTATGAATTCATACAAGTGAGTAAAAGGTGGCTAATTCGTCATTTGTCTAAACCCCAGTGATGGGTATAGGTTTAGGGACATGGTCAAGGGTAGGGGTCATTTGTACAAATTCATACGAATTGGGCAACTTGTAAAATATGTACGATTTAGCAAAAATCTTCAGAATTTGTACAAGTGAGGTCGTTTGAATTCGTAGGAATTAGCCACTCGTAAAATTCGTAAGAATTGCCGTGAGATCCGGTTGGAATTACTGACGACTCTTTTTAGGCGGTTCAGAATCGGTTCTTTCTTTTGGGTGACAAAAACCTAATTGATCTGAAACTTTGCAGACCTTCTACATTCACAAACAGCTAGATTACACACTACATGAAAGGTGATATCTGAACAAACATCAGAACTGTTTAGTAGAATCAAATCAGAAGCAGAATCATCAAATTCCTTATGATAGTCATCCCTACATATGATAAGCAGGCAGCGGTCTTCATCCGAAGGCCAGCAGAGGCCCACAGGACCCATACACAGCAGTAACAGTGTGGCATTAAATTTTACAGGCAGGAAGAGAAGCGCTTTATGGGGTACCACAAATCTGGCCTTTACACTCAATGAAACTCCACACTAAATATCTGTTTTACTCCTAAAGAGCCCTTGACAGTAAATACTGGCAGTAAATAAAGGAAAGGTAGAGGTAAACAAAACTGGAGTGTGTGAATACAGTCTGAATTCAGTGCGTTAAGGCTGGTCCACACTAAAAGATTTAGAAAATCTTATCAGATTTTCAAAATGTGAGAGACAACAAACATGACGATAAAAAAGTGACTTTAGAGTAAACAAACATGGCGGATGATGAGCAAGAAGAAATGGTGATATGTGTGGACTGCTTTTTAAAAAATTGCTTTCACGTGACAATCTACAGTGTGTGCTCGGCTATCCCCAAACACAACAACTTCTGATCGTAAATATTTAACATATTGGATATTTACGATTTATGATCGGTGCTGTCCCGACATTCTTCTGACCAGATTCAATCACTCTTTACACACATCACACCATGGGAAAATCTGATAAAAATAATCTTAAAACCATCACGATAATCTGGACTTTACCTATAGAATTGTCATAAGGATTGGGCCCAAAATCGGCCCAATTATCTTGTAACTTATGGGTGCCTTTAGTGGTGCCTGTTTTGGTTCATGGTTCATGTTCATGTTGAACACATGCATCATATTTGGGTGACTAACAAAAACAGTTCTAGGTTAAGAAATTATATTCTGCATGAAGATGAAGCCTGTTTTAGGACCATTACGATTTCTGTTTTCTTGACATTTCTCTTGACTGTAATATGAAAAACACCATTATTAGCATTATACAGGCAGAGTTTCCCATTTGTGTTTGGTTATAATTGTCATAATTCTCAATGATGAATACAGCCCAGACAAGATAGAAACAATCATTTGTTTTTGCCTTTGTTTTTTATGCATTTTAAAATACCTTTTTTGGGGGAGAAATATGACCCTTCAGGAAATTGACCCATTTAAAAATACTTTAGAAGTGGATCAAAAGAAGAAAATGGCCAATATTCATCTTAAGCAATAGCAAAATGCTGTTTAAAATAGTATAAAAAGGAGAATAGCATGTCACACCACAGGACATGTCAACTTCCCATATGTATGAGTTGTGTGTAACTAGTGTGTCAAAATCTGCCGTTCTTTGGTTGTAGTTTGGCCTCATTCTCAGGCCTGTGGTTAGGTGTAGAACATTCTTGACTATAAATGTCACAGTTGGGGATCTGTGTAAGACAGGTTCACTGCTCGGGATCAGAGAGGAAGGGGACCCCTGGGGGACCGACTAAAAGGCCACTCGGGAGAGCTCAGGGGCCACTCCTGCTGGCGGATTTATCTCAGTAAATATTTACCCTAGTCCTGCCAGACAGAGTGAGAGAAATAAAAGAAGGGGTCTTACTTTGGGGGCTAAAGAAGGCCAGAGATTTCACACTGCATCTCAAGCTGTAAACCCAGTACCATAGTTTAAACAGAAATTATTTTGAAATAATCAATTTCAGTTAGTCAATTCTGAATATATTAATATTCTATTTTAACTGAAAATTACAGCAAACTACAACAATGATTTGTCGATACTACAGGGTATACAGTGGGTCTAAAGGCACTGTGGTAAAAAGTGCATTTGATTTTATTCTCTAAACCACTAGATGACACTTATCGCAGTACTTTCCTAAGTAAAACTGCGTTTTACTATTCACATGGAAACTTGTCTGATTCGTGACCTCAATTGAGGGCAGCAATGCAAAGTTGATTCTGTGTTAATTTGATGTTTTTTAAAATGTTATATATTTTTGTAGCAATTGACCATCGATAAAATTACCAAATATATTTTGGAACAAAAGTCTTGATAATGATTTTCCAGTTTGATCAAGGTAATTAAATAATTACCTAATTCTGGCATGAAACTCTAGCTTGAGCAGGCTGATAGGTCTAACTCATTTGGGAGCATTCATGTCACTATCTACATAGCACAGCTGATTGGTTGTTGTTGCATCAGCGGCCAATGAGCTGCCATGAGAACCCTCCACCTTCCCCAGCTCCACCTGTATAGATCTGCTAGGGGGGTTAATTTATGTATGTTACATACTGTATGCAGCATACTTGACATGATAGTAAATAGCTGGCTGACTTTTTACATTTATTGACATGACATTGGTAGATTCAGATATATAAATAATAATAATAATAAAATGTATTAGTTGGGTGCCCAATTAACATTTTAATGTAAAATGTAAATACAATCACAGCTTTAAGACCAAGAAGCTTTTGCCAACCAGTTGTATCAACAGTGGATTTTCAACGTACTTTCTCTTAAAGGAGAAAGTGGGAAACACCTTAGCCTTCGATGATTGTTGATTTCTTAGGATGACCTCAGAGATTTGTCTACATACTCAACATGTGGTTTCAGTTACAGCCTTCATTTCTTCTCTACATTACTCAGAGACAATCATGTTGTTAATAAAGGTAGTTTTTTAGATGAATAACGTGAACTGTCCAAAAACATTCTTAATTTGAAAGATTTTTGCTATTATCTTAAAAAAAGCTCACTTATTTCAGAGAAAATCACAATATATTTTAACTATTAAAATATATTTCTATAAATCCCAATCCTTCCAAAAAAGCGCAATGCGGTCTCTGATTAGTCAGCTGGAACAGTGTTTTGTGATTGTTTAACTGTTTTGCGTGTTTTTCGGAAATATCACTCCCCTTATCATAACCGTGAGTTTTAACAAACTACTAACTCAACTCAACCTGGCCTCGCCTCTTTTTAGCATATGCCCTTGGCAGGAATTATTTAAATGAGGAATTTTGGGATGTAAGTTCCTGGAAAGAAACCCAAGACTACAATTGAGGCATTTCAGGGAGTTCAGAAACTGTTACTGATAGAGAATAACTCCCTTTGTTGTGGACTTTGTAACTTTAAAGACCTATTTCATAGGTCCTCTTTAAGCTCATTATTAAACCAAAATGGGCTCATTGGAAAAATGTGCCTCTTCCTAAATTTTTGCAAAACTCTAAACACGTCAAAACATTCAAAGCACTGCACTTTCCAGGTTAAATAAAGTAAAACACCAACAACTTTTGTTCTTTTTCACACAAAAGTATGATTACAGGGCAGATTATCGATTAATAAAGACTTATTTTTGTGTGGTTCCTTTCACAGTACTATGTTATGACCTTGAAACACTTTTACCATAGTCCATAATTTGTAAACTAATACATTTTAATGTTTGCATCACATTTACAGCTATGTGTGGCTTTTCTGAAGTAGCAGATTTGCTCAGTAGCTCACCTGGCACAGCATTGCACTTGTGATGCGGATTGCTTGAGTAAATGGTATGTTTCCTTCAGCAACTGTTTTTATCTCACCTTTGCTTGTTAACACTAGGGTATGTTTAGGGTTTAGTCTAGGTGGTACGTTATTTTCAAATGTGATCGAGCATAAAGCGCTACTGACTTATCATTTCCGAACTGTCATGATACCTGCAACCAACATAACAAAACAGTGCCAGATTCAAGTTCAGCTGTTTCGTATAAAAATGAACACTTACTGGATAGTTCACTTTGAAAGTGGAATAAAACATGCAATAGGCAATGTAACATCATTTTGCAGAAATGTGGCCACAGGCTTGTTTTTCCAATGAGCCTGGGTTGCATTATACATTACCATAAGGTTCCTGACTGACTTGGATGTAGTTAGTGTTGTTGAGCCCAGCTGGACTGTGATGTTGTGTGGAATTGCCAGGCTGGCTGAGTTGTAAATATTGTGTATATTGACAAGAAAAGGGGCCCAAGCATCGAACCCTGGGGTACCCCAGTCATTAGCTAGTGTGTTTTAGACACCTCCCCAGGGCGGTTTCCATCTAATGTCCTACAAAGTGTTTCCTGCAAATGTGAAACCAATGTACAAACTTAGGGGAACACATTTTGTGTGCTGTAAGTGAAATAAAGATTGATCATATGTACATTATTATTATTATCAAAACCATTAAACATTTATTTCGACAGGTGTATGTATTAGTTGTTTTTCTCAGCTGTATAATGGGTTTTCATTGTCAAGTTGAATCAACATATTTTGTTTTGTTTTGCGAGAGCATTAAATTAAATTTACTTGCGTCATAATGTCATTACAGTAATGAATTACAGTATGGTATCATTAGGGAGGCTTCAGCAGCCTGTTTGAAAAGAAAACAAACAGTATGACAGCCAGTATGCTCTCAGACATGGCAAAAGTGTGGTGTATGGGATTGTGGGGGGTTAGTTTGATCAAATGTGGTGGTACTTCTTCTAACTACCTGTCTTGCATGGCATGTCTTGACACTGTTTTGGTTAGCAAGATCTCTGGATGGCCAAAGTTTTGCTCTTTGGGGGCGGGAACTGAAGAAAAAAAAAACAGGAAGGGATTGCAGCTGGCCTGAACTGATATCATAGTTTTCTCTCTCCTCTCCCACTCCACTGCACTTAGCAAAAATTACCAAAAAAAAAAAAAAAGTGTATGAGAACACCAGTGGAAATATTGTGTCAGAGTTTGAATTCAGAGCAGGAGTCAGTGCCAGAGATGACCTTCCCCTTCAGAAAACCCACACCTACCTGCTGCTGACATATGGCTAGTTCACGGGGTGGAGCCGTACAGATAATTGAAATAAACTGTAAATGTTGCTGACAGCAACTGGTAAAGTGGTAAAGGAGACATTGTTGCAAAGCAAATGTTTTGTGATGTTGACAGGATTAGCAGTCTCACTTCAAATATTGTCTTTATTCTTGTTTTGAGACATTTTAAAGGCACCGTATTGGTTAGAAGTGCACCAAAGATATTTAATGTGATTGACAAGAAATGCCTTAGACGCCCTCCTGTTCCAAATCTGTATGACTTTCTTCCTTACATGGTGCATGAAAGGAAATGTAAGGCTAAAAATAAAGCCTCAGTCACCGTTTATTTTCACTGTATGGAATAAAGATGGAAAGAAGGTTTAAAAGTGACTCTCATTCAGCAATTTGGATTCCAAATTCAGTTATACTCAACTCAAGAGTAAATGACAGAATTTTCATGCACACTTTTGTGTTAGTAAGCACATCAAAATGAGTGTCTTTAAAGCACAAAAATATTTTTAAAATGTACTTAAAATACACTTTTTATTTTACTATTACAAAGTTCACTTTTTAAACCTGTACTTAATTTTAAGAAACAGGAAAGTGTACTCTCTTTAAAGTCCCTGTAAAGCCAAAATTAAGTATGTGTTCTGAGTTTGTCATATCACAGAAAAATATGTTATTAGCCACCCAGCCAAATTTGAATGATAAAAAAAGCCGGCAAGTACATAAAATAAGCTATCAAAATCTTGAAAAAATGAGCAGTGGTCTCTGCTCTCAAACGCTGGGGGCGTGTCCGCTGGCTGCGCTGAAACCACGCCCACTCGCGGGGAAGCTGCCGTCGCCACACTCAACTGTCACTGCTACAGCCGGAATGGATGCTCCTAGCAGCTTATTAGGTTTATAATTATAACATAAGCACACAAGGCAGCTTACCCTCATTGGTGGGCACGCACTGCCGATGATGGCACAGTTGTCGGCGCGACGGGAGGATGAAGGCCGAGGCGGGAGATAGTCGGTTCGGCCCCATTCACCAGTAACAGCGGATTATCAGAGCATCCCAGTTAAGTTGTCTCCGACGAAAGTTTATAAAACTATCCCGTGTAAAATGATCACTACAAAGGCGGGTTTTGGTGGTGATCCTCAGCTCTCCATCAAGGTGGCTCTTCACAAAATTAATCCACCTCTTCTTGATGTGATCGTTTTTAGGAAATTTAAATAAGGACACCGATCTGTTTCTTACGTGATCGCATCCAGGTAGTAGTGACGAAGGCATAGCTAACTAGCAAACTGTAGGCTGTAGTAACTAATAATAGTACTGACTGACAGTAACTCGCGATTGAGCGCCAAACTGATGCGTATGTGCTCTGTTTATATTGTTAGAGAGCGGCCAGCATCAGGGGCTCCAGTGCGTCATCAAGTAGGGGCGTGTCCAGCAGCTCAGGGGCTCCAGTGCGTCATCGAGCCCCCGTTTTAGCCCCGCCCAAAAAATCCGGAAAATAGCAATGGTGAAAAACTGTGAAAAACTAACTCCACAATTCAGTACTTCGCAGTTCACAGTCTTTGTAATATGTTTTAGCAATACATTTCTAACATGTATAATGTGTTTAGAATTTTTTTTTAGAATTACCTTTACAGGGACTTTAAGTACACTGAAAATATACATTTAAAATTTTAAGATCTGAGGTAGGCTACACTACAACTGCACATTCAATACAATTGAGCACACTTTTTCAAAAGGGATCCATTTAAGAAAAATTCACCATTAGTATATAAAGCTAAATGTGTATGTTATATTGTAACCTAGCACGTGTTAATGTCTCTCTTCTCTGTGAATGGCAGATTACAACAGCAGTGATCAGAAGACCGCCTGCAAAAAGCATGAACTGTATGTCAGCTTCAGAGAACTAGGCTGGCAGGTAAAGATAAAGGACATCCATATTCATCATTATAGATATTAGACTGGTGCAAGCTTCAGTAGCCATTTGCATATAATATAACTGATTATAAACGTGTGTTGATTCTATTTTAAGATTATTTTAGTATGGGCAGCCATTTTAATTTGAAATGTCTTTTATCAGGACTGGATTATTGCACCTGAGGGCTACGCAGCAAACTACTGTGATGGAGAATGCTCTTTTCCCCTAAACGCCCATATGAATGCTACTAACCATGCTATAGTACAGACACTGGTGAGTTCTTCTTCATAAATAAATACCAGCCATAACAGAAAACGTCTATTAAAAGTTTATTTCACAGGTAAAAAAACAAACAAAAAAACTCTTGCTCCACTTTTCAGGTCCATCTGATGAATCCAGAGAACGTCCCAAAGCCATGTTGCGCTCCCACCAAACTGCACGCGATCTCCGTGCTCTACTACGACGACAACTCCAACGTCATTCTGAAAAAATACAAGAACATGGTGGTGCGCTCATGTGGCTGCCACTGACACGGGACACGTACCCTCCTGCCCGACCGCTGCATCGCAGACACTGACAAATGTGTGTAAGGACTGACAAAACGAAATGACAAGCGTTATGAACAAATGTGAGAGAATGTCTCGACAGTGGATCCAGGTTTGCTGCTTCTCCTTATCTTCACACACAGGACCATTTCTCATGTGACATTTCAGATCCTACAAACTGCCAAGAGGATGTACATCTGAATCTACAGAAAAGAAAATGAACCCAAAGAAAATGTCAATTATGAGCTAAAATGCAATTCGTATTTAAATTTGTGTTTTACTTACTAAACTCTTTAAAGGGGTCACGTCATACATAATTTAATTTCTGAGTTCCACTTATAATGTTACAAAGGTTTCACCAAAAGAGACTAAATAGTTTTTCTAATACCATTTTAAACCCTTTCTCTGACCCCTGGAATTACACAGGATGTTTTTTTTTTGCTGCTGCTATGCCTTTAGACATCTTGTTCTACAGTCTTTATCTGTCTGATAGTTCCAGAACAAGTTGTTTTTGCAACTTTCAGGAACTTCCTCCCCAATATAAATAGATAATTTAAGTTACAGTAGCTCTTTTATTTCAAAAGAAACGTTGGTTCCTCATGATATGACCCCTTTAACATCTAAACCGGTCCCGAAGCACAGAAATCAGAACAGGAAAGTTTCTACTGTTGTGTCTATTTTTGATGAAGTCACTTGAACCCACAGGACTCTATTTTAGGTCTCCAAAAAATCAAATTATTTTAAGTTTCTCAATATTTGCTCTGCACTACCTGTGGTTTGCATCAGTGAGTCTGAGCGAGTGGTTACACACTTCAACAGAACTCAAAGAACGGAACCATTATGTTGCTGTTCCAAGGATGGAACTCTTTCTTTTTTTGATGCCGTCAAACACCACAGATCTATAATTTTTCTGCAACACCTGCACCTCGGATGGCTTACATCCAAAACCTCCCACAAGACACAAGGACCTACGGATAATTTAAGGTTTTCAGCAACAAAACACTATTCTATGCCAACATCCTCATATGGGCTGTAGATTCTCGTCAATATTTATTGTCAAATTTTTACTATGCAGCTATCCATATTTTTTCACTGTGAGCCGTTGAATGGTACAAAGCTTTCTGGACAGGCTACATGTGTATTTTCATCATTGTAGCAACATCAATTTTCCAAATATTGTCATTTTTATGATCCTAATTATATCGCATACCTCCCATAAACTGCTGTTTACATGTCTTAACCATATTTGGATGTTTGTGTGTAAATACTTGTACATTTTACAGTTTATTTATTGCTCCTTTTATGAATCATACACCACAGAGATCATATAACAAGAGTAAAGAAAAAAATTAAAACGGCTATTTTTGGAAAAAGACATTTTATTATGAAATTTGTCAATGTGCCTTTTTTTTATACAAAAACCCCCAGGCAGTGTGTGTACCTCTCTCACACAGGACAAAAATACTGCGTTTTTCACCGAGGCCGGCCTTGACCATGTGCCTCCCATAAAGACTGAATATATGTGGTTTCTCTGATTGCTTTTCCCTTCCTTCTCTTTCAGATCCAGTAAAAGAGAAAAATAAACATCTCAGTGTGGGAACATTTAAAAGGAAAAATGTAAATTACATTTGTATAAATCAATGAAACCACTTGAGAGCACCAGAGAACACATGACTATCAGCATTCTTCAAGCAATGATACCAGGCAATGCTAGTGTCTGAATGAAGTGGTTGACTGCATGTGAAAGCCATCAAGAATGCATTACAGAGACAAAAATAAGACTTAAAGTCTAAAAGACAAATCTAATCAAAAATGATGAGCAAAAGTGTCACATCTGCAGAACAAACTTTAAGAAAAAAATCTATATTACTGTACCGTACTTGCTTTTACCGTTCACAACCTGTACTGCAATACAAAATAAACCGTTTTTCCATAAACTGTCACTATACAACAATTAACTATTCTGCATGGTTTCAATTTTCTGATCATTGAGAAACTTACCAAAAATGCTTAATGTAAACAGCAGTATGTCTAAAAATGTGTCTGCCCCAGTCATATGCCTCTAATAGCACTAAGAAGCTTTAGAAAACAAAACTTACCATTCAAAGTAGTTAAGCAAATGTCCACCTTTTGCTTAAACAAGTCTAATGTGGGTTGCTGGCCAGGTGTGATGATTATGGACAACCATCCAAACCAGTTTGATCTTAGCCAATTTAAACTGGTCTCCCAAACTGGCTAACAAACTACCTTAGTCTGGTTTATTTTATTTTATTTTAACCTCTGAACAGTAAAACCAATTCAAAACCTAATATCACAACAGAAACGCAATTAAAATTCCAACTGAAAGTGCTGTTTTGCAAGTGTGCATCATAGTATTTTACATTGAATTGAGAAAAGGGGAAAAGACAATCTTTAGATGTTTTCCCTGAGGTCATTTTTAGTCTCAGTTGATATTCATAATGAACTAAGCTGAATTAAGTTCCTCATAATTGACGTACACAATCTGAAGAGGTGTCTTTTTCATACCCACAACTGTTTCTTTCAAGGAGGAAGGGCAAAATCGAACGCGTATGGTTGTATTTGCTAGTAATCTCATTGACTGCTCGAGATTAAGTCATGTACATTCACATTTTATCATGTGGAAGAGATTGTCCTCACTTCAGCAGGTGTGGGACAGAAATGAAGAAAAACCAGTCCTTCTGACAGTATAATAAATGAAGATAGTGTTGTTTTGTAGAGGAAGCGTGGGAGATGGAAAATGAGGGAGGAGTTACAGCTCATCTCTTGCTTGCTTCATGACAAAACTGTGCAAGCTCTCTAAGTCCCGCCCTCCATTATGCTCCTCCCCCTGTTCCCCGGCCCGGAACATCAGGAGTGTTGGGTATCCGCGCACCTACAGAGGACAATGGTCAAATTTACATACATTTGGATATCCATTAAATTTTTTTTAGTAAAGACAACTGCTCTTTACAAAAATGTGGTGAGCTGCCCACCTAGACAGCATTTGTAGGCACAAATGTAATTCAGTATAGAAAAATAGATAGAAATGGTTCAAACGAATTAGAAAGGTTATCTCTGCAACATGTTAACATAAAAAAAAAAAAAAATCTATTGTAATTCTAAGCTGCATTCAACATTGCATAGAGCCCCAGAAGCAAAATGTGTTTTGCGATACAAAATGAACACCAAGTACATGGTACCTAACAATTCATTTGGGATTTACATTTTATAATGATGGTCCACTTTAGACTGTTTCAAAGTTACTTATAGTAAATTAGTAGACTGTCAACAAACTCACATTAGAGTATTAGTAGACTGTAGTAGACTTACGTTAGGGTTAGGTTTTAGGGTTAGTAGAATACGTTGATGTAGTTACTTATAGTTAGTAGAATGTCTAAAGTGGACCATCAAAATGTGTTGCCATTATTTTTTTGGGACGCAAGTTTAAGACACCAAACATAAAGGAGGAACAAAATATTATAGACTGTTTTTAACAAGATTGTTCCAAGCCTTCAAGCTTGAGGTTGCCAGATGTCAAGAGTTTAAACCCACCAATCAGAGCTTTTCTCTTAAATGGATACATTCCCTGCCCTTGAAAATGTAACCCTGGATTTACTGAATCTTCACAACCTGGCAACCATGCACAAAGCGCTCTCTCTACACTGCAGAAAAAGCTCAGGGGCCGTATTCACAAAGAATTTTAAGGCTAAAAGTAGCTCCTAACAGGCGAATTTAGGAGCAACTCCTAAAAATAATGGGCGTGTCACTCCTAACTTTAGGACTCCTAATTTTTTTCACTAAGAGTAATTCACGAAGCATTTTAGCCCTAAAAGTAGCACCTAAGTCTGGGACAGCTTAAAAGAAGTCGAGAGGACTCCTAACTCACTAAGACCTATTCACAACGGGTCTTAAAATCGCCGCGCGACGCAGTGTGTTGGAGACAGTCAATGACACAGAGTTATTACAATGATACCGCCTTAACTGTGAGGGAATACTGATTGTTGTGGATCTTGTGAGGAATGCAATAACAGCGCCAAATAATCGCAACAACCCAATCAATACAGAATTTAAATGTTTGATAACACTTCGCTACCTGGCAACGGGGAAAATGCAATTAATGCCGACGATCTAGCGATATCCCACTCCAGCCATCGGTAAATATCCACCAAACCATCAATGCACTGTAGACCCCATATTATTCGACAGTTCATAAGTTTTCCTTTGGATATTCGCCAACTCCAAAGAAACAAAGCCAGCTTTATGGATATTGCCGGTGTGGTCGGTGCTATAGACGGATCGACACATATTAAAATAATTGCACCACGTCAGGATGAGGATGTGTTTGTGAATAGAAAGAAAACCCACTCCATCAATACCCAGATTGTATTCGATGCAAAGTGCAAACTTCACAATTCTCGATGTTGTATGTATCCCATTGCCGAATTTCCCTTTTATTATTATTATTATTATTTTTTTTTATTATTATTTTTTTTAGCAACTGCAGCAGTAACTGATCCTGCGTCCAGTCGGGCTTTCTTTTCCGTTTTGGCGAGTTCATAATCCACCGTCATTCAACTATTACATTACTTCAATAGGAGCAATATTTCCTTGCTTTAAGTAGTCTATTTAGGCTAATAGGATGTCAATTAACCAAGCAAGTGTTAATGCAAGTGTCGTTTTTCATCATTAGGCAAGTGGCGGTTTTCATTAGGGTATAGACTACCTTGATTTAATTTAATTGAATTCACAACTTTGTCATTATATATGCATTTCGATGACATTATTATTATTATTTTGTGTAGGACACAGACATATTTAGATGTCGTAATTCCATGATTTGGTGCGTCTGTGTTATGTTCCGCATGATGGCCCTGTCATCTAACAACCAATCACCGTGATCATTGCGAGGAAGCTCGTGCATGATAATTGACGTCATCCATAGCAACGGAGACTCACTCTTAGTTTAGGAGTTGTCATTTTTCCTTACTAAGAGTAGGTCTGAAAGGCGTTGTGAATAACTTTTAAGAGAACACTCCTAGCTAAAATCTTTTAGTGCGATTTAGGAGTACTCCTAGTGGTAAGATAAAATTCTTTGTGAATACGGCCCCAGATTATCTGAAAACGCAGACAAACATGTAAACTGGATTTTAGTGATCTCCACTGAGATATTCTGAACAACTCATATAGAGTGTTTCTTCATGTTTTCTGCAACTACATCTAAATGCTGCAAACTATCTCAGTGATGAACTGTAATAAATCCAAACATGGATCTCGACCATATAGTTTGTGATTATGGTAGCTAAATAAAAACATTTCTTGTTTTGTTTTAGAAGAAATAGATTAAAATTTTTGAATTATTGTAATTACTAGTTAAAAAAAACCTAAACCTTTTACAGTTGCAGCTTTTAAGAGAAGACCGAGTTACTCTCTATATAATGTAGTGTGTGTTCATTTATATGATATTATAATAAATTAGGAAACTAGATGAGTAAAATAAACCATGGCAGACAATGCCAACAAGTTGCAAACAAGGTGAAATTCTTCTAAATTATAGGTGAAAGTGCAATAATTCTAATGAAATGAAGAAATACATTTTGTGATAATCAGATTAAAGGGGTCATGACATGAGAAACCAAATTTGCCTTGATCTTTTGGTATATAAGAGGTCTTTGTACCATTAAAACGTCCTGCAAGTTTCGTAGCTTAAGACGTCCTCCCCATTATAAACGAATCATTTATTTAATCAAGCTCTAAATACAGCTCGTTCTGGATCCATGGTACGAAGTGACGTACCAGCGTTTGCATATAGACCGCCTCCAGCGCAAGACAACTACGCTTTAAGCGCAAGGCAACTACGCTCATTTCGTATCATCGTCGCGCCCGCGCGCCGCGCGCCTCACAAGTGTTCAGTCGACGGACAGCGAGTGGGTCTGTGTACAGGGAAATGACGATGCTGCAGATGTGCTGTTCCTGGCTGTGGACAAACAACATCTTTGAATACGCTGCGAAAGATCCAGTCGTCAGGGAAAAATGGATGCACTTTATTTTTTGCGGACGTCTCAGTCACGGCAGTGTTAGTTTAAGCGTTTGTTCTGTACATTTGAAGGATGAATGTTTTGAGCTTTGCCAGAAAACTGTTGCTCAAAGATAAGTCCGTGCCGACTATTCTTGGCTCAACATCGACGACGCAAACTGTAAGTAATGTATTTAAAACTTTAAACTACGTTTTAAATACGCTGAAAGATCCAGTCGTCAGGGAAAAATGGATGCACTTTATGTTTTGCGGACGTCTCAGTCACGGCAGTGTTAGTTTAAGCGTTTGTTCTGTACATTTGAAGGATGACTGTTTTGAGGAAAAAATCCCAATATGATGCTTGGCTTTGCCAGAAAACTGTTGCTCTATGGTCCGTGCCGAATATTCTGGGCTCAACAACGACGACGCAAACTTACTTTTTACCATGGCTAATATAAACACATTTGTATAAGAGAATCTTGAAAATATGTCGCCTTTCTAGTAGGCCTACATGTGATAGAAAATTAAAAATGTTGCCTTTATCAATGCTGCATCTTCAAAGATGGCCTGTCTGTGCATGCATTTTTGTCCGTGGTACACCCTATCATTTCATTGGAATTAGTTAAATAATGTTAAACTGTTAGCAAATTAAGCTATAGGAAAATTATGTAACAATAATCCGTTTTCAAGTGTCTCGGGTTAATTTTTTTTTATTAATTCAAAATAGTTTCACTTTCCATGTGGACACGGGCTGATCCAGTCTTCGTTGTTGTGGTGATCGTTCATTTTCCTCTGATTCCGGCTCAAACATAATAAGGTTTTATCATTGCAAGAGCCATCGCTTCGCATGCATCACCCGCTACTAAACAGTTGCGCCGAATCCGCACAGGTTCTGGCTGGGGGCGTTAATAATTGATGCATAGGCACTGACGTTAGCCAATCATAACAGTGGGCGTTAACACTGAACTCTTAAAGGGGAAACACCCCCAAAACAGACTGTTTGACTCAGAGGATGAGAAACAGGGTGGGAAAAGGTCATAAATCACTACATTTTAAAAGTTTTTTGTAAAAAAAACTATAGTAATACTATAATTACACCTAAGGGAACATAATAATAAAATAAAAAAAACCATGTCATGACCCCTTTAACCATTACACACTGTGGCTGAAAATATAAAACTTTTCATTAACTAAAACTAGACTTAAATTCCATGCCTTTTAGTCAACTAACAAAAAATAAATATAAAACTAAAAAGGACATTTGACACAGGACTAAGACTAAATAAAAAAATGGCTGACAAAATGAACTAAATGGAATGGAACCGAAACCTGTATCATTTGTTAAAATCTCCATTCCTGGTAGACAACACACTAGCTTTAAACTGGCTGAAGAATGTCCACGTTCAAAAAATGACTTTCTGCCACTAATATGAAGTTATGTCGACCCCATCCCTCAAACATCCACAATCCCTTCCCCCGGCAGGCCAGAATTTGTGATCCAGACTATCTGAGCGGCACTCACAGAGAATCTGTTGCAGATTGTTCTCTCCACTGTGCAGTCCACTTTAGCAATCTTCACATCAGTCAGACCAGGAAACTCCTTTTTAGACAGATCCTCCCAGGTAGGGACCAGGTTCTTGCAGTGACCGCACCTTAAACACACGGACACATCGCGTGAGTCGCTGAACGGCAGAGGAAGAGCCAATCAGGGACAGGCGGATCTTTTGATCAGCTACTAAGGAAGTGTCAAGATGATCAGAGGAACAGATAGGGGAGGGAAGCACACTGTGTTCATATGAGCGTGCGACGAACTATATACACACACGTGTCTGTCAGTGCGCAAGAGCTTTAAAATAATCTCAAAAGATTTTTAAACTTTTTAGAACTTTTAAAATAAATTAGAGGAACCTCCATTTGAAACAAACATCAATTGTTACGTTTTAAAACATAAAATGTTTAAACCTAAAATACAAAAAAGTTATTAAAAGTAAAATAAAATAGGTTGTTTAAATAAGTTAAAAATGGGTTAAACAACATTTAATTCAAATGTTCACTTTAAAATTTGACAACTTGATAGAAATGCTACAGCCACTGGAATTTCTTGAACAAGCATATGTGGACATCAACACATGCAAACTCAGAGCGAAGGTTTAAACTGATGAACAGTTTGCATATTTAGAAAGATATTGATGTATTCTTCTGTGTTGGCATAGGTTTATGAATGATTTACCTTTCAAATCTGATGAAATGGTGCACATTGCGTTTCCAGATAAACGTTATAAGCAACCCAAATTCACAGAATATGCAAAGGTGGAGTTTGAGACATGCTTCACGCATGTAAATAATAACAATTCATGTGGAGCAGTCACCTACACGCATTAAATAATTTAAAGTGCATAATATTAAACCCGCAGGGTATCCATTGATTTAATTGAATCATAGTCTTTGTGAATTCACAACAGCACTATGCTATAGTATGTTTTTAAAATGATTTTATTATATCATGCAGCCTTGGGAAACGGTCTAATAATTCGGTTCATGAATTCTCGTCTGTGGAATACGCCACTGCGACGGGTAAAATGCAATCAATATTTTTTTTCAAATAGAGTACTCGCATTCACAAAATATTATTTAAATATTTTGACTAAGAAACACACTTACTAAGAATCCATTTTTTACAATGTACCCATTCATCCATACATAGAACAGTTCTGGTCCTCAAATCTAATTTGACAAATGGCATTCCATAAAAGCCTTTATGTAACCAACAGTAAATAAAACACCATATGGGGAAACAGCCGATTAGTCATTCCCATCTCCAATTATTCGCATGAAAACTTTTTAATCAAAGTCAAATACCATCTCAAGCGAGCATAAAAACTTTTTTGCAAATTAAAAAACGTATTACCAGTAGATGAAAAACATATTTTACTTAGTTGCCAAGGCAACATTTCTAATTTATGTTTAGCTTAAGCACCTTGAAATTACTATTTGGGTAGGCTATAACTTATTTTATTTGAGTTTGTTTATATATAATATAATTTTTTTTAAATATTGTTTATATCCTCCTATGGAGGATCCCTTTACCACTCTACAGACGTTGTGGGAAAATTCGGTTCGCGTATCTACCCCGAAGTGAACGAACTTTAGCTGGAAAATAACATTTTCAAAGCAGCTTTACAGAGATAAATGTATAATTTAAGGTAACAGAGATTGTTTTGGCTTTATAGCGGTTCTTGAATAATCTACATTGTTAAAAGCTCTATATAAATTGGGATGACTTGACTAAAAAAAACGTAATAATTTATGAAAGATTTTGAAATATTATATTTGAATAAAAACTATAATAGTATATTAATTATAAAACTTCATAAAATCATAAAACTTATGCTGCTTATAGGTTTTATATTACAAACAACAGTATGAATTAACTATTATTACGTATTTTTCATATCAGCCAGCCCCACTAAACCAGATCACTGATAAATTACCAGTCGAAATGTCGAATGAGACCCTACTAACACTTACCATGGGGCATAGAACTTGATAAAGGAGAGTCCTTTGGCAACCGTCTCATCAAAGTTGCTCTCAGTCAAGACCAGAACATTAGACTGAGAGAAACAAAATGAAAATGTTTTAGTGGCAGCATATTTTGTACGCATTTAACACTAATATTGTATTCCTTGTTAACTAATGTGTTGATTACATAATAGCACAAAATGTGTGTCACGGGGCAGAACAGCTCATAGCAAAAACCCTAGAGAATCTCCACAGGTTATCATATCCTGCTGAAGTTTAAATACCTCTCTGGGAAACTGGCTAGTTTCCTTAATTACAACACCAGTTCTGAACACTGTTTAAGAGCATGGTCTCATCTCGAAGGCATCAGCAAGTCTTACATTGTTCAACAATTTTTCAAAAATATCCTCAATCTGAAAAAAATCCTATGATACAGCTCTTGAGGGACGTTCTTTAGCCATCCAACAATTCCAGCCAGCCAGAATCCCTTTATAAAAGACAAGCTTAGACAGGAAAGCCAATTAACAAAACAAAATAACAGCTCTTTAAGTTCCCCGCCCACCTCTTCCAGTCCAGCCCACCAACCCAAGCGCACGCACACATGCACATTTGCATCAGCAAGAGGAAATAGCTGCTCTGCCCATAATTACTACCTCGGCTTCAAGATGCAGATTTGTGTCTACAGGCCAAAGTCTGCAGCTTGCTGTTCAAACATCTGCCCGCACATACAAACGAATTAAATCTCTATGGTGCCAAGCAGGAAATTTGCAAACAAAACCCGTATTGTGTGAAAACTAAGAGACACCCACCTCTTGTTCTTCAGGTTCAGCGCTGGGTGGGATTTCTTGAGCCTGCTCCTCCTCAATCACAGGTTCATCTTTAGATTCAGCAGCTTTCACTTGATTATCCACAAACTCTTTAAACGAGTCCAGATCACGCTTCCCTCTGTACTGATCGATCTGAAAACATACGTGCACAGCTTACCATTATTGTTTGGGGTAAACAGTAATTGCATATTTTATCATGGTTTTGCGGGCATTGCTAAGTGATATGTGACATTCTGGTCTCTAAATATGGATTGGGTGATCCCAACACAAGCCCATGGGATTTTTTTGAAATAATTGTTTGTCACCAGGTGAAAATCATAGAAATCGTAGAATGATAAATTAATATTTGAAAAACAAAAACACGTTTGAGATCAGTAAGATTTTTATTATGCTTTTTTAGATGCATTAAATTGATCAAAAGGGACAGTTTTGTAAAAAAAAAAAAAAAAAAAAAACTTTAAAAGTGATGTAAGATTTTTGTTAAAATACATTCCCTTAACCCATTTTGTTGTTCATTATTAGAATGCCATTTATAGGTTTATCTCCCCCAAAGTGTAAACAATCAAAACATTGAGCGCGGTCTGCATAGATCTGTCAATCTCTTTACAATTCAACCTATAAGTGAAAGTGAAAAAGTGAAAGTGACATATGAAGGGCAAGTATGGTCACCCATACTCAGAATTTGTCCTCTGCATTTAATCCATCTAAGTTAGTGCACACACATTAGGAGTAGTGAGTAGTGAACACACACACATCCTGCAAGCCGTGGACAAACACACCGGAGCAGTGGGCAGCCATTTTGCTGTGGCTGCCGGGGAGTGTTTGGGGATCAGGTGCCTTGCTCAAGGGCACCCCAGTCATTTCCTGCAGGTTTTTATAATCGAACCCGCAACCTTCGGGTTACCAGTCTGACTCTCTAACCATTAGGCTTATAGAGTGAGTTTGGGGCATGGCTACAGTAGCAAGCAGAGCCACAGGATGTTTAGCCGCTGTGGTACCATGACTAACGTATTACCTGGGGAGATATTCAGCTTCGGGTACAGGAGAGCAAGCCAAGTTCCTTCAAAGATTAAACAGGTCATGAATAGATCAAGGTGAACGGGGCTTTGCGACACTACATGCTACGATGGACGCTTCAATACAACATCATCATGCACCAGTTCAGAAAGAAAAAATTACCTATTAATGCTACTGTGATGTGTCCAGTGTAGACCGCCTCAAACCATTGGTAAAACTATTTTAAAAAATGTGTCCAGCACATAACATACGCTCGTGGTCTCTCAAGACAGTGTTAGCCTGCTCAATTCCTTACTCGTGACAGATGGCAAAACAGCTAAAAGTACTCCTAATATGTTGGTCCTTTTATTGAAAGTAGCCTATACTTTCTATACAAAGAATACAGGAGAAAAAAAATCAGTTTTCAAAAAAATATTTTTAGGCAGCACCACTGTTTTCAACATTAAGAATAAGAAATGTTTTTGAGCATCAAATCAGCATATTGGAATGATTACTAAAGGATAATGTGGCAGAAGACTGGAGTAATGGCAGTTGAAAACTGAGCTTTGCCATCACAGAAATAAATTACTAAATAAATTAAATATTTTAATTGTTTTAAGTTGAAATCATTTCACCATTTTACAGTTTTCATGTATTCTTGAACAAATAAATCCAGCCTTGGTAAGCATGATAGAATTATTTAAAAAACATTAAAAAAAAAATGCATCAACCCCAATAAAATTCATAAACATTAATATCCATCTTTAAAAAAAATTAAGCTACGCTAGAGGTCCTTACCTTCTCTCCATCACTGAAGAAGAGCAGCGTGGGATAACCACGAACCTGATTTTCTGAACACACTTCATAATGCTGTGTGCAATCCACCTTTAGCAAGCGAAAAAAATAAAGTTCAATAAATAATCAGAACATTTACAATGTAGAAAATTAAGAGAGAAACCATGATGGCCTCTCACCTTGCCGATCTTGACGCTGTCTGAATGCTCAAAGCTGGTGGCGAGCTGTTCCCATGTTGGAGCCATGGCTTTGCAGTGCCCACACCATGGTGCATAAAACTTCACAAAATGAGAACCTGCAGAGGACAACGGCAGGGTTACAAACTCAAAATGATCCATGTCTCAAGTAGGATAGCAACTAAATGTTTTGTAAAAAAAGTCAGAACACATACCGGTATGTTTAACTTTTTTTTTTTTACCTAATTGGATTCGAAACTGGGCTCGATAAGCAGAATCAGAATCAATAAAATTCCAATGATCTACTCAACAGTCATTGCCAGCACCATATGATGTTAAAGCTATTTTTCAACTAAAATGCATAACGTATACACAGTACATTTCTGAATGTGGAAGTATATTGATTTAAGCATTACACAAATGACTGCACAATAAATAAAGATGTAAAGGAAAAACTTGGTGAGCACCACATTAGGTTTATGCAACATCTTTTACATGTGCTTCCAACATCTGAAAGTGGGAAACATAAACAGCTCTGTCAAAGCTACAGCATCATTTCCTGCCTCTCCTCAAAACAGGAATCGGTTATTTGGCTAACGGACGGAACATGTAGCATAAAAGGGGTGAGAAAAGGGCTGAAACTGTACCAAAGCCAAGAACACATTTAACCTTTACTGCCAAAGTAATTGTCATAAAGAGCAAATTATGGTAACAACAGAAGGGCTATTGAAATCCTGATGATTTTTTCAAATAAACTACAGAAAACCATGTGCTATTTCCTGCTAAACCCATGCATAATGTTTGAAAAATATATTAAGTTAATTAGTTAAAATTGTATACGAAATACTGATAATTTTATCTAACTTGCCTCATCAAAACATAGGCTATATTTTAAATGATAAAAAATATAATTTGATTATAGTTCAAAATTCCTGTATAACTTGATGAAAGGATGAGATCTACTGCAAATGATGACTACTGTACCGGTATATACATACATAGACACATATATAGTCATTATGTTTTCAGGCTTGAAAATGTAACATTCCATGTGTGTTGGTTGTCTAGAGACAATATTGACAGGGAAGTAGAGACGAAATGCAAAAAATCCCTTCTACATAATTTAATACACCCATTATTTATCTTTTGTAAAAATGTATACAACTTAGTGGTATCATGACACTTCAACTAAAAATGAAAATTATATAATAATTTCCTCACCCTCATGTCATTCCAAACCCATAAAACTTAATTTTAGTTAATCTTTGAAACACAAATTAAGATGATATTTAATGTAACCTAAGAGGTTTGTGCCCCTCAGTGGAAAGTCCAGGCTACCAAAACTTTAAATATTCAAAAAGGTAATAAAAGCGAAAACCGAATACATATTAATCGAGCAGTTTATTCCTAGTCTTGTGAAGAGATACAAATTGCTTTCTAACGGATTTAAATTTACCGTTAACTTAAATTCACATATACACATTAATCAAATTACACACATAGCCACATCAAATATGGCCAAAGAAAGCTCAAACATGCATGCGTCTTGTTACGTTCCACATGTGTTTTTGTATTGTGTGTTGTTTTTTTTCGTTTGTACTTCTGTTTTTATTTGTTTCCACAAATTATTCTTAGGTTATAATGATTAGAAAATCCTTCAACTGCAAGGATATATTCCTAATATACATGTGAAACTCGAAAAATTAGAATACAGTGCAAAAGATAATTTATTTCAGTAATTCAACTTAAAAGGTGAAACTAATATATTATATAGACTCATTACACAAAGGGAGATATTTCAAGCCTTTATTTGTTATAATTTTGATGATTATGGCTTACAGCTATGAAAACCTTTTCACAATATTATAATTTTGAATTTGGGGTTTTCATAAGCTGTAAGCCATAATCATCAAAAAAGTCTATATAATATATTAGTTTCACCTTTTAAGTTCAGGGGTGCAAACACATGTATGGTCAAAAAAGAGAGAGGTAATCGAAGCCCTCGTCCCGCGGCAAATATCCGGTATATATTACTGCTATTTCATGAAAACAATTTCACCTGATGATTTGAATAGCTCTTTTTGTAAAGAATTAATAATTCTAGGGTGATTAATTGTGTAGGGTAGGACTAGTGCATCTGCATAGAAACTAATAAACAAAATACAAATATGAATACAATAAAACACAAATACACGAGAAATAAAGCAGTGTTTTATGTTTTTCAGGTAAATTAACTGTATTAAGTATTAATACAGTTTATCTTTTGACAAAACGTGATTTTTCTCTTTCTCTTTTGTTGTTTGATTAACTTTGGTGACACAAACAGCTGCAGGTATATTGGGTGCTGTCCCTTTAATTCGAATGCACGTATACTGGTAATGACATGCATCCGTTTTGACTGCGTTTACGGGGAAACTCGTTGAGACGGACACTGGCTTATTTTTTCGTGTACATGTCTGTTCAAACACAAATAGATAAGATAGAAAAGGGAATTCGGTGTTCACGAACTTCACGTGCTGTCTGCGACTGCGTGGCTCTGTGCGCCGACAGACCATCTACATTTGGATGTGAAACATAATAGCCTATATATAGCCTGATACAGCAAAGACAACGTCGGCAGTATTGACGGCAAAATAGGCTACAGAATATTTCGTTCTGTATGCCTGACGGGCAATATTTGAAAATCGATAATTAGGCCTATTTTTTAATTAGCCTACAATTATATATGCATTTGTCAAAACCGAGAGACATTCAAGCATCAAAATGTAATTTATTAATATGTATTTGCTCCTTCTATTTTGTCTGAAAACTTCCAACACTCTTGCGTGTCGCTGTCGCGTGAAAAATAGGCATCGGTTGCGGTTCTATTTCTAGCACGCGGTTTCGGCGCGGCTCGAGAAGTGTGTGTGTCACGCAGCGTAGCAGGCATTGTGCTCTAACCAGTTAACATGAGAGCCGACATAAAAACGGACACTCCACGCCACGCAGAGAGAAATGTGATGCAGTCAGTGGCAGATCCAGAGTGAGACAGAAACACTAGTGGTTCACGCTTGCGCACATACTGCTGGTTTGGCGCGCAGTGTTCTGATTCGCTTATTTCCTATTTACTTGTTGGTGGACGCAATCCAGAATTACTGTCGGTTAAATTATAATCAGACCCTCTCACCCCCTCCTTCCCCCCCCCCCCCCCTCCTTAAAAAAAACTCTTCGGATCTGCACGATTCACACAAGTCACCCAAACTGACGTGAAAAAAGCGGGAGGCGCCGAAAAGCGCGCTGTTTGCACCCATGTAAGTTGACTTACTGAAAAACTTTTTCAAGATATTCTGTATAATATTTTGTGTGGGTGTATATAAAGTGATAGTGGGCTACTACCTTTAGTGATGTGTGATTTGAAGTTATTGGCTGTGAGTTCATACAGGCCCTGTTTGGGTTCAGGGACTTTGGGTGGCTCGGGTTCACTCTGGGGCTCCTAGGGTGAAATGGGTGAAAGACAAAATAAGAACAAGTGTTGTAATATTGTGACATTTTAGAATTAAGGCCTGATCACAACAAAAACAATAACTATAAAAATAACTACAACAATAACTATTAGCGTCCACACCAGCAGACGATATCGTTGTTTATTCGAACCGTGTGTAACCCCTCTGGTTCTACTCGCACCTCTCTGAGCGGGATTCAAACCAGCGTTTCCAGCATGTGGAATGGACACGCTAACAAGGATGCTAAATACCACAGCCTCTAGCGCGCCTCTTTAGGCCAGGGGAGTGAGGTTTACTCGAACAGCTCTTACTAGTTGGCCTCTGTTACCCTCGTTCCGTCATCTGCCGCTTTAAATGCTCAAGCTCCTTAAAGCAGGAAGGATTCTTATTGGCTTTCAATGTTCTTATCGTTCATCAGCTGGCAAAAAAAAAAATATTCTGAAAGGGATCCCAAAAATATTGTTTCTCTGTGCCATTATCATTATAGCTGTGGTGTGGACTCTGCTATTCTTTTATATTTCAAAAGATTTAAGCCCTTAAGATCCTAAATAATGCATGACAGTCTTGTGTAGGTATTCAGGTGTCTGTCATATGTATACAGATATGTTTGTTTATATCCTGTGTATTGTATTCTACAGTCACTCCGTAATAAAAAAAAGAATAATAAAGAATTATATCTTTATATAGTTATCGTCCTTGGTGTGAAAAGGCCTTCTCACCTTGACCAAGAACTACACAAAGTGCTTTTAAAGTCGGCAATAAACTGAAGTGGCAATAGTTATTTCCTATTGTGATGAATATCTAAGTGAAACGGCTTTAAAAAAAAAAAAAGAAAAAAAAAAAAGAAGGGCGGGACTTGTTTTCATCCATCGGGAATTAATTGGATCGTCATAATTTGCCATTGCAGCGATCTTGTGAGTGACAGGTTGCTGGAGGGGAGAGGTTATTGTCCAGTACTCGTGTCAGGTGACTTTAAAAAGCAAAAGCAAAATCTGTCACAAATTGAATCAGTTTTGTAATCTTACTTCAGGCTCCTCCTGCAGGGTTTTCAGCATCCAGCTCTCCAGGGCCTGCAGGTCTCTTGGACCCTGATACTTCACAGACTCCTGCTCAGGTTTAAACAACTTCAGGCTGTAACACAACAAAGTTAGTCAGTCAATGATTAATCAAACCATATTTAACTTTTACCCAAAGCACATGACAATCAAGTCAGGTGATTTTAAATCCTGCATATAAACTTCTTACACACACTAGTCAAGTCGTGTCACCTTTATTTATATAGCGCCTTATTTAATGCAGATCGTTTTTTAAGCTATAAATGACAAACATTGATCAGTGAACATGAACAGAAGCTCAATCGTACTTGCTTGACACGTGAGAACAAACGTCATTGGATCTTGAGGAAGCTCAAATGTGATGTGTAACACACATGAACCTCATTGGTTCTCGCATGTCAAGCGAACATGCTTGAGCTTCCGTTTACCATAACCGATGTGTGAGTGGATGAATGTTTATATGTGAATAAAAGTTAAATTCTGCTGTAAAGCAGCTCTAAAAAAACTCAATAGTGTCCTAATTTGGCTGTTCAGTGTAAAGTTCAAAGTACACTACACAACATCTGAATAATTTTTACTCTCATTCTGTGCATGATGTAACATCTCAAAGTGTGTCTTTTTTTGTTTGAGGACCATAATGTGTAATAACATACAGTACTATAAGGAATGCTTACGTTGGGTATCCACGGATCCCATGGTCACTGGAGCAAAACTTAGTGTCTTTTGTGCAGTCGACTTTCACAACATACACTGGAGGATCCTCCATACTGTTATACTTCTCTGCCAACTCATTCCACGTTCCCTGCAGCCTCTGACAGTGACCACACCTGCACACCACAAACATATTTAAACTTTTATAGCATACTACATTACATATTCCATCACATATTACAAAAGTTTCACTGCATAAGAGAGCAATGGGCCATAATAACTAACTAAAGTAACTTTTTAAATTACCGTAGCTAGAATTAGGTTCACTGGTCAAGTAAAAGGAAAATGCCTTGCGTGTGAATCATTCAAGTTAAAAAACAAATAGGCTATATTTATAATTTAAAATGACACGAAGTACAGAACATATACAGAACACCAAGAGAAAAGAATGTTAATAAAATCAAGGAATATTGTTTAGTAGTAGTAGGCCAACCTTCCAATTGGTGCCCTAATAATACATTTAGCCTAGTTAATGAAAGCATTTGAAAGTTATGCAACATCCAAGCTTGTGGGTAAGAAGTAAACATGAATTAATGTTGTAAGCATTACAGTATGGTATTAACATGATTAATGCTGTGGTACCATGGTAAAGTGAGTGTATAACATGGTAAAACGATGGTACTATACATTCACAATGGTATCAAAACACATGCAAAATAAGATTGACAACAACAACAACAACAAAAACGCAATTTAAATGTTTGGCGTTTTTGTTAGTGAAATTTAAATCATTGTAAAGTGCAAATAATAACTGAAAAAAAACAACATGATATCATCAAAGTACCATCCAAAATTTAACACTAGTATTACCAGTGCACATTTTTAAAACACCATGGTACCTTTTCTTTATCTTTTCTTTTTTTGTAAGAGGATGGGGAGGAAGTGATGTCTAATGTCACGGCTGTTCTTGCTCTGCCACGTACACTAAAACTTTATGACTGCAGGAATTTAAACTTTTCACCAAAGTCTATTATCATCAACATCACTCTAACATAAAAAAGCTGTGCTTTGAGTATTTATAAGAACGTGCATTAGAAACTTTACATCCACTTCATTCCATTTTTTTTAAAGGAGACCAGATTAAAGTAGCTAATGGACTTAGCCACTTCAAACATCGCAGCAATTCAACCCATAACTAACACAACGGCAATTATATTAATATATGTATCACTTTATGTAACTTATATCTGAATATAATGAAAATGTTTGATGAAGGTGTACAGTTTTACCAGGGCGCGTAGAACATGACGAAGTGTGGAGCAGTAGAGACGGCATCATTGAACATCTCCACCGTGTATGTGTGTTTAGCGTGCTCGTCCTCTTCTGTGTCATTATCACAGCTTATCCAACTGCATAACAACGCCAAATAAATAAAACTCGTTAAAAACGGCGTCATGTTCATAACTGAGCAGGCCTGTGAATGAAGCGGAGCTGGGAGTTTAAATGAATGTGTCTGTGAGTGAGTGTACCGCTAGCAGACAGAGCTAATCTGTATAACACCCTAAGAGAACTCAGCAGTTGTGTGTTGACGAGCCGTATGATGTGTAGATTTGAGGACTGCGCAGGCGCTCTCATCGACGCTGCTCATCCGGGGTAACGGTGTACGGAGGCTCATTAGTGCCATGCTTATTTCGAGATCAAGAAACTTTTTTTTTTTTGACATAAGAAAACGTTTTTTTTTTTTATGCATTTGTCTATACTATTATGTTTCTATTAGAATAATATTTATTAAAATTAAACTGCATTAAATGTGCATTTCTCCATTCTGTCAGTAAACTGATGGAGTTTGGGTTCCGCCACTGTCGCCTCTGGCTTGCTTAAGGGGTGGTATAATGCCATTTTCACAAGATGTAAAATGAGTCTCTGATGTGAACGAGCTATAAGTTGTGATAAGGTGAGCGCGAACAGTAGGCTACGTGTACATATTGAAGAGAAGAAAATGGTTCGTGTTTGTGCTTTTCCCGGCTGCGATAAGAAAATGAACAGTTCAGCGCACTTGGATCGGCGTTCGTAGATCGACTGATAAAGACTGTTTTTCAAAGATGGCTTCTGCCTGTATACGCGAAGTTGACTGTATGTATAAAATATCTTCTTATTAAACTGTCTGGACACTGACAAAGTTCTCAATGCTTCGGTTTGAAGGTAGGGACCCTCATTATGCTACCGTGTTAGTGTGGGGCTATTTTGAGCCTTGTTAGTGGTATTAACAAGCGATTTTTATTTGTCATTACTCTATGCCCTATATACTAGCGTTATACTAGCGTTATAAGCTAAACTGTTTTTAGAGATAAAACTATTTACATTCGATAATCATGAAAACAAATCTCAGATAACGGTTGACTAGGTAACAATGTGTACTTAGACCAAAGGTTCATTTTGCGCCGGAGTTCTCCTTTAACAAAAAATAGTTAGGGGAAATACTCCTTTGACAAGTTGATGTATTGTTTTGTATGTTTTTCGATACCTAAAGGCAGAATATAAGATGAAAAAGTTCGTTATTTTCAGTATTCACTTAAAACTGCTCCTCCCCCCAAATGAATCGCTTGACGTCATAAGAGGGAGACGTCTCCCCAGGTCTCTGAGTTGTGTTGATAATTACACGAGTGATAGAGCGAGAGAATTAGTGATTAGGACATTTATTTAGTTAGTTAGTTATTTAAGTTAGGTAGTTAGTATACACAGGCGTATTTTCACGATGGTGAATTACTGCGTTTGTGCTGGGTGCAAAAACACCATTAAAACCAGTCACAGAGTCCACATTTTCCCAAAAAGCAGGTCTGTGTTCCGTGCCTGGGTCAACTTTGTTTGGCCCAAACGCGCTGACTTCAGTGCTGCTTCGGCAGTGGCGTGTCTTGAAGAAGCCGTGTCTTGAAATAAACACGATGGTATTCCCCTTGCCCTAATCCTCCTCCTCCTCTTGGGGATTGACTCAACCATGTTCAGTTTCTCTTGTTCATTGATAGACACTGGCTTCTTCTTCAGCTCCGACTTCGCGTACAGCCGTGCACGAGCGCAAAACCTCACAACACGCAGCCCCTGTCGGTGATTGGTTGAACACTATTTATTTTGGTTTTGAGTGGTTGGTGAAACCAATTGTTTTTGTGTGCAGATCTCAGAGCCTAGGCTGCCTACAGAGACGTGTTTTTTTGACGACCTGCTTATTTGGCGGGCAGCTAGCGGATCGTTAGGAAAGATTAGATGAATGTGATCATTTTTCTTTGGGCCTGAAATCGCTGATACAACCTTTAAAGCAAGCAGCTTCAAGGCAATGTTATTAATGGGCTCGAAAGGAGCTTTAGAAAGCACGTTCAGAACCACGGACAAGTCCCAGGGCGTGACCAGCGGCTTCAACACTGGGTGTAGCCTACGTGCTCCTCTTATAAATCTACAGACGAGAGGGTGTTGGCCAATAGTACCCGAGTCAAGACCAATATGACATGCCGAGATAGCGGACAGGTAAACCTTAACCGCAGAAAAGGCTCTGCCCTTATCTAGAAGGTCCTGTAGGAAGCACAGCACGTCCAAAATTGAACACAAGAAAGGAACGATCCTCCTTTCTGCACACCCTCCATTTGAAATTATATAAAGAATGTGTTGAAGGAGCCCTCGCGTTCTGAATTGCCTCAATCACTTTCGGAGGCAACCCGACTGCATTTAGATTCAGCCTCACGGCGAGGCCCAGAGAGCTATCTCCTGAGGGGAGGGGTGGAAGATTTCCCCCGTGCTTGTGAAAGGAGGTCCCTGCGCACTGGTAATGGCCACGACTGGTCGTAAAGCAGTTGCGCAATCTCTGCCACCCACAGTCTCCCCGGCCAGTATGGCGCGATCAGAATCATTACATGTCTGAATTGGCACCATGAGGATCACTTGGAGCTGGAGTCTCCACTCCCCATACAGAGGATTTCCTCTGGACAGTAGATCTGCTCCCCTGTTCATTATTCCTGGAACATGGGTCGCCCGTAATGACAGGAGGGTCCTGCTGCTCCACATAATCAGTTATTTCGCTAGCATGTGAAGCTTGTGAGAACGCACTTCTCCCTGCCGATTTATGTAGGCAATCACTGTTGTTCTTTTCTCCTAAACTAAAGACTCCAATGGTCTCATACTTGTCTCCTCTAAAGTTTCAGAAGAGATCTCAGTAACATCACACACTGTGCTCAGACGTTTCTCTTAAACTAAAGACTCCAATGGTCTCACTTTTGTCTCCTCTAACGTTTATAAGAGATCTCAATAACATCACACACTGTGCTCAGACTTTTCTCCTAAACTTAAGACTCCAATGGTCTCACACTTGTCTTCTCTAAAGTTTTAGAAGAGATCTCAATAAAATCACACACTGTGCTCAGACTTTTCTCCTCAGCTAGAGCCTCTGGATTTCTCACATTTGTCTCCAAAGTTTCAGAAGAGATCTCAGTAACATCACACACAGTGCTCAGATTGTTCTCCATATATTGTCAAAGTGTACATATAGGCTGAAGTTTTAGTAATGGCTTTTGTTATACACTATTATCTTCCAATGGGAGGCCTAATGCCCTAATACAGTTTTTTCCAATCCTTACTTGTCACACAATTTCTGAAACCTAACACATTTAAACACCACAACACACCAAATCTGCAAAACCATAAACCAATTATTGGCGTTCGACTCAGTTTTCAATTTCATAAAACACTTTTTGCAAACCACAATACACAATTATCTATGTAACACACACAAATCTAACAGGAAGTATCCTGATTTACTTTTTCAAACACAACCTATCAAAGTGCCACACTAATTCATCACACACTCCCCACATGTGCAAACACTCATTGCTTTACTTAACACCAACCAATCATGGCTTTAGAATAGGCCAAAGGTATAAATAGGCCAAAGGTCAAGTTATAGTTTTTTCGGACTGTGTAACACTGTTCACAACCACAAACGCTTACTGTAAAAAAAGAAATAGTTTGGTTTCAATCTTGCTTTCGTGTTTACCGTGAATTTTTCAACATCTCTCTGCCAATTACTTTCAATCTTGTACTGTACATAAATGTACATAGAAGCTTACGAAAGAAGAGTTTAGATTTTGAATAACTGTGTGTATATGATATATCCAAAATATAATATTATGGCAAAGGTGTTTGCAATGTAAGACAAATGTTTGCTTTTGAGATGTGTTTGTGATATTTTGAATGCAGTGCTTCATTTAGCAAGAGATGTGAGGCATTTTGCATTTTGTGTGTGCAATTCTTGGATTTGTGTGTAAAGTTTTGAAAATGTGTGTAAGCAGTTGAAAAAAACTTTAATATGTTTACTTCACAAAAGCCTTTTATGCAACATCCAAGCTTGTAGTTAATTAAGTAAAGATTAATTCATTTTGGTGAGAGCACAGCAACGGTAGTAGTACTTGCCAAACACCATTAATTAGAATGAAGGACAAGCTGTTTATTTACTTAATAGCTAAAATGAACTGCAATGATGGATGGAGATATTAGTCATGACATGTGTAAGTGAGAGAGAGTGAGAGCGCACACAATGAGACCAGCATACCGTCATGCTAAAAGAATGAAATAATACCACAAATGTCAGCAGAATTTAAGCAGTCAGTTACCATAACCATAGATACAGCACATTATTTTAATGTTTTTAATATTCAGTAATAAGTATTTCCTGGTCATTCATCTGAGAGTAGCCAAATAGTATTTTATGTATATAAAAATCTGCTTTTGTGGACCTACACATGGATCATCATCTAGCTAGACTGTGCTACAGGATTTCCTTAAAACATTTATCAACATCTGAAAAAAAAATGGTAGTTCATCATTGTTTCCCCAATGGAAAAACAATATCTAAACTTATACAATAAATAAGCAAGCCATAAATATTTTTGTAGAAAAAAGGAAGTCGTAGCACCTTCTCGCTGTAGTTAGTTCAGGGCTGAAGGAAGCGACCGTTTGCTAGGAACGGATGCTGACAAACAGCTATAAAAGCCACCATGGGAAAATCCAGTACAGCGGCTCAGGCCAAGCAGTCGTTATGGAAACAATCTCAGACAGGCTTTCATCTGGAATGGATGGTCACGGCACTGAGAGGTTACCATGGCTATCAGTATTGTATTAGGGGTTTATGGGATCTCTTCTGCTGAGAATGTAATCTCTAGCCAGAATTCTGCAGGAAATCTGCTGGAATTATCAGTTTTCCTCTCCCGTCTGGGATACATGCTGCAGGAATTCTTGAAAGATCAACACCTGTGTCTAGACAACCCCACACACACAGTTCAGGGAGGGCATGTGTGGAGTTTGGTAAAGCATGTCCTGTGTTCTCCACTTGCTGTTGATTCTTGGTGAGCTGTGTTTCTTGGTAACACTGCACCAGACTAAAGCCCTGCTCCAAACCCAAGAGATACCTAGACTGCATTGCTGACTTCTAACATAGCCTACCTTCCTTTAGGTTCTAAAGGATTAGAATTGCATGGCAGTTCTGGCAGCATTGCATGTTTCCTGCAGGGCCACTTTCCTGCTTCAAAATACCTGCCTGGAAGTTTCTACACTCCTAAAGACCTTAATTAGCTGGTTCAGGTGTGTTTAATAGGACTTGGGCTATACTCTACTGGAAGGAAGCCCTCCAGGAGCAAGATTGGACACCCCTGCTCTAAAACAGTGCAGATAGTATACAAGAACATATTTTGAGTGATCCCATAGAAAGTACCTGATAATGCAGACAGTGGACAGCAAGGCAGCTCACTCGATTTTGGAACACAGAAACGCAGCTCCAATGACAACACATTCCGGTGAGCGGAACTCTGCTGTTCTGGGGCTCTTTATGAAACTGGCTCGGGACACCTCAGTAAGTTTATCTTCTGAGAGGAACATTCTTTTGGCTAACTACACAAGCATTACTACCACAGTGATCAATATTATGCAACACTTTTACACAACTAGCATCTGATTATTAGAAACTGAACATTTTAAAGATTCAAGTATAAACTTTACAAAACTAGACAATTTTCCACCACACTGACCAGCAGAACTTTGCAGCCTAACTTTGCAGGGGTTGCGTTTGATTCAGTTCTGAAAGCTGTGAATCTAATTAGGAAGACACCTCTTTAATCAGGGTATGCCAGAGACTTACATAGACCCAGAAAATTAACACCTGCTTATTTCTATGAATACCGTTTAAAAAATAAATAAATGACACCATTATTGTCTTCATGTAAACAACAAAAGTGCATATTTATGAATATGGTGACGTCATGCGCATTATGTATTCAGTCTATAGACGCGTACTGTTTCTTTAAGTGACATTGTGAGCTACTGGCCTGGCATGCATAATAGTGGAATTGAATGCACTTTAGTCATTTTCGTGGATCCAAACGGGGATCATTTTGACAACATTGACCTCTATATGCGAAAAAAGTTAAGGAAAAACTTTTCTGTTTTTAGTACATCATTGTTGTGTAACCATTTAATTTTTACATGTCTCCTTAATCCAACACACCTGATTCAGGTTGTTAACTCATTAGGGAAAACTCCAAGATCTGACATGAGTGTGTCAGACAAAGCAGAAACTTAAAATATGCAGTGTTGGGGAGGCCCCAGCAACAGGGTGATGAACCACTGACATGAACGATCAACCAGATTGAGATCTTGCTATATTGTATAATTTATATACATTATATTGTATTATATTATATTGTACATAATATACATTATATTGTAATATTGTATAATATATAACTGGATTCTTCCGTTAGGTCTAGCTCTATCACCCCGCACATTCACGAAATGCGTAGATGCAGCTCTGGCCCCGCTCAGGCTGCAGGGCATACACATTCTGAACTATATAGACAACTGGCTTATCCTAGCAGAGTTGGACCAGTTGGCGGTTCGGCATCAAGATGTCGTTCTCGCTTATATGAAAAAGTTGGGAGTGAGATTGAATGCCAAGAAAAGCGTGCTCTCTCCAGCACAAATGACCACCTTTCTTGGTGTGATATGGGATTCAGTGACAATGAGAGCCATGCTCTTGCCTAGTCGTGTCACCACGGTCCTCTCAGTTGTTTAAGAGATATATCTAGGCCAGTCACTCACTGTAAAACAGTTTCAGAGGCTGCTGGGCCTGATGGTAGCCACGTCCAACAAAATACCGTTTGGCCTGCTGTACATGAGGCCCCTGCAGTGGTGGCTCAAGACCAAGGGATTTTACCTGAGGGGAAACCCACTTCGTAAGATCAAGATCACGTGGCGGTGTTAGTTAGGGCCTTGGTTATATGGAGGAAGCCTTGGTTCCTGTCCCAGGGTCCAGTGTTAGGAGCTCTTTGCCATCGAGTTACATTCTCGACAGATGCTTCTCTCACTGGCTGGGGAGCGGTAATGGAAGGCCGCTCAGCTCAGGGTCTGTGTAGGAGTCATCTTTCATGGCACATAAAATGCCTGGAGATGATGGTGGTCTTTATGGCATTGCCTACACTTCCTTCCAGACCTAATGGGCCATCATGTGCTTTCCGCACAGAACATACATCAGTGGTTTCTTACATAAATCATCAAGGGGGTCTGCGTTCACATCCACTATGCAAACTGGCGCACCAAATTCTCTTGTGGTCCCTGGGGAAGATGCTCTCCTATATTTCAGGACATCAGAATGTAGGAGCAGACATCCTGTTGAGGCAGGGGCTGAGGCCCGGGGAATGGAGGCTCCACCCCGAGGTGGTGGAACACATTTGGGAGGTGGATCTGTTTGCATTTCAGGATATGACGCACTGTCCACTGTCCACCAACCTGTGGGTCTGGCCTCTGAGGGGGCCCAACTCATAGATTCTGGTCTATCAACCGAGGTTGTAGAGACCATACTCCACTCCAGAGCTCCGTCCACGAGGAAACTATACACCCTGAAGTGGAAAGTGTTTACTTCTTGGTGCAATTTACGACAATGGGATCCAGTTAATTGCCTCGTGGGTTCAATACTAGATTTCCTTCAAGATCGTTTTTCGCCAGGGTTGTCTCCTTCCAAACTGAAGGTGTACGTTGCGGCCAGAGAAGCTTACCCTGTCCCCTTGGGTGGATTATCTGTGGGGGGAGATCCTCTTATAACACGTTTCCTTCGTGGTACTTTGAGGCTGAGGCCAGCAGGTCGTACCAGAATTCCAGCATGAGACTTGGCACTGGCTTTAGAAGGTTTATCTGTGGCTCCCTTAGAGCCTCTTGACTCGGTCTCAGAAAAGTTTCGGCCCCTAAAAACTGTGTTCCTTCTTTGAAGCCATTTCTTCACGTAACCCTCTGGGGTCGCCAATCATGCTGGCGTGATCTGCTCGATTTTTTTCTTATCAGTGCAAAAGAGACTCAAAATACTGTTAATTTTGATCTTACACATAAGTGTTATACATCATTCAAAACTGTTAAATGTCTTCTTTTATGTGTGTACACTCATAATAAAAACAAAATGTTGTGTTTTTCGTAAAATAAAGAAAATAAACACGATGCGCGTTCTGCCGTCTCTCTCAATGTGAAATGCGACAGAAAATGACCTGTAACTCAGCGAATGTTTGTCACACAGACCTGAGACGTATGTCTTTACAACGCTTGGAGTCTCCACTCCAAATATTCTCTGTTTAAGTAATCCGGATGAAAGCAACGACATGTACAGCGTCCTCATTAACTCTAATGTGACCACACCCACGCACGCACGAGCGATTGACATGCAAATGTCCACTTGAAGGAACGTAGAACTGAAAACGCCCTCATTACCTCAAAACAAAGAATCAGAGACTTCAGTAACTTACTCGTCTCTGCTTTTCATCGAGTTTGGAAGACTGTGTTTGTGCTATGCTGTGCTGTTTCACTTGGATTTACCTCAGAAGAATTAGAAGAACGCGATTTGAAGATGAGAAGATTTTTAAGGTAAGACATGTTAAACTGGTGCCAGACTAAAATGTACGTTACGAAATGAGATTGGAGTACAAACATGAAGCCTAATGTCGTACATGTATATGTATCTATAAATAGACAGAAACATGTTGAAATGTGAACTAGACTGGTAGGCAACCTTTCAATGCTAAATGTATATACATGAGGATGATATCCTCATATATATATTTTAACACAGCATGATAAAAGTAGAATAGTGTTTACTCTAACATGATGAATATAATATTTAGACCCGTGTATACTGTCAAATACTGTGTTTGTGGATATCTGCATAATAACAATAATGTTTAATAGTTTGGAGCGGATTGCTTCAGCAAATGTTCTCTGCATGCATTGTGATTTTGAGTCAGTTGCACTGTGCGTTTGAAAAGCAAAATGCGCCAAACATTAGGCTTCATGTTTTTACTCCAAATGTTTCCATTCGTTATGACGTTATGAAATAAGATTGAAGTAACATATGATAATTAATACATTTTTCTCTTACTGAAGTGTTCCTTTTTAACAATTTATAGGTCGTCTGCTATAGGCTATTGTTATCATTCTTTTATGCAGCACTACACATAGCCTATATTCCAGTATATGTTTATATATACGGATTGCTTTCGTACGGATTAGAGAATATTTGTTTTCAATATGAATTACATCATTTAAAAACAAAGACTCCAAGCTTTGTAAAGACATAACTCTCATGTGTGTTAAGCAAGTATTCACTGATTTTGTTTTGTACAGTTTTCTGTACATTTTTACAAAGTACATTTTTCTGTTGCGTTTCAGAATGAACTTCACATTGAGAGAGACGGCAGAACGCGCAACATGTTTATTTTCTTTATTTTACAAAAAACACAACTTTTTTTTATTATGAGTGTACACAAATAAAAGAAGACATTTAACAGTTTTGAATGATGTGTAACATGATTATGTAGGATCGAAAGTATTTTGAGTCTGTTTTGCACTGATAAGAAAAAAAGTGAGCAGATCACGCCGGCGTGATTGTCGACCCCAGAGGGTTAATCAGAAAAATCTAAAATGTATTCCCAAAATCGTGCAGCCCTGTAGTTTCTCTAGAAATCAGCATATTCACAGCTGTTTTATTTTTATTTTATTTTTTTTACAGGGACCAGATGCCCCACTGATGAGTCCTGCTGACTTCAACAGTCTCTGTACATGAACATGATAAAGTGAAAAATCAAACACCTTGGAAATGTTCATCAATAAGAACATCAATATTCATGATGATTCACGCCCTCCTTGCATAAAGCTTTCTTACACAAAACATGTCTTACAAATTTCAAATCATTAAATTGTTTTATCTGAATGAGTAGGCAGGATGATTTTCACATAGTTTTGGAGCAAATATTCTAGGCTATGTGATACAATTTTCAAAAGTCTTGTGAATAAATAATCAGTATGGGTTTCATGACCTTATTTCAGTGACAATTTTTTTAAATCTGCAAACCACGCATACATTTCATTATCTCAAAACAACTCAGACCCCAGAGGGTTAGTGATGTTTCATTAAACAAAGTTCGGGAGGAGCACGTTCAAATAATCAATCCTATCAACTCGTCATCAACAATTACCATGTCTATCATATCAGCATGAGAGGAAGCATATATATTCACTTAGTCGACTCACCTACATTCCTCGACAGTCTTTCAGCATCCCTCCACCACTCCGACTACTCACTCTTGGCTTATTCCTTCCACACCCTGGAATATGAAGGGAGTACTCTGGGTTCGGGCCGTATACCGAGCCCGGATCCCTCTCCTCAGACAGCACACCAAATATGCATTCCATCTGACTTAAATCTATCTGACCCTACCGGTATCCCCTTGTGCCTTGAATTCGCACCTGGAATGGTCAAGGCTTTCCTCTATCCTAAGGCGGGATACGTCCCGAAAGTTCCAACAAATGGGTTCGCGGCCTATCGTTCAGCAGGCATTCTGTCCTGCTCCTTTCAAGGATCAAGACCAGGAAAAGCTGAACATTATCTGTCCAGTTAGAGCACCTACGTCCACAGAGCTGCCCTGTGGAGGAAGTCTGATCAGCTGTTAGTCTGTTTTGGGGGCTATTTTTCTTGCCTATGAGGCTTCTGGCCAGCCATCACACTTGGCCACCAGAGCCCATTATACAAGGAGTATGGTGGTCTCCAAGGCCATAATCTCAGGGGTTTCCCTTCATGAAGTTTGCGACGCGGCGGGCTGGTCCTCGCCAGGTGTATTAAAAAGTCCTTGTCAGGTTTTTTGACTTGACATGGGTGCCCCTGGCTCTCGAGTTCTTATGTTGTAACTGCAGTATTCAAACAACAGGTTCTTGTTCATATGGCGTTCGGGCATTCTCATTCTCGATGACGCAGCATCATCGACGCGTCATCGACGCAGCGCGAGTTCCCTCGAAAGGACTGTAACCCTAGTTCCCTGAGAAGGGAAGAAGACGCTGCGTCATTTTGCCATACTTCCTACATCCCTGTGTTGGCGTTTGCTTCAGCTAAATCGAAGCTAACGCCAATGAGACTGGATGTGCTATTATCCTTTCCTGGATGTGACATCACCTGCCTCGACGCAGCGTCTTGTGCTCTTCTCAGGGAACCCTGATGTAATGTAATGTTTAAAGCTACACCGTGTAATTTTTTAAGTTGATTCTTAGCAAAAAACACTTTGTTCTTTCAAAAGTGTATGTGCTCATTAATGTATAATTACTTCTACCAACTAATCAAGCATTCTCGTAAGCGTAGACTCTGCCATTTATAATACATACGAGCGAGTCGCTCGAATGGCGGAAGACATGTTGCGCCTCCATCTTGAAAATACATTAGCCAAAGAGGGACATGAAAGCTTTAGCATAAGTTCTGCCGGGAAGACTCAATTGTTACGTCACCTATTACCTTTTCATCTATCTAATCATATTCTTATACTTGTGGTATAAAAGATCGGTACTTACACATGTCTGAGTTCGCAGATGCTGACGCTTCCATTAACCTCCATCCTCCCCACCACCACCACCAAGGCGGGTCTTTCCCTCCATCCTCCCCAACACCACCAGGATGGTCTCTTCCCTCCATCCACCCCACCACCACCAGGATGGCCCCTTCCCTCCATCAACCCCACCCCTTCCCTCCATCCACCCCACCACCACCAGGATGGCCCCTTCCCATACCTCGCAGGGGGTCGGCTGCTTCCCTGCCTTCGTCTTCAGGTAGGATATGCAGAGTCCGGACCCTCGGATTGCAAGCTACGGATGGGGCCTACGCCAAAGAACTTGATTGCTGCTGGGCTGTTAATAAATATTTAATTGTCACAGTATTTATTCTCCCGAGTCTTTCTGGTAGAACTGGTCTTTTGCTCTAAATGCAGTATCATGTTGACTTATGTTTTTGCATTTCTTTAATCAATGATCAATGCAGTACCTTCATGCCTCTCTTTTGCTGACAGTGGGTGGCAAACCGCTTTTACAGTAACCACAAAACGACGGCCGATTTTAGGTCTTGGCTAAACATTTTCATGTCTCGTCTTCAAACCAGAGAAGAGATGACACTGTTCAGAAAGGTCACCATGCTTATTGACTTTAACTCTACAGCTGAGGAAACTCTGAGGTCGTCACTTCAGTTCTGTTTATACATATTGCAAGACACTTAAGTGAGCCTACGTGCATCAAGGTTTGTTTTTATTTTCCCCTTAAAAAGAAATTGCAGATGTTGTCACTTACTACTCTCATGGAAAATGGCCCTGCCTTGCTGAAGTCAAGTGTGACTGTGCCAGAGAAAGGACGCCAAGTCTCCAAACAGATGTATTCTGTTTTCCTTAGCAATGATTTGTTCACTGCTTAGTACTGATACCTGTCCAACCAAAATGGCTCTCCCTTCTCAGTGGAGAGCATAGGCTACTTAACAGTGCAACGATGAAGATGGGGGATGCTGTACAGTGTGTGTTATTATTTATTATGTTGTAGTGACTTGTTTTAAATTTTAGAATGTCAGGGTCTGGAAAGTTGTGCATAAACCTACGCAGAGTGTATTAAACAACCCAAAGTTTAAACATTCATTTATTCTTTTTCCATCAATCAACTTTAGTTTTGCATGATGTACCAGAGCGTGTAAGCGTGGAGCACTTCCTGTCACAGGACAGGGGGGCGATCTTACCGTAGCTGTTTGTTTCCAGCTCCCCACAGAAGCCATTAAGTTGCTCTGCAGGCGGAATAATGTATTTGAGTTGGCCAGGAGTGAGCAGCAGGTGCAGGGAATCGCAACCCCTGGCCAGCTCACTCTCAAACTTTGATGTGCAAGCCAGAGAGGCCCAGGGTGTGCTCTTCCAGAGGATACAGAGGAATCATCTCCAATTCTCTGTTTTCGGACAAGCAATATTCCAAGAAAGCAGCAGAGAACAACAGGAGGATCCTTATCCATAGATAGTAGTAGGCTGTAAAAATACTGCCAGTGATAAATAATGAAGCATTTCATGAAAAGTGCCAAAAGAAGCGGAGGGATTTGATGCTTTACACTCCACAATAGTGTATTAAAAAGAGATTGAAACTCTTAAAATATGTTGTAAAGAAAGGTATTTTTCTTAACAAAGTATCAGGTGCTTAACATTGAGAAAATGGAATAACAGTATTTACTTGTCTTACCCAGCAGGGTCCAATAAATGTCACTTTCCTTGCAAAATATTTAGCAAAAATGATAACAGGGTTAATTAGTACCTGTTTGAATTAAAATTCAATTTGAATTTGAATAGATTGTCAAAATGATATGAATCATTCTTACCTTTAAAAAGTGCATTCAGTATGATCATAATTGTTTGCTCCAGCTGAGAAAGACACTGCAGAGCTGGGGGTCATTTACAATAATATGACGTAACTCGCTGCTTAACTATAGTACGATGAATTGTTAAAGGAATCAGCTAGTCACGACTGTTTCCCGAAACTGCATTGTCGCAAATTTGTAATTAAACCTTGTTGGTTAATGATGCCATATAGGTGGTGGAGCAATAACTTATTTTAATGAATCAATTTGATATCTAATTAATGCAAGATTTTTTTTTTGTTATAAATTACGGACATGGCATCTGAGGACTAATTCTCATTTTTCTTAGTTATTTTGCTTTATTTCCATCATCTTCCATCAAAGCTCGGTCATACTAGCTCACGTAGGCTACACACATGCACACTCTTCAAAAACGGTGCTTTAAATCTCTTAAACTGGTAAATGACCTTAGTATATATTCAAAATAAAATATATAAATTGTACTGAATGTCAGTTTGCTTATTTTGCTCAAGATACTGATTTATTAAGTCCACGTCATACAAACAAGAAACTATTCTATATGAACTTGCCACAATAGTTGCATGGCTAACGATGCTTTTGGGAAATCCTGAAGGGCCACTGTCCTGCAAAGTTGAGCTCCAACCCCAATTAAACACACCCGATCCAACTAATCAAAGTCTTACCACGTATAGCCTAGAATCTTCCAGGCAGGTGTGTTGCACTGTAAAAAATAAAAATGGAAAATGTACTGGAAAATTTCTGCCAGGACATTATCCAGTAATTTTACGGAGATTTCCATTAACCCTTAAAACACAACAATGCGCAATTCAAAATACAGGTAAAAAACATGTACAAAAAACAATACGAAAAATTCCTTCATATTTAGACAGTACATTGTGCCCTATTTTTACAGAATTAGTTTGACAGTGTGAGGCAAGTTGGAGGTTTTATCTCACAAGTTTTTTGAAGATATTTAGATCTGTAGTTGCTCCACACATCCATAAACATTACAAGGTTTGGCAAACATTTTACTTTTTTCATTAGTTCTTCTTTTGTTTAATAGGAATTATTATCCTGTGTTCTCCTTAATACCTCATTGTGACTGTGTGGCCGCAGTTTCTGATCACCCAATGTGTCATTGGCTTGTAAATGTGGGTGGTCGTGTTCATGTGTTCACTTTTATCACAAAGTAAGGTCTTATTCCACATCTAGTATGTCAAACAAAAATTGTATAAAGATCACTGATGGTGTGTCACCAATGACTGTGTTCTGATGACAGGTGTTATACTCAACTCAGACATTACCTCATCTACATGCTAAATAGCATCTGATGAAATTCAGCTGTCCTAAAAAGACGCTTTTTTTCCTCAAACATGTGGGCTTCAAGGCATGCAGTTAAATGAGACATGATTAACTGAAACCACTAACTGGTTTCAGCACACTGGTCTTCTGTAGTCTTCATCTGATGATTTTAGTAGAGCTGTTTTTACACTTGTTCAATGTGTCTGGATCAAAGGCTTTATGGAGTATAGCATAATTTCCAGAGAGGATGAATCTGAATCTGATGTTGTCATGAGGTTGAAAGTAAAGTCGGCTCCAGGTAAAGACATTATAGCAGAGTTTCTTTTGAAAGGAGAGTTCAAGCAAGGACAGGCGTGTGTGTAATAAAGCTAGAGGAGAACACTGGAAAAGCTTGCACACACAAAGCATCTGCCAGGACTCTTGGGCCCTCTGGGTCCGGGGACTGAGTCAGACAAGGTCTGCGCTTGGGGACATGCTTTTACAAACACACAAAGAACATTTATCACTCTTAACTTTAAAAAGACCTGCTTATAAAATAAAAAGTGAGACTATGGTGATGGTGAAATAAGTTATTTCAGCGAAAAGCAGTAATCACTTTATACCAGTAATCTCACAATTAAATAATTAAAATGAATTTAAAGCTAAAAGTTTAGCATTACACAAAATTAAACGTTTGTACTGGGGAAAAAAACACATTAGCAGCTTAATGATGGATAGTGACAAACAATTCAAATAAAGTCCTTGAACATGCTAAAGCATGCATGTCATCAAAGCACCCAAAAGCACTTGGTACATCATTGATTTCTAATAGCCTACATTAGAAGTGCCACATTACAAAGTTCCAACATTATTAAGGGCCTTTTCAGACCTGTAGTTTATTTGCTTTGTAACTATTTTAATCCCTGCTTTGGAACAATGTTCTTCCTGTTCGTGTAACATAGGTCAGTAAGAGCTGTGCGTGTAAACCTCACTCGTCTGGCCTCAAGAGGCGCCTTAAAGGCTGCGGACTTTAGCGTCCTTGTTAGCACGTCCACACTTTGGGTGTACAGTTGTACATATAAAAAGGATATATAAATTCCTCATTCATTCATTCATTCATTCGTTCATTCATTCATTCATTCATTTTTTTCATTCATTCCCACGCTAGAGACTCTGGTTCGAATCCCGCTCTGAGCGGGTTGACTAGGACAGGTAACATTTGATTTCCTTTCTCATGAAAACATTTCTGAATGGACACACATATGTTAAATAATTTTAATTGAGAAATATAGTATAAGACATAATTTTACTATACAAATATCCGGTACGTTTTAGAACTTAAAACTTCCTCATTAGTTAAAAAGCTTTTATTGAAACCAAGACCCCAAAACGAATCGTTTCTGATTTGGTCTCAGTGTAATGTCAAAGTACGACCAAAGACCGCCTATGCAGAATATCAACGCCTACGTCTAAATCATTGCCTCTTTAGCCCCGCCTACTGTTTCTCGCATGTCATGTACAAGTAGTAAAATAAGAGAGACTCATACACAGGATTACTCCAGCAACAAAATTATAGAGATGCCTCTGAGGACAAGAAGATGTTTTGCAGTGTCAAGTTTTGGGAAAACAGTCTTTGCATTGCCTTCGTGGTGAACCTAACTCTAAGTTTGTAATGTTTGTTTCTATGGTTACTGATTTGATTTGAGTGTCTGTTCAGGCGTGTCTTGTTATTTAACTCATCAGCTCTTTTGTTTGCCACTGTGAATTTATACCCACAGTTACCCTATTTGGACGGGACTAGTTTAACATGGAGAGGTGGGGTAAAGTAATTATCACCAGAGCTTCTCAGTGATTTTAGTCCCGTCCAAATGTGCCATGTCAGTAATCAATACGGACAATATCAGTAAAGATTACAGCGACTTTTACCTTCTATAAAAAGTTCTGGAAAAAATTACCTCAGGAAATACTAATTCTGTGCGAATAGAATAGTCCGTCAGTTCCTGTTTAAAATAAGTTTTTCCATGTGTTTTTAAGTATGGAGGAGCTTAAAAAACATTCAGTTGCGTTCTAGACGGTGGGACAAATCTGTAGCAAAACTCAGGTGTTTTCCACATACCATTCAGATCAAAAAGAAGATTGAAAGGACTTGTTAGAGGCACAAAACATCTTTTAGCGTTAGCTAAGTGCCTATTACCCCTCTTTACTTACAAGATTGATAATATTAGGGAGAAAATTATAACTATGCAACCGTCTAATACAGTATCGCATCAGGAAGTGCATTTTAGTCTCCCTGACGAATTTTCTTATTCATTCATTGCTATAGGAGAGGAAGAATTTTCTAAACTCATTAAATGATCTAAATCGTCAACATGTATGTTAGACCCTATACCGACTAAGCTACTGAAAGAGATGCTTCCAGATGTCATAGATCCTCTTCTTAATATCATTAATTAATCTTTGTCATTAGGATATGTACTAAAAATTTTAAAGCTGGCTATTAAACTGCTTGTTATTAAAAAAACGCAACTTGATCCTACAGAATTAGTCAATTACAGGCCAATCTCGAATCTATACCTTTTCTGTCAAAGATACTAGAAAAGGCAGTATCTTCACAACTATGTTCCTTTTCAGCAATAAATTATATCTGCAAGGATTTTCAATCAGGATTTAGACCGTACCATAGTACCCAGACAGCTCTCATTAGAGTCACAAATTATTTGCTCTTATCATCCGATCGTGGTTGTATCTCTCTATTAGTGTTACTCGATCTTAGTGCTGCATTTGACACTATCGACCACAACATTCTTTTAAATAGACTCGAAAATTATGTTGGCATTAGTGGAATTGCACTTGCATGGTTTAAATCATACTTATCTAACCGTTATCAGTTTGTAGCAGTAAATGAAGAGATGTCTTATCGATCAAAAAGTTCAGTATGGTGTACCACAAGGCTCAGTACTAGGACCGTTGCTGTTCACTCTGTACATGCTACCCTTAGGAGATATCATTAGGAAGCATGGCATTAGTTTTCACTGTTATGCTGATGATACTCAGATCTATATTTATTCATGCCCTGACGAAACTTAACAATTCACAAAATTAACGGAATGCATAGCTGATATAAAAACCTGGATAACTAGCAATTTCCTACTACTTAATTCTGAAAAAAAACATAGATTCTAATTATTGGACAAAAAACCTCTTCACGTAATAACCTAGAATACTGTCTAACACTTGATGGCTGGCTGCTCTGTCAAGTCCTCTTTGTCAGTTAGGAACCTGGGTGTGCTCTTTGATACTTTGATCTTTCATTTGAAAGTCACGTGTCTAGTATCTGTAAAACCAAATTTTTTTATCTTGAAAATATATCTAAACTACGTCATATGCTCTCAATGAAAAATGCAGAAAATTAAGTTGTGTTCATGACATCAAGGCTAGATTATTGTAATGCTATTATGGGTGGTTGCCCTGCACGCTTAATAAACAAACTACAGCTGGTCCAAAATGCAGCAGCTCGAGTTCTTACCAGAACCAGGAAATATGACCATATTAGCCCGGTTCTGTCAACACTGCATTGGCTCCCTATTAAATATCGTATACATATAAAAATATTGCTGATTACTTACAAAGCACTAAATGGTTTAGCTCCCCAGTACTTTAGCGAGCTCTTAACGCATTATAGTCCTTCACGTCTATAGCGATATCTCAAAATTCCGGCCAGTTGATAATACCTAGAATATCAAAATCGACTGCTGGCAGTGGATCCTTTTCCTCTCTAGCATCAAAACTTTGGAACAATATTCCTAACATTGTCCAGGAAGCAGACACACTCTGTCAGTTCAAATCTAGACTAAAAACACATCTCTTTGGCCTAGCATACACATAAAACATTATAGACTTCTATAATTCAATGTTAGGCTGCATAGTTTAGATCAGCTGGAACCGGGAACACTTCCCATAAATCCTGGTGTACTTGGTACATCATAAGAAGGATGGTGTCTACGCTAATATTAGTCTCTCTGTTTATCCCGAGGTTTACCGCAGTCTGCCGGATCACGGCCGTATCCAGATCTGATGGAAGGTCATGTGTTACAAGGACATAATGAGCTCATGATATAGTGAGCAAATACAGTCATCTACAGATGTGATGCCAAGGAGAGGTTCATGCCCAGAGAAGTTCCCAAGAACTGTTCCCAAATGTATGTTCAATATTCTGAGTCATAAATGAAAAATACACACCCATCATTATTCATTTACATGTATTTGGCTAATATTTGTTTTACCCAAAGCAGCTAATAAAAACACGGGCAGAAGCTATTAATCCAAAGGTGGAAATAATACGTAGCGCTACCTATCAGCACTAAGTAGAGCAGAAGTGCAGAAATGTGGAGAAGGCTATGGGTTAACATGAATTCAAAACTGACAAATTTACTTAATACACACTTCTGTTCTTATTGTGCATGATTTATCAGTTTTGTGATTGATTACAATGGATTAAGATGTTCGAATGAAGGAAGTCACTATTGAGGGACAGTGAGTGTGACAGTTAAATGCCCATTCACACCAAGAATAACTACAACGATAACGATAAAGTTATAGTTATACGTAGTTCTAAAAACCGTACTAAATCTAAAATAATAGCAAAGTCCACACCCCAACTATGATAATGGCACAGATAATCAATAAATCCCTTTCAGAACCATTTTTTTTCCAGCTGAACATTTGCTCAAGGATTTAAATGGGAAGACATCTATCACACTATATTGTTATCTATATAGTTATAGTTATTATACAGGCAGCCAATGGAGAGAGACAAAGAGGGCTATGATGTGGCTCATCTTTTACTGATAGAAGACTAGATGCATTCTCAATCTCCTTGAAAGGCTATCTGGAAGGTCAGCTAGTAAATTGTTGCAGTGATAATTTTGAGATATAGACATGAGTCTAGAGTAATTATTCTGTTATCAATGCTACAATATGCAGCTCATAATGATAATTTATCACTCATACCAGTGGTGGAATGTTAAGAGGATTTGATGGCAAAAATCTACAAACAGGAGCTTCTGAAATCGGGGAATTCGCTGCTGGCTCCTGATCCAGACATTCCTCAACCTTGAGACGATACAGTGGCTGACGATGACAAGGCATTCCCTCCAGCCTGGCTGCCCATTGTTCAGCAGGGTGATTGACTGAGGAAAGAGGTTGTTATTTGTGTTCTTATCGCTTTTTGACTTGGCAGAGTGAGGGATCATGGTTTCTATTTTGTCCAGTAAAAATACCCATTCAGTCACATTTGTTCAGAGCGAACACACAATTAGAGATCACAAAAAGCAACAATGTTTGCCCTCTGTCTTTTCCCTTTAAATCAAGAGGCTAATGTTTAAACACTGGGCTGAATTCAGCCAGCAAGAGAGGCCCCTCAATTTTGTCCAGCCCAAATATACATTTTTACTTTCTGAATTTTTTTGTTGGGGCCAATAGGTTATCTCGAAGTAACAAATGTAAATTTTATTTTATAAAACTACAAGTGATCTGGACCATTATTTTAAAGTGAAAAACATCCTTTTCACTTTAATATAATGGTCCAGATCACTAAGATTGTCTTTTTTTACTCAGAACATGGTCATAAAATGCATCACTAATTACTCAAGTACCTAGTCACTTTTAAAGGACTACTAATAAATAACTAAGGTAACACTTTATATTAAGACCCGCAAACAACTGCGTAAGTAAACCGAAATTACGGTGTACGTTTCTTTAATTATAGTGTACTTCCGTGTAGGTATAAGGGAACAATATGTTAAGTTTTGGGTAATAAAGGGGTAACAAGCAGATATACAACCTGCAAAGAACTTCGTAAGTAAACCGAAATTACGATGTGCGTTTCTGTAATTATAGTGTACTTCCGTGTATAAGGGAACAATATGTTAAGTTTTGGTAATAAAGGGGTAACAAGCAGATATACAAGCAAATTATTTATAATGTAATTATTTTAAAACTAACAGGTATCTATTCTGTTAATATATTCCAGGCAAAAATTGTACGTCTGTTGTATATAAAAATTTATCACATTTCTGGCAAAATATGTTCTTGTGCAATGTAGTTACAGGGTAATTTTGACATCTGTGGGTTGTAAATTTAACTTATATATATAACTTATAACTTACCACGGGTAACAAATACTACTTACAATACGAAACAACACTATTTGCACAGTAATTACAGAGAAAGGTACTCTTATTAAGAAAAAAAAAAAAACGTTTTAATTACACAGCATATTTGCCCTGACATTTAAGTGTCATTGCAATACAATGTGATAAGGTAAGTACTAAGTACTACATGGTACGTTCTAAATTAAAATCATAGCAGAAACAATTTTTTTGGCTTAACGTTAAGTAGTTTAGTAAGAAAAGCCAATACATTTAAATACAGCCATATATATATATATATATATAAGTTTAATTTACAACCCACAGATGTCAAAATTACCCTGTAACTACATTGCACAAGAACATATTTTGCCAGAAATGTTTTATATACATGTTTTATATATAACTTTTATATACAACAGACGTACAATTTTTGCCTGGAATATATTAACAGAATAGATACCTGTTTTAAAATAATTACATTATAAATAATTTGCTTGTATATCTGGTTGTACCCATTTATTACCCAAAACGTAACATATTGTTCCCTTATACCTAAACGGAGGTACACTATAATTACAGAAATGTACACCGTAATTTCGGTTTACTTACGAAGTTCTTTGCAGGTTGTATATCTGCTTGTTACCCCTTTATTACCCAAAACTACATTTTTGTTCCCTTATACCTACACGGAAGTACACTATAATTACAGAAACGTACACCGTAATTTCGGTTTACTTACGCAGTTGTTTGCGGGTCGTAATATAAAGTGTTACCATAACTAATCTAGGAGAATTATTATTATGCGCAAACAGCGGGAAACTATGTAGCTATATTTGTGCAGTGTGCGCATGTCAAGAAATTGTGGTGGCGATTTTATGATATTCACTGATCTTTAGTAAAATATAGATGATTCAAAGAATGTCACATGTGTGACTCTCACTTGTAGTGAGAGAAGATTCTTTTTATGTACTTGGGGAGGCAGAAGGGAGAGACACTCCAGAGAACAGACGAACAAGGACCTCTGACCTAGATGTCAGAAGGCCATTTGGTGAAGGAGGGCTTAGTCTATGGAAAACTACTGGTAGGAAGGCTCTGGCAGGAAGAAGGCCTTGAAATGGAGATACAAGCTGGTTCAGTCTGTCTGGGGGGGGGGTGTCACTCTTCTGCACAGGGTAACAACTGTGTATTAGACTGCTCCTATTCTTGCAAGAATAAATACTTTAATTTTATAATTTGACTCTGAGTCTCCCTTACGCAGTGATGTTTGTTTAATGAATTTTTGCCACAACAATTTGGTGTCAGAAGTGGGATTCCTTGGACGATGCCTCCTGAGACCTGAGATCGGACGGTGTTTGGCCACCTGGACTGAGTAAGTTCCAGCTCTACCTCGTAAACTTGAGAGAGATGGGGCCGACCGATTTCAGAGCCAGGAGGATCGACCACTGGGATCTAAAGAACCCGGAAGTGGCACAGAACAACATCTCTGAGTAAGGTAATTCAATTCAGTTTAATTGGGGGAATAGTGAAATTGAACCATATTGGCTGAGAACTGTTTCTGTGGTACGTAATCTGAAATTAATTGAGATCTACGTACAGATCAAGATATTTCAAACAGATACAAGGAAAATAATCTGAAATTAATTGAGGTCTGTGACAGAACAAGATATTTCAAGCAGATAAATAATCTGGAATTAATTGAGAACTGTAACAGACCAAGACATTTCACACAGATAGGTACCTGAAATTAATTGTTCCACCACGGAGCAAATTATTTTTGGGTGCTGAGGCTAATTAGGGGGAGCCAAGAAAATCGTAACAGATTTTTTTGGTAAACCGTAATTAGGAGGGCATTAATAGTGCAACCCATCCGATTTGGGTTAAAAGAAAAATCGGATTTGTCGAGGGACGCCTGACAAATAAAGAGAACGCGCGTAAAAGAGAAATCCACAGAAAACAGATAAGCGGACAATATGGGGAAGTCTCAGAGCAAGCTTGCGAAATTTGGTACACCGGTGTTTTGTTAAATGAGATAAAATTAAGGGCAGAAATGTATGATATTGAGCGCCACAAGATTAAAGATGGTGCGGGAATCAGTTGAACAGGGCAGTGAGAAACAAAGGTTGTTGTGTCTGCGTTCAACGTGTGTAAAAGTGTGAAAAAGACAATGAGTTGTTGGCTTGAAGCAGATAAAAGAGAACAGAGTCGATGTAGAATGTATTTCCATATAGTAAGATTGAATATAACTGATAAAAGGGTTGTTATTTTTCAGGACATTAGATGTCAGAAGATTTTGTTTGTAACAAAAGTTGAAGTAGCAAGCAGCAAGGCTGTCTTTGTGAAGGATTGAGATATGAGTAATATGATATTTTGGTTTCTGTAAAAACAGTAGAGATAAGTGGGACTGAGACAGTAATGATAATACTTGTTGAATCTGCAGACTAACCATTTTGAGAAGAAAAAAACTGTAGAAAATGTATGTTATGAAAATAACATTTCTGATCAAATGTATGGAACTATTTATGAACGCCTGTTAAGTCAGATTAAGAAATGGTATGAAAAGTGAGGTTCAGATTAAAAATAATAATAATAAGGTATTGAGTATGATTAACAGGGATTAACATGATATAAAGATAATGAATGTTTCATTAAGCAAAATGGGGAACAATTCTATATTTTAGTGGTAAAATAAAGAGTGAAATTATGTTTATTTTTGGTTTGACAACCATTATCTTTTGAACCTAAAGACTCCAGCTATGCTGGGAGTACAGCAACAGCGCGTGCTTATTCAGCCCGGCTTCTGGATGTTAAAATGTGTACTTGCTATTGTAATCAGTGTTGTTGATGATAATACCGAATTAGAGAAATGTAAAGACAGATTTTGGAATTCAATAATGTAAAATGTCGGATATTTTGTTGATATTAAGTCATTGAAGAAAAGACATTGTCTGTTTTATAAAGGAAATTATGGGTCGGGGATAATTTTCCCTGGACAAGTGTTGAAGTTAAACAGAAACGTTGTAAAAACAACTTAGAAACAATTTATGCATTTCCGTGCAGAAAATGAATGTTCTGCCAATAATAATGATGAAAATAATGATTTGGCTAGTGTGATAGAATCCGCCACTGGTGGACTGTCAAAGAATAGAGAGAAATGGAAGCTTTAGCGTAAGTTCTGCTGGGAAGACTCAATTGTTGCGTCATTGATTATCTTCTCATCTATCCAATCACGTTTTAATACTAGAAGTATAAAAGACCCGTACTTACACTTGTCTGAGTTCGCAGATGCTGACGCTTCACTCAGTTGCTCGCGTTCAGTTGCAGACCGAACATGTCTCAGGACTCGCATATTATATGCAATTATTCTGATTCCGACGATGATATCGTCTCGCCATCTACTATCACCGCTCGCCGAAGTTCGCGTATCCAGTCCCGTTCTTCTCCATGGGCGCAGTGGTCCTCGGAGAGTATGGTCAAAACTCTTGAAGACGCCGGCATTCCAACTAGCCAAGGTCTCTCAAGAGAGGATCTGCTCTCTCTTGCCCAAAATACTCTGGGTAATCCTCCTGGTTCTATTTCCTCGACCCCAAAAGCATCATCATCGACTGCCCAGACGAAACAGACAGGAAGGAAAAGAACCGCAAAATCTTCTTCACCTATTCCCGCAAAAAGGACGTTGCAGTCTGCCAGGGCACCCTCTTCACCTCAGACCAATGATTCTACTGACATGAATTTCCAGCTCATCTCCGCCGTCCAAAGCCTCTCTGAAACAGTTAAAGGCTTGCAATCCAAAATGACTCATTTCGAACATTCTTTTGCCAGTTCTCACTCCAGTGCAGGTCCGGCCATAAACTCTCCAGCTTGTCCACAGTTTCGCCCTCCTCCTTCTGGATTATGCATTCCACCGAGCGTGCCTTCGACTTCAGCTACCCCGCCAGTTTCCCTGCTCACTATCCAGACGCCATTCCAAGATGTCTCTGCTCCACCGGCTTCTTCAAATTTTAACCTCTCCACAGCAGCTCCAGCACAAGCGTTTGGTAGGCGTTTTGTTTCACCAGCTGCCGCAACAGTGTCTAACTCTCTGAGAGCCAATATCATCCAAGGTAAGGACATTAACCTTGCTACTCTCCTGCTTCCCTCGCCTGCTGCTGACAGGAAAATGGTCGACTGTGGTGACGTGGCAGTACTCCTTAAAACTTCCGACCCACGTTTACAACGAAATCTCTCGTTTGGCGAATTTGTTATTGCCTTCAGCATTTTCAGAGACATTTTGTGCCAAGTTTACCCTGACAGAAGGGAAGAGCTCGATCTTTATCTTGCTATGATCGCGGACTTTAGCCAAAGATACGGGGGTACTTTATTTTATGAATACCACAAGTCCTTTTCTGCCAAATCTGCCTCATTCGTTTCCCTTTTTAATTCAAGGCTAGACTGGTCAGTTACTGACACCGAACTGCTAATTCGTCATTTTGGAGGCCAAAAAAGCTTAGCTTGTGCCATTTGTAGCGCTCACGGTCACAAGGCTTCATTATGCCCTAAAGCTTTCGCTAGCAATGATCCAGCAGCTGTCCACGGTCCTGAAAACGTAAGACTTTCTTCATACACCAGAGGTCGCTCGCCTGTCGCTGAATTCAATGGCGTACCTCTCTGTTATCAATTTAATGAGGCTGTTTGTTCCTATCCTAATTGTAAATATGCTCATATTTGTAGTACTTGCAAGGATTCGCACCCGAAATCTGTCTGTCCACGCCGGTACAAACCTGCACCCCGAGGGAAAGCCCCAATTCGGAAAAAATTCTGAATAACCACCCATCTACTCCCATCAACATTTCTAATCTTTCAAGCTACCTCTCTTCTCACCCTGATCCGTTGTTTGTTGATTATTTAATCACCGGTCTGTCCCAAGGGTTTCGGGTGGGCATCCTTTCTCATCTTTCTGCCTCTTTCGTTGCCAAAAATTTGCAATCTGCTAGAAACGAACCCGACGTGGTTTCTGCTCTTTTAGACAAAGAGGTCAATAAAGGATACGTTATTGGCCCTTTCACTTCTCCTCCTTTTTCTCCTTTTCGGATTAATTCTATCGGCGTCGCAACTCGCAAATATTCCGGTAAAAAACGTCTGATATTCGATATGTCTTCTCCACACTCATCTAAGATAGCTAGCGTTAACGAATGCATTCCCCTAACACCTTTTTCTCTTCATTACGCCACGGTGGACAATGCAATCCAGTTAATCAAATTAGCTGGTCAAGGCGCTTGGCTAGCTAAAGCTGGAATTACTGACGCGTTTAAAACCATGCCAATCCACCCTTCTGACTGGCCGTATTTCGGAGTTAAATGGAATTCTAAGTTCTATTTTGCCGTGAGACTCACATTTGGTTGTAGAAGCAGCCCGCATATCTTTAACGGTCTCTCCGAAGCTCTGTGTTGGATTCTGCTGAACGTCTGCAAACTTCCTTTCGTTTTGCATTTACTAGACGATTTTTTGCTAATTGACTTTCCATCTTCCCAATCCTCTATTCTGGACATTCTTAAACAGATTTTTAACGACGTCGGCGTTCCCCTCTCTGCGGAAAAAACATTGGGCCCCGCGACTTCGCTAGCATTTTTAGGCATTTCTCTTGACACGGTCAAAATGCAAGCTTCCCTTCCTGAAGAGAAACTTCTAAGGATCAGGTCGTTTCTGGAAACATTTTCCTCTCTTCGCAGCGTCTCGAAACGTGATATCCTCTCTCTGCTCGGTCACCTCAATTTCGCTATGAGCATCATTCCTCAAGGCAGAGCCTTCATTTCTCGGCTGTTATCTCTGGCTCATTCTGTTCACAATTTAAGTGATCTGGTTCAGATGGATGATGGATGTTTGTCCGATTTAAAATTTTGGACTCAGTTGCTTAAAGACTGGAACGGAATTTCTTTCTTTTACAATGATGCTTTCGAATCATCCGCTGACCTACATTTATTTACCGACGCTGCCCCATCTATTGGATTCGGTGGTTTTTTTCAAGGGCAATGGTTTGCAGAGAAATGGCCACTCGAATTTCCTAAGACAAAATCAGGCTCCGTTTCTTCTGCGCTCTACGAGATTTATCCTCTAGTCTTAGCCAGTGTCATTTGGGGTTCAGCGTGGTCTAGGAAACGGATCTTAATGTTTTGCGATAACGAAGCCACTGTTGCCATAATCAATAAAGGCAGATCATCGTGCCCGACGATCATGCCTTTTTTGAGACGCCTTATCTGGAAATCAGTTACTTTCAATTTCATTATCAAGGCTGCTCATATACCCGGGCACTGCAATGTTATTGCTGACGCGCTTTTCCGTTTTCGTTTTCAGACGTTCAGACGACTTTGCCCTTCAGCCAATACGGATCCAACGCCCTGCCCTCCCCTATCAGCAACAATGTTAAATTAGACGATTTGCAAAGATCAGCTAGACATTACATGTCTAAAGGAGTAGCTCCTTCCACTTTCAAAGCCTACACTTCTGCTTGGTCTTCTTTTTTAACGTTCTGTTTTTCCTTTCAGATTCCCCTATTTCCTATTCTGATTACGTCTGTTTGCTCTTTTCTCGTTTTTAATTTCGAAAATCGTAATCTAAAAATTTCCTCCATCCTCAGATTGCTCGCCGGCATTCAATTTTATGCAAAATATTTTAATCCCGATTTTCAAAGTCTCTTCACAGCTTCTTCTGTTCGATTACTGCTCAAAGGCATAGCTAAATCCTCTACGAATTCCCCAGATAAAAGGTTGCCTTTTACTTTGCCTTTATTGCATAGATTGATCCTTTCCCTACGTAATGGCCTTTTTCCCTCATACTCTAATACTCTGCTAGAAGCAGTGTTTCTAACTGCTTTCTATGGATTTATGCGCCCAGGGGAATTCACTTCAGCATCCAAACAATTCGACCCAGTCCGCGGCCTTTCTTTCTCTGACTTACACTTCTCTCCTAATTTCTTTACTCTTTTTCTCAAACACTCTAAAAGTGACTCTCTAGGTTTGGGCATTTCTATTACGGTTTCTAAAATTAGCAATAATTTTTGCCCCTTCTCATCTATGATTAGATTTCTTAAAATCCGCCCCAGATCCTCAGATCATTCACCCCTATTTTCACTTTCTAACGGAGCTCCTCTGTCCAAAAACTGGTTCAGATCTCATCTAGTTTCTGTCCTCAAAAACGGCAGCTTATCCCCTTCCCAGTATACCGGACACTCGTTTAGGATCGGAGCTGCTACCACAGCAGCTGAACGTGGCGTTCCTACCGCTGCTATCAAGATTCTGGGCAGATGGTCTTCCTCTGCATTTGAGTCTTATATAAGACCCGATCTCAAGATCATCCTCGAAGCCCAGCAAGCTCTGCAGTAACATTCAGGTAATTCCCACGCAACTACTGGTGGTGGTACCTCGCTCTATCCATCTGGCGATAGTTCAGCTCGTCTCTGTGGTCTACAAGGCCGTGTGGCCCTGCGTGGCCTCGTCTATGTGTGGCTCAGCGTGGCCTCGTCTCTGTGTGGCTCAGCGCGGCCTTGTCCCTGTGTGGCTCAGCGCGGCCTCGTCTCTGTGTGGCTCAGCGCGGCCTCGTCTCTGTGTGGCTCAGCGTGGCCTCGTCTATGTGTGGCTCAGCGTGGCCTCGTCTCTGTGGCTCAGCATGGCCTTGTCTCTGTGGCTCTGCGTGGCCTCGTCTCTGTGGCTCAGCGTGGCCTCGTCTCTGTGGCTCAGCGTGGCCTCATCTCTGTGGCTCAGCGTGGCCTCGTCTCTGTGGCTCAGCGTGGCCTTGTCTCTGTGGCTCAGCGTGGCCTTGTCTCTGTGGCTCAGCGTGGCCTTGTCTCTGTGGCTCAGCGTGGCCTTGTCTCTGTGGCTCAGCGTGGCCTTGTCTCTGTGGCTCAGCGTGGCCTTGTCTCTGTGGCTCAGCGTGGCCTTGTCTCTGTGGCTCAGCGTGGCCTTGTCTCTCTGGCTCAGCGTGGCCTTGTCTCTGTGGCTCAGCGTGGCCTTGTCTCTGTGGCTCAGCGTGGCCTTGTCTCTGTGGCTCAGCGTGGCCTTGTCTCTGTGGCTCAGTGCGGCCTCGTCTCTATGTGGCTCAGTGCGGCCTCGTCTCTATGTGGCTCAGCGCGGCCTCGTCTCTATGTGGCTCAGAGTGGCCTCGTTCACACGCGGCACACGTATACTTATAATCATATAAATGCATACTTTACATTCTTTAGATCTACTGTCCCCGAAGATTATGAAATTCTATTATAAGCTATCGACTATGAGGATGGATATGTTCCATATTTGTTGTCAGCTTACTAACTTAATTTTCTATCTTTTTTAGGATCTACATGACACACGGCTGGTGGGTATACTTTCCTTACCATTCTTTGGGGGTGGGCCCCGTCCAGTGGAATTATTCTTCCACCCATTTTTGGGGGTCGGCTGCGCCCCCGCCATTTTCAGGCGGGAAATGCTGAATCCGTACCCTCGGATTGCGAGTTACGGACGGGGCCTACGCCAAAGAACTTATTGCATGTGGCTTGCTGGGCTGTTAATAAATGTATAATTATCGAGTATCTATTCTCCCGAGTCTTTCTGGTAGAAATGGAAGCTTTAGCGTAAGTTCTGCTGGGAAGACTCAATTGTTGCGTCATTGATTATCTTCTCATCTATCCAATCACGTTTTAATACTAGAAGTATAAAATACCCGTACTTACACTTGTCTGAGTTCACAGATGCTGACGCTTCACTCACCTCCATCCACCCCTCCACCACCAAGATGATTTCTTCCCTCCAGCAAGAGATGGGTTCCTCCGTCCATCCTTCCTATAACCATAGTATTTCCCCTTCAACCTCCCCACCACCACCAGGATGGTCCCTTCCAATACCGCATTGGGGGTCGGCTGCGCCCCCGCCATCTTCAGGTGGGAAATGCTGAATCCGTACCCTCGGATTGCGAGTTACGGACGGGGCCTACGCCAAAGAACTTATTGCATGTGGCTTGCTGGGCTGTTAATAAATGTATAATTATCGAGTATCTATTCTCCCGAGTCTTTCTGGCAGAACTGCTTATCAGCTCTGTTTACATTCCTGATTGGGACACTGCTTCAAGTGTGTGCAGTAAGTTGGAGCTGTTAGAAGGGGACAGAGAATGTTTTAATTGTGGTCAGTGGGGTCATTTAGCAGTAACTGTAAATGACCACTCAGAAAGGTGTAAAAGAAAGTTGATGGAATGTGAAAGTGACGTGTATTAATGTGGGTTTGAAAGTAGAACAGTATTTGAATGACGATATTAAAGTTTTCGTCTGATAAAGAACTAAGAATGTGAATGCAGGGCTAAGGGAAGTGAAAAGAATGTGCAAGTAAATGAGAAGAGAAAAGAAAGTTGATAGATGGAAGTCGTAAGTAGATTGAAAGAGAAAAGAAAGTTGAAAGATTTAAGTCGTAAGGAAATCCTTTTAAAAGGAAAAGGAACTAAAGTACCAGTAGATGTAAATTGCAGATAAGCAAAATATTTGTAAAATAGTGGTAACTAAAAAGATGATTGTCTTTTAATGAAACGCTTAAAAAAAGGTTTTGGAAGATCCTACTTGCAGATTGGTAAACCCCTAGAGAAAATATGGTAAGATATGGTAATTAATTGAGAAAGACAACTAAAGACAACTAAAATTTAGATGTTATAATGAAACATTATTGAGAAATAGAATAACTATTTGTATTTAAGATCAAATAAGCAGAAGCAGTAGCACTGGGTTTACCAGTGCTAAATGTAAAACTGTGTAGAAAGGGATCTGATTAAACAAACAGCTTGGTTGACCATGAAGGAGCTAGGAGCTGATGTTTTGGTTTCAAAAGATAAGCTTGGGACTTGACTGAAACTGCCAGTGTGACAGTCCCAATATGAGTGGAATTTGTAATGTCTAAATTCCCTGATGTAGAGCAAAAGACAACTATAAAATTATTTTAATATTGAAAACGTATGTAATTTCTGGCAAAGGTGCCTTAAGCTGGGCTAGAGTTAAAAGATAAAGTAGATAAAGTTGAGAATGTTTAGTATGAGAGACAGTGTACCACTCCTGAAGGCCTCAGAGTCTCTCTCTCTCATTCAATGTCAGAAGGCTGTTATTAGCCTGTCGTGACAATAAGCTATTTATAGAAAAGCACAGTGTTTCAGTTGAAAATTATAGACACAGATGTTAAAGGAAATCATTGCCACAGAGGGCAATTAGTACTTAAATATTTTAGATTGTAAAACGGAATGACTTTAAAGAAGTCTTTAAAATAATAATGTAGACCTAAATTGAGAAGTGACATTTTTGTACTTGTTATTTTAGGACCAGTAACGTCTTTGTCTGATCTTAGCCTTCACCATGACACAGGACCTATGACCATGGCTATAGATGTACACTGAATAGACGACGTGAATTTTGTTCACTGAGATTTTGTTGATTCGGACAGGTCTAACAGATTTGAGTGATTAAATACTGTTGTTATTAACCTGTCTCCCTTAACATTATTAGGCAGTCCAGATGGAGGTGACTCTTGAATGTGCCTTTCCTAAGCTCCAGAAAAACAGCTGAGTTCTGTTGAAGAAACTGATTGTGTAATGGGAAAGAGCGGGTCATCAGTGGGTACGAGTGACCTGCCCAACAACGGGGCAGATCTTCCTGGCCAGGGGACTATACCTAAGGCAGGGAGGTCACGCAATAACACTGGACACCTCCGGATGGAGGTGGTAATATGTGAGAAAGGTATGAGAGTTGAGCGCTGATTACTGGAGGCCAACTGGGGTCAGCAGAGCATTTAGAGGTCAGATGCTTTGTGAGGAATCACGACGGTCTGACCCGAGAAAATGTGAGTTCCTCTATATCACTCACCAGAGAAAAAACCCCGCAATTCACTGTATGGCTTGTTTTCAATTGTGACAAGTCTGATGGAAATTATAGATAAAGAGCTAATGTGAATGTGCTTTCAAGAGCCAGCTGAGACCATCGAGCTGATTGTCATTATTTGTTGGAGAGACAGTAACATAACTTATTAATTTATATCAGGAACATGTTGGTTGCCTTAGGGGCAAGGAAAATTATAGTTGATTTTGAACTAATATGTCTATAGGATGGTTTTAACTCCTGAAGGTTAGACATGGTGGTGACTAAAGAGTAAGACAGTTTGGATAACAAAGTTTAGGTGAATTGAGAATTTATACAAGTATTCAAACTAAAGATAACCTTAGGAATGCTCATAGCATAATGTATTTTAGATTATTGTAATGGTTCTAATTTGAGTTAAACATTTGTATATTAACATTTGTGAACTATTAAGGGTTCTAGACTATGATTAACTAAGTTTCAGTCTGAGGAGGCTGTTGAAAAGATTATTTGTGTGAGTGAGAGAGCCGGCGTGAGGGGAGGAAGGGATTTAGTACACTGTTTGTCTTTCTGTTATCAGGCCTAGTAAGGCAAGCTTAAACAAAATAATGATAATAAACCAAAACAACCCAGCTGACTTTTCTAAAGAAAAATGAATAATGAACAGATAGAACATTTGAAACGGTTTTAGAGGCCAAATTTCAAAGATGTAAAATTATATAAAAGCTACAGGAAAATGTGAAGTTTAAATCTTATTTAAACCTTAAATATTATACTTTTAGAGTTCATATAAAAAAGCGAACATTGGAAATGAGCAGTTAACATATGTGTGTCTAGCATGATTGTGTGAGATGGTGACAGCACTTTATGTCTTGTAGGGGTTTAGTTTAGGGCAGCTTTTCCGCCTGAGTAGTGAGTATATTGTGTCTTTAACCTCTGGAGAGTGTTTTATCATTACAGATGGGTTAAGGCAAGTGACAAATTTTAAAGAAGGCAAATGCTGAGTGAATCTGATGAGAAGATGATAGAGAACATGGGACGAGCTTTAAGTTGATTGGTCATCACGCTCTGTCTGGTAGTAATTACCTTTTGTCATTTATGATGTGGATTTGAATTACTTTCTGGAGAGTGTTTAGGTATTTATGTAAATTGGAATTGTGGAGTTGTAGATCGCCGTCCATCGTGGGTTGAAATAAAAGAAGATGTTATAGATTTGACGGCAACAACAAAGTGACACATTGGCTAAGTCAGTATCAAATTATCCAGAGAGCCATTTACGATTATTGTAAACAGGAGGAGAATGTTTTTTTTGACTGACATTGACCAAGTCTGTACAGCACGACCTGACGAGATGAAACTACTGATGACTTTTAAAAATGGTTGTGAGACAAAACAACAGGCCTGAAAAGCAGGATACGCAGTGAGACTGAGGGCCGTTGCCCTTCAAATACTTCGATAAGAAAATTTGATTGTGGCTTTAAGTGAAGAATGTAATATTTTGTTTCAGAGGCAGAGAAAGATGTCTGGAGGAAATTTGTCTGAAGGACAATGGTTGGGTTAGTGTTGAGGGCAAACTTTATCGAAGACACTGTTAAATGTTATGTTAAATTGATGATCGAGTTGTATTGACCATCAAAAGGGGGATGCTTTATGTTTTATTAGGAATAAATGTTGGGAAGAACACTAGGGGTAATTGGGTAAAAGCCCTGAAAGAAGCCATTCTTCTGCCTAACAAAATTGCTGTCTGGATTGTTTCAACAGGAAACGCCAGGACATCGAAGGCCATGGCAGCACGTACTTTACTATCTGACAATAACCCTCGAAATTTGTTTTTCTTTACAGAGAGCATGCAGGATTGGGAGACAGGGCAAAATGAAATAATGGCTATATGGATTAATTTGGCTAACTGTCCTGGCCTGGGTTATTATTGTGAATTAAAAGTGCTACACCTTGTACAGAGCATAACTTTAAAATTTTCCTTTTGCAGAATGTCAGGATGGATTGCATCAAGCTGAACTGATTTGGTTTTCCAAATGTATGAATATTGACTTGTTAACGTAAGCAAAGTGGATATGTGTTTTTTTCAGGGGGAAAGGACTCTGACTCTATTAACCCCCTGAGGTCGGCAAACGCGCGGGCGCGTTTTGCTCGTTTTTTTTTACATAGCAGCAAAATAGACCTAAAATACCCAGTCAGTTTTGGTCATACAGACTTAAGAAATATGAAAAAATTAGCTGTTAAATGTCTACTTTTTTATGTGTCCACTTACAATCGAAATAAAACATTGTGCTTTTGTAAAATAAAGAAAGTAAACAGGGAGTGCTTTATGCCTCTCCGTCTCCGTGAACTTTTTTTCTGAAGCACTTCTCTAAACTCAAACAAAACTCAGCGAATACTATTCACTCAGACATGAGCTATATATCTCTATAATCATTTAAGTGTGTAGTTTTAAATTATCTAATTCAAATCTAAAACAAATATTCTCTGTTTATGTAATCTATATAAAAAGAGCGAGAGATCAGCTGTGCTCATTATCGTTCTGGCACCTCATTACTCCGCTAATGTGACACGCCCATCGAGAGCGCGCGCTATTCAAACACGGATAATCTGGAGCAACACATGCAAACCAGTCAACGCCCACAACAGCTGGACAACACACTCGCTGTGAGGAATAGCTCTGCTAATAATATCGTGATTATCCTGGAAATTTTACCTCAAACGTGCTGGAGTAGCCTAACAACGGATCCAGCTGCAGATCATCAGTAAGTGCTTTGTTCTAATCGCGATATGAAATGGTGTCTGTAATCCGCAAAAGACTGTTTAAATTTGAATCGCGTTTCTGTGTTTGAATGAATGAACGGCACATGTGCATGCGTTTGTTTACTAACGTTACAGCTCGCGCGTGTCTGTGTGTGTGAATGAAATATCTATTGCCTACTGAGATGAGTAAAAATCGACTGAATACGTTGAAATAAAATGTCTTTGTATAAGCAACATTTTAAACTGCAAATTAACATTTATGCCCTAATATAGGCTATATTATAAAAGACGATATGTTACAGACGAAATATGAAAGACAACATTTCGTTTTGGATAGATTATAAAGTTTGTACTGCCACAATAAAACCTAATTTCCAAGGTGCAAACAAAATCTTAAAAGGTCAATATAAGCCTTCTCTTTAAATTATTTTTGTGTTTTATTAGTGACAAATTTGGGGAGAGGATAGCCTACATAATCCAAAACTTTCTGAAAATACGAATGAGAATTAACTGCACAATTACTAGAAATGTTTACCTTGGATATTATACAATTTGCAAGCATAGGCCTACACAGTTTGTGGAAAAATAAACTTTTTTTTCAAGATGTTTCCAACTCTGAACCAATTCTGTAGATGTGTGTGTGTATGTATGTGTATGTATATATATATATATATATATATATATATATATATATATATATATATATATATATATATATATATATATGTGTGTGTGTGTGTGTGTGTGTGTTGTCTTTGCATTCTTTGCATTCTGTGTGGCTCAGTGACACACTCAGTGAAAGGCTCATTAGTATGCAGCATTAGCAGGTCTTCTTTGTCTCCAGGTGTGAATGAGGACATTATTCATGACCTTGTTGGATCATTCACGCCCCCCTGCATATTGCCTTTCCAAACAAAAAGTGTCTTACAAAATTTAAATCAATCTATTGTTTAATGTGAACGATTAGCCCGGATGATTTTCAGATCATTTTGAAGTAAATACTCTAGCCGACAAGATCCATTAGTCAAAAGTATTGTGGGAATATGTGAAGTTGGTCGTTTGTGGTCTTATATCAGAACATTTAAGTTTGAGTTTTTTGAATAACCACGCATAAATAATATTCTCTCAAAAATGCAAACATGTACATACATGTTGCTCACATATTATGATAGTCATGTTTGTGCTAAATAGAGTGTAATTACACCTTTGCCATTAATATGTTTATAAGCAACTGAAAAAAATACAAATATCAGGTCATGTCAAAACATCTCAAGGACCCCAAAAACACCTTAGACTCCAGAGGGTTAAGCAAGAAATGTCTAATGATTTTGAAAATTCCACAGGTCACACCAAAAGGGACGAGGGAAAGACAAGCGGTCACTAACAAAATACTTAAGGTCTCCATTCACATGTGAAGCAGGAAATGATTCATTCCGGTGGGGGTGTGGTTGTGATCTCAGGTGACACCTGGGTCCAAGCCGCTCACCTACACCAACAGGCCGCAACCATCCCATTAGTCCATGGGGCGAACGAGATGATTAACACGCCTGGAGGAGGATGTTGGCCAATCTAATGGTTTAAGAATGTGGTTTTGTGATGATTTTGAGGATTTTATATGACAAATGATTTGATTGGTTACTGATTCATTAGAAAATATTTAAGGCAAATGTTTTCAGGAAGAGAAGATCTATTAATTAATGTAAATTATAAGGATTATTATTGAAGCTGATTAAGTAGAACCACTGCCTGATTGAATTAAAAGTAAAAGAACAAAATATGGTTAGGGAAATGGAAATGGATATGGGGAAAATGTTGAATGTGTAGGAGTTATGATTGTATGTGTTATTCTGATAATTTTGTTATTCATGGGTGAATGAGAAAACTGAAATGTCTGTTCAATTGGTGAAAATGACAGTCTATCTGAATGATGATGGGGATGAACAAAATTATGCAGATGATTCAAGTAGAGATTACAGTTAAATGTGTTGATGTTATCTTTTTCTTTCTGAGAACGATTGATATGTAAGGAGGGTCAAAAGCAGCAGTCATCCGTGTTTTTGAAACTAAGGGATTTTTATTACACTTTATGATTTGAATTTTATATGTTTGTTTTTCCTACTGTTTATAACTATTTTTTTTCCTTACTAGTGTGACTGCGGTTGAGCCCGGCATTAGTAAACATGTTTACTTGCTTGCTAAATAAGTATGGGGCTTACCCCAACAAAAACAGCCTTATGCTTCTTCATCCTAAACTCTTTTTATTCACAGGTTCAAGGAGACTGATTTTTATGATGTGATGTAATGACTTGAACTTGCATTTATTATTACCATTATTATTATTACTATTATTATTATGTTTGATTAAGCAGTTATCAGAGAATGATAAACAGAGAGGAGTTGTGGTGGCGATTTTATGATATTCACTGATCTTTAGTAAAATATAGATGATTCAAAGAATGTCACATGTGTGACTCTCACTTGTAGTGAGAGAAGATTATTTTTATGTACTTGGGGAGGCAGAAGGGAGAGACACTCCAGAGAACAGACGAACAAGGACCTCTGACCTAGATGTCAGAAGGCCATTTGGTGAAGGAGGGCTTAGTCTATGGAAAACTACTGGTAGGAAGGCTCTGGCAGGAAGAAGGCCTTGAAACGGAGATAAAAGCTGGTTCAGTCTGTCTGGGGGGGTGTCACTCTTCTGCACAGGGTAACAACTGTGTATTAGACTGCTCCTATTCTTGCAAGAATAAATACTTTAATTTTATAATTTGACTCTGAGTCTCCCTTACGCAGTGATGTTTGTTTGATGAATTTTTGCCACAACAAAATCAATTCCGATTTGAAACTTGTGACATATAAACCCGCACATCAACCCGATTACTTGTTTTGCTTTCTTTAAGGGGGGTGGGAGCCAAGCGTCTGCACCCAGTGGCTTGGGTCCCACTGCTGCCGATGCAGCATGGCGACTTCGATTGTGGGGCTTGCAGGAGGAGCTAGCTGAAGCTAGCTGAGGAGCTAGCTGAGGAGCTAGCAGAGGAGCTGAGGAGCTTGAGATGCCCCTTAATCAGGCTTCACTCTCTAGCTATGATGCTTTCCTTGAAGGAAGTCTTCTCTCCGGCCTCTTCCGATCCGTCAGAGAGCATGCTATTAAAAGGTCCCATGGCATGGATTATTTTATCATTTTATAAGGTTTCCTGGGGTGCCCTTATAATGTTAGTATGTTATTTTAGTTAAAAAATTGTCATCATTTAGAAATAAAAGTAATTTTTCCTAGCCTGATTTTAGCCTCTCATTTGAACGCTCTGTTTGAAGGGGCGTGTCTGCTGTGAGACCTCAGTGTAAACGCCCACTGTGATTGGCTGACATGCTTGCATATGAAATAGCCAGCATTACTGTGGATCTCTCTCGAAAACTTTTACTATTACAGCTATTATATTACGCCGGCGATATGTTATGCCCTAAATTTTATGATTAACTAACTGTATTTTTGTATGTATATTTTTGAAATGCATTTTCTGTAAAGCTGCTTTGAAACAATATGTATTGTGAAAAGCGCTATACAAATAAACTTGAATTGAATTGAATTGAATTATTATACATTTTTACTAGCTATCGAGATTCGAATCGTAAGAAGTTTTTCAAGTATTTAGATTTATTCCCTTCACATAAAAGGTTTCAGTGATGAGCATTGAGCAGATGACAGTTTAATGATCGCGTAAATTAAGATCATATCATTACAATGCAGTTTCTGCACTCTCACTAATGCTTTCACAATGCAAACATGAGGTAAATACAGTAAGAGCTTCGTTCTGCAGTGTAACAGCGTCATTGATTTCATAACGAGTTTTGGCAAGTGTCCAGATAAACTTGCGCTGTGTGATTGACAGCTTGGGCGATTGGAAAGGGATTGTTCTGTGATCGCTTGTATATATTTTAATCACAGTTTAAATAAGATTATTTTCCTCCTACTAAGAGCAACGATATATGTGAAATGTATATTTTAGTCACTGGCCTGATTTACTGATGCACAAACAGTATTGAAGGATTTTGAGTGAAAAATTATCTGTCTGAACTTGAACAATTACACATCAAAAATTCACTTTACCCACTGGTTCTTCAGAGGCTCGGATGAAGGAACTAAAAAAAATACTTTTGTGTTCATTTGTACATCAAAACACTGAGCAACTGCCATGCTTAGTTAGTTTGCAAGCCTGATGTCTCTCGAGGAAAAAACAATATTGTGCTCGCGTTGCTCATTTTCTCATGGGCGGGACAAATTCTCTTTGCAGGCAGAAAGGGGAGATAACCTTTCCCCGTATGACGACATATAGGGAAGCTTTCATTTCCTCAAAAGCGGAGCAGGATTGGTTTACACCTATCAAAATTTCTAGCCACTGGGGGACATAGGCAGGCTAGAGGAACTCATATTTATGTTAAAAAACCTCATAAAGTGAAATTTTCATGCAATGGGACCTTTAACACTATCTAGCTCCAAACAGCTAGATATGTTGAGAGTCAAGGCGGATGTCAAGTCAAGTCAAATCACCTTCATTTATATAGCGCTTTTAACAATATTGATTGTTTCAAAGCAGCATTACAGTGATAATAGGAAACTAAAGTAACTGGGATTGTTTAGGCTTTACATTACAGCAGCTCTAGAATAAAGTTATTGTCAAAATTGTCTAAAGTTAGTTTTGATTGATTCACTTCCATTGCAAAGATCATTAGTTATTAACTTAGGGGCCGCTTATGTCACGGGGTGACAAATAATCCCCGGAACTGATTCCACAAGAGAAGTGTTCCCGCCGGGGCACTTTCAGTGTAACACTGTCCCCGGGCCGGTGTGTGTGTCTGTTGTCATGACAACTAAACGGCAGATTGGCAACAGGTGCGGGGACTTCACTTTGAGTGCCTGATTGAGGTGGCGCCAGTGTTTGGAGAGGATAAAACACAAGGGGAAGAGAAGGCTGGGTGTTCTCTCTCCGTGTGGGCTTGTTGTTTCTTTGTTTTCCCCCGTCGATCTGGTGTGGTTCTCTCCCGTTGGGAAATGTTTGTAGAGCGTTGCAGCTGAAGGATCATCGTGAAAGAAGAGGAGTGTCGCTTGTGGGATCCGAGGGCAGTTTTGAAGAGTGGAATTCGTCGCCTGGACTGGAAAAGAGTGAGATGAGTGATTGACAAATTGAATCTCATAAACGCATGTTTTCTACACTAAATTGGATACTGGTTTGGAGTGCTCAGGTCACGTTGTATACATCGCACTGAGTGAAATATACTGATTCCTTGTCGATCTCTTGCCTCCTCCTTGGCCATTGGAAACGGCGAAGCGAAGCCCGCTTGTAGTGGTGAGGAAATTATTCACCACATCTGTCCCAACTCTGACTATCATCGGCTCTTCAGATCGAGACCTCTGGGTGAGTGTTGGCCTTATTTTGCACTTGAAGAGTGGATTTGTAGTGCTGGAATTGACGTTTCCCATCACGTTGCATGTTTGGAGTTGGACTGTCGTGTGTGTGTGGAAGATTTATCTTTTATCGCCGTGCACTCTCCATGTGTCATGCTGGTCTACCGTTCATCATAAGAGCCTAGTAAGATCTATTGTAGTCACCTGTTGGATGTCAGAAGGAAAAGCCCCCGTGTGCACACTACACATGAGAACTGTTTATCTCTGCTTGAAGTTTTTATGCTGTCTGTTCCAGTGAAAGCCCCGCTCAGCTTGCGACTCTGTCCCCGGCAGCACATGTGAGAACTGTTTATCTCTGCTTGAAGTTTCATGCTGTCTGTTCCAGTGAAAGCCCCGCTCAGCTTGTGACTCTGTCTCCTGCCGCCCATGTGAGAGCTGTTCACCTCTATTTGAAGTGAGCTCCGACCGTCTACTCACCTGGGATACCCACCTGTTCGTCCTTTACCACTGTGAGGCTGGCACCAGCGCCAGAAGGAAGTGAGCTCCGACCGTCTACTCACCTGGGATACCCACCTGTTCGTCACTCACCACTGTGAGTCTGGCACCAGCACCAGAAGGAAGTGAGCTCCGACCGTCTACTCCCCTGGGATACCCACCTGTTTGTCACTTACTACTGTGAGTCTGGCACCAGCGCCAGAAGGAAGGGAGCTCCGACCGTCTACTCACCTGGGATACCCACCTGTTCGTCACTCACCACTGTGAGTCTGGCACCAGCGCCAGAAGGAAGTGAGCCCTGTCCTACCTACTCACCTGCGATACCTACCTGTCCATAACTTACCACGGTGTTGCCTTGGATTCCTGGGAAGAGGAAGGAAGAGGATTTTAGATAGGATTTCCAAATTGCTTTTAGACATTAAATAAAGTTGTTATTCTTTTATCCTGTCTCCTGCCTCCTCCTTTGACGCGCTCCTCAGGGTGATCCTGGTCCAGGGGTGGGTGCAGTCTGGCTTGGCCCACCTCGACCTGTGACACTTACACGACACCGCTCTAACAGAAAACACTCAACGCGCTCCGACCTGCTCATTAGCACAACAACAGTGCCTGGTAGCTCAAGAACGCAAACCTTGAAATAGGTTCCAAGGTGCAAGCCTTGAAAACGCTGACGGCGTACACATGCGTACTACATGTTTAGTCTATACTGTAGGTATGCGCGTTTGAATATATATGTGCGCAGGCGTGTAGTCTTTCTTTACAAATTGACCCTCAACAAATTACTTTCCTGGCCTTGAAAATGTATAATACAGAATTATGTATCACTTCCGTGTAGCCATGTGACCTGGAATTATTTTTACAAAGTTTTATCTGTACAGAGGTAAAGGGAAAGGAAAGAGGCCTTCACAGGGGAGAGACTAGTTGACACTTCAGGACTACGTTGTCGTCGTGTCCAGGCGCAGGTCCTTCATCAGATCTGGATGTGGCCTGGATCCGGCGTACTGCAGTAAACCTTGGGATACACAGAGAGACTAATATTAGCATAGATGCCATCCTTCTTATGATGTAACAAGTACAGGATTTATGCGAAGTGTTCCCGGTTTCGGCTGACCTAATTTATGCAGCCTAACATTGAATTGTAGAAGTTTACAATGTGTTATGTTTATGCTAGGTCAGAGAGATGTGTTTTTAGTCTAGATTTAAACTGACAGAGTGTGTCTGCTTCCCGGACAATGTTAGGAAGACTGTTCCAAAGTTTTGATGCTAAATAGGAAAAGGATCTACCGCTAGCAGTGTCCAGTGAGCCTGCCTTCTCCCTCACACCCGCATATGAGAAGTTGCTGGATGACGTTGTGACCCATGCCACGGCCAGACTTAATTTAAACTGGTCAGTGGAAAGAGAGAAATCTGCTCCTGGCAGACTCAATGAGCGTTTCCTCTGGGGTCGGAAGTTCTCACCTCCCGCGAGCCTTTCATTTCTGCCCAATCTTTACGAGGAAATGGAAGAAATAATTATCTTCCTGTTCATGCTCCCATCACATCGAATTATTCTAATGTGAGGGTTTGGATGAGCACGGGTATGTGAGGATGCCCCACATGGAGGAATCACTCACTGGTTACTTCTCTTCTGGTGTGGCATCCTCCTGGAAGTTCTTGCCCAATAAACCCTGCCATTTTATATCACGTCTTGTGGGCAAGGCATACTGTACGCAGTGGTGGGCCAGGCTGGTGGCACTTTGCACAACATGGCAGTCCTGAAGGTCTCTGAAGGTATCTTCAGATTAAGTCCTTGAGGTCCGCTGCGCCATGGACCTCATCCTCCGTGCAACCTCTTTATCGGATAAGGCTAGTACAGATGAGGACGGTGGGAAGTAATGCCACTTGCATCCCACTTCAACATATGTCGTCCTTTCCTGTACCTGGAATTCAGTGGAGGTTTAGTGCTACCTGTGCAATCATATTTGTGCTTCCACATGTAATAATTTATGATTAGGCTGTACAGAAGAGGAGAATGGCCATGGTCGCTACTTGCGTCTCACTTCCTCATCTGTCGCCCCTCCAGAATGGTTTGGAGGAGTGTTGACATAGTTGCTATGTTAACGCAGTTTCCTAGCAGTTCAAGAGACAATGGAAGGAGCAGAGTATAAAGGTGGACAATACACCATTGTGACCCACTCTCTGCCTTCTCTGCCAGTACTTCGGCAGAGGTAGAGTCTACGTCTCCTCATTAGAAACTATAAGACTGGGTAATCACTAACTGATAGGGCCACTTGGCTTACAAGTGTAATTCCCTGGCAAGTCTTTCATTAATGATGGAGAAAGAAGCCACTCAATCTCATTGGCTCCCTCCGGATGATGGAGGTGGAATGTCATTGGGCAGGGTCGTCATGCCCTTTTTTTAACAGGCATTTGTTCAGTAAGGCGTAGTGTGTATTAACGTTCACATGGTGTCAACTCCATGACTCAGCATTGGGTTCCACTTCGAAAGGGAACGTCTAGGTTAAGTATGTAACCCGGTTCCCTTAGAATGGAACGAGACACTGCATCCCGTTGTCATACTTCATGCCTATACGTCTTCTATCAGACAATCTAAAGCTGATAAAATTTTCTCTAGGTTCCCTTTTATACCCTGTCAGCGCACCTATGACTTCACCTGACTGAGATTGCCAATCAAGATTGCCATGTATCACACGTGCTTCAGACACCAGCTCATGCGAAGCTTTCCCATAGTGTCAACTCCATGCTGCAGAGTCTTGTTCCCCTCCTCAGGAAACCGGGTTATATACGTAGCTTTGATACATATGTACATACGTTATTTTGATTAAAGATCACAAAACTGTGTCTATACAGGATGCAATAAAGCGAGCGTTGCAATCCATTTATTCTTCGTATCAAAATAGAACATGTTATCAGTATCCTTTTATTTTATTTTGTGTAATCCAGTGTATAGCATCACTGATTTATGGGCTCTTTTTGCTTTTGTTGCGTCTTGTCGCATCACGCCACTCTCGTCTGGTGTAGACATGGAGTGAGGGTACATAAATTTTTTTCAATTATGTGCGCGGATGAATAATGTATAATAAATACTGCAATACTCCATAAAAAATTAGAATTGGCCATTTTAATTTCATAGTGACTTGAAGATTTTGATGTACTTTTTTTTTTTTTTTGTAAGCAAGAGTCTAATATAAATTTTACTTTTTTCTAAATTTAATTAGAAGTCATTTAAGACATCATAGAAGAAAAACAAATAAAGTCATTTTTGATTTCACGGTGACCTTAATTCCCTCGACAGCCCGGACACACCCCCTGCTAGATCTCTCATCTCTTTCACATGCTCTCAGGGTGAACGTTTGCCACTGCCAAAGAATGTATTTCAACACCTGTTTTACTGAGCATTCAAGCACCCTGTAGTGCAGTAATGCTGAGTTATTAAGCTGGTCACAGCCCACCTCTCACTGCTGTTTTCATTTGGAGAGGCTCATATTTGCTATTGCTATAGAGAGACACAATAGAGGTAGAGTGAATGGCAAGCTCAAATACCTCATAATGAATAGCCTCTTAAAATTAATACCCTCTGCTGCAGGAACAATAACACTTAAAAAAACTTTCCCCCCTTTTCAGTTTCTTTTACCCTGTCCTGGTGGCTTTTCTCTCAGATGATGAGTGCACTTTTTAATTTAGTTAAAGTTAACAGTGCACATTAAGCAGTGCCAGGGGTCCTGTTAAGTGTTCAGAGCCAATTGAACACAATAGGGTTTATTGGGCCAGAATGTGTGATTTTACCGTGGTGTGAAAGAGCTGAGAAAGTCAGAATGCAAAATGTTTCCAAATATAAACCCTTATTATCTATCATGTTGTTGTTTATAGACAGACCAAAAGTTGAAATTCCCAGATATCAAAACATCTAAAGCTTTGGAAGATAATAAAAAGTACCATTGTATTACTTAGTTTATATAATAATAACATTGTATTCTTCGAAAAATCACATGTCCACAAGACTTTCCATGTCCAACTGTATTCATATAAAAAAAGATTATATGTTTTACAAGACTAGAATTCTGTTTCAGTCTTACTACATCAACATTTCTTAATACAATTAATTGTGTTACACGTGGTTTCTTTGTAATTATTGTTTTAATTCACTGGCAATTTCTAAGAGAAAATTGTTTCAAAGTGAATCCTAAACCATTTTTTTTAGTGCAGGCGGCCCTATACTTATAAACCTAGAAAACAACATAATTCATATAACTAATTTGAAAACATAGTAATTAATAACAACATTTAACTATATTTTACATTATTTTATGAAATATTCTAATATTATTTTTTGTGTGTATCGCTGCAATAAAATAAGAGCTTAAATTACAGATATCTGTCTGTGGACTCAATTGAAATGAATCATTTTTTAACAGGTTCAAACCTTACAACGCTTCATATAAGAGAGAGAAAGAGGGAGAATTTTAATGCAATTGCTTGCCAACACTGATATATTTATTACAGCCCTTTGAGGCCATACTGGGTATGATGGTGGGTCAGTGCGGTTAAGGGGTCACAGGTTTCCTAAGTGAATGACCGGTCAACATGTGCCCTTCTACCAAGTAGCTATATGGATGTTCCTTTGTTTGGACGAATGTCCATCTCCCTGTGATCAGACATTTTCTTGACCTTGTCTCCACTGTGTTCTCTGGTTCTCAATGCCTTTCCCCACATAATTTATGTTGGCAGGGTGCTAAGCTCCCCGGCTGGGATCACCGCGCTCCCTCAAAAACAGGAAGGACTCAGAGAAACTGATAGAGAGTAGATGAAAAACAAGCTTGTGTTCCTGTGCTGCTGGTGCGGAGGGACTTGCTCTGATAAACTCCAGCGGTCGTACTTCATGCTCATCTTTTCGGACAGCGGGTCTATCTTGAGCGCGGCAGAGAGGAAATGATTGCTTCAAATGCTGCTTCCTGTGCAAGCCACTGAAAAAGGAGGGAGGTTTCCTCTGGGGTGAACAGGCAGAGGGGATAGAGTCTTTGTTCCAAACAACATCAATCTAACACATTGACGCACAATGCTGATGTATGTTGACCCCTGTTATTTTGGCCCTCCAATAGCCTGCACTCCAAAAATAAATAAAGGTACTTTATTGGCATCTGTGGTTCCATGAAGAACCTTAAACATCCATAGAACCTTTCCATTACACAAAAAGTTCTTTATGGTAGAAAAAATTCTTCAGATTTTTTAAATGTTCTTCAAACTTAGGAAAAAGGGTTCTTTTAATACCTTTTCTTGAAATGTTCTTTGGGGAACTCAGAATGGTTCTTCAATGGCATTTGCTTCAAACCCCCCTTTTGGAACATTTATTTTTTAAGAGTTTCAAACAGCACCTCGAGTAGCTTGTTGTTGTCTCTAATAACCATGAAAGGTTAGTATTTTACAACCAGTGCTGAAAATTAAAGGAATTGTTCACTTAAAAATTTAAATTCTGTCATCATTGGGGGCTTTCGGCACCAGAGGAACCTTTTCATAGTTCCTAGAGCTAATGGCGGAAGTACCCGATAACAATAGTTTATAAATGCACAATTATAAGCAAAACTATGTTGTAAATGTAGTTACCTGTTCGCTGTGATGACGTTTAATCTCCTCGATAGCCTCTGTAGTCCCATTTAGCCACTTGTTAGCAACTGCCTTTTTCAAGACACATAACAGCTTAAAAAAAAATCACGAGTGGAGTAAAACTGATGTCTGTTCAATAAAACGCAAAAGTGTCTTAAGCTTCTTTTCACTAGACCTTAATTCATCCATTTAACCAAAAACCCATTAAAAAAAACCATTGACTTTGAGATGATGGAACCAGAAGTGCTAAAATGCTAACTCGCTTCCGCGTTTTGGCCTACAAATTTACGTCATACCTGCACCTGTTTGAGCTACCATTGACGTAGGTGTACGCTGATTGGCCAAACACACACAAAACAATCACACAGCACCTGCCATTTTTTAAAAAGCTGTGTAGATACACAGATTAGCCTATACATTTACTCCACAAACTAACTCTACGAACAAGGAAAACAGTGATAGATGGATCTCTCTCTTAACCTTTCGGCTAAGGAGAACATCCAATGTAACTTTGAGGGGACCAAGCGAAACATGATAATGTATTTCTGCTCAGCTAGCGACATTGGGCATCAACCACAAGGCAAACGTGTGGTATATGAAATAATATTTAATTATTTCAATACTGTTAAATTTATTTGTATAAGAGTTCGATATAATAGCATAGTAGGACTGTTAAACATAATGTAAACTAATGAAGACAGAGAACGTTAGCACTATGTGCTCAGGCTCTGGTGTTCTCAGCAGCATCAAAATATAGATGTCTGCCGCGTCGCCAAAATAAATGTCACAACAACAAGCACGACTTGCGTAATTTCAGAGTTCCTACTGACGGTGCGAATGCAACCAGGAAAATGGCCCTAGGGGAACATTTACTTCTTGGAGAACCACCCTGATGGTTAGTTCCTATAACTAAGTTCCTATAAATACTTGGTGCAAAAGCCCCTATTTACTCACCCCAAAACAGCACCAAATTAAATAAATAAAATAAGTAAATAAAACAATTACTCGACAATGGTTGGGGTAATTTTATTAGGAACTACAATGCAACATGGTCTAACTTAATGTTTTAGTTCTTTAGTCAAGCACATATATTGTCAAATACAACTTTGTTTCCTGGTGGACTGAGAAAAAACTTTTTGGGAATTTATGATGCGTCAATAAAGCATATTCCATCACATTATGTTTAAATCTGTTTAGGTTCATTCTGTTTTGGTTTAATTTTTCTTTTTATCAGTGTTCCTGATCATTATTAGTTTCCATGGTTTCTGATTAAAAACGCACCTGTTTCTGTTCCAGTTAATTTTGTTCTTAATTTTGTTCTCTTCTTTCCTTTACGTGTTATCGGAATTATGGTAAACATGAGATTCCTAGTTAAAAAATGGACATGAACGCCCTCCCAAGTTGTTTTTAGCACTGGGAAGCTCTGGGATAATTTTGATTTTTAATTTTGAAGTTCCCGAGTTGGGCCATACACTTTAAACATGGCGGAAGGGAGAATGATTGAGAATGATTCATTAGTTTTTTCCACAACAGTTACACTACATCACCTTGTCTTTTCTTTAAAGTAGTGCATTACAAATATGAGCAATAATTTGAAGCATATTGTATGTTTTATACACAGTGAAAATAGACTGTATTTGACTAAAATTCCTGAATCATCAGAAAGCTATCTAGACTATCTAGTGTGGTGAATGTTTATATGGTTGTAAATTAATGGGACGCTAAACATAATTTTGGCTTTAATACAATTTTCCTAATAAATAGGATAAGAATAAACCTGGTGTCGTCCATGATTCCTGTTCTTTCTGACAACAAAGCACTTGAATGCGACAAGCTCGTAATCACAACTTCCGATAACACGCAAAGGCGTTGTTTCTCCGTAATTTATGATTAAAGACTTAATTTCTCTGAATCTCCTGCACTGTGCGGTTACTACAGCCGTACAACGTGACACATATATAGCTGCAAAGTGATGGTGCAGCTGCTTTACAATAACATAATTTCCATAGAGACGTTTAAATTGGCTGACAGAAATAGCTAAAGGGCCATAATCACACTCTTGGGATTTGTACATCCACTGTGTTTTTTTTACCTTTCCAGTATTTTCTGTCTATTTTCTTTTCTCAAGCGGAGCTGCAATAGCAAACAGGCGCAGATGAAAGGTGCCTTGTTGGCGAGGCAGGTCCATGTTTCCGCGGTGTCACTCCTCATTAGCTGCCAATGACTGACTCGGATTTGCCATGGAGGAGACAACCTCAAAATATCTGCCTCTGCAAATATCTCACACTCGATGTGTAAATGCCAATGGGAACTCTATAGCCCTGGTCTGAGAGAAACCTCGGATATGAAGAATGACAAAGCCAAAGACTGACATATTCCAAACCCAGTTCAGCTGCTTGCTAATATGAAGGCTAATTATTAATAGTACAGCCTCATTTCACCTCTACAAAACTAGGGGGAAAAATCTGCCGTTTTGAAATACTTTTTATTTTATTTTAAATAACACAAGGAAACAATTTCATTTGTTAAATGTCCAATCCAGAAATAATATTTACAACATTAAAATTCAAAACATGTTGTCATTGTTCTAACGCCATATATTTTACTTTAAAAATCATTAACCCTAAGTATGAGCAATACAGTAGCAAACACTACTAACCAGTGGTCTGTAAATTACACAGCATTTCATATTTAGTTGATTGACACATGACAGCAGTGGAGAAATGTCTGGAGGCAGTTGTACTGCGATTGTATGAATTATGTTGTGCTATAGCTATTGAATTACCATTACCTTCAATTTAGAATTAATTATACGTTATGTATTATTCAGGTTAATTATGAATCTTCATAGTTAAAGGGGTGGTAAAGTATGATTTCACTTTTCTAACTTTAGTTAGTGTGAAATGTTGCTGTTTAAAGATAAACAACACCTGCAAAGTTACAACGCTCAAAGTTCAAAGCAAAGGAAGATATTTGCTTTTAAAGAAAAGGACTACAATAAAAACGGCTGGTAGGGACTACACGACATTCCTCCTGGGTTAGTGACATCAGCAACCATAAAATGTACATAAGCCCTGCCCCCGGGAACACACAGTCCATGTTGAGAAGAGGAAAAGTTGTTGTATAAGAGTACATTTGTGAGTCAGCTCAAACTTTAGCATCCATCTTTTCACATAAATCACTCTGTGTGCATCTCACAACAGTTCCTATACGAGCGATTTAGAGATTACCATGACATTACCATATGCTAATTGAAGATATTTAACTCCACATCAGCAACATAAATTCATCAACTAACCATCCAGAGACGTCCTGTTGCATTCTACATGTTGTCACTTCTTCTTGAGTCAATCCATCTTTGTCTGACTCCATTTTAACATTAAAGGCAGAACAGTTTCTGTCATTTTAGTGTGTCTGCGTGAGGTAATCGCAGCTGCTAACACACGCAAGCTCTTGAAACCCTGCCCTCTGCAGCAGCTCATTTGCATTTAAAGGACCAGGCACAAAACAGTGCGTTTTTGCAAACCCTCAAAAAGTGACAACTTTAACATGCTATATAAAAATATCTGTGGAGTATTTTGTGCTAAAACTTCACACACACACACACACACACTCTGGGGACATCAGAAATTTATTTTACAGCTTGTGAAAATGGCATTTTACCACCCCTTTAAGTCCTCTGGGAGGTATAAAAAAAATAGTATAGTTTCTGTTTAGCTAATAGTGAACTATCACATTCGACTAAGCACTATAACTTACTCATTCTTTAATCAGAGTTTCTTGTTAATAGTTAATAATAGTAGTTACTATATTGTTAATATTGCGTTACTCATTTGTTCCTGCAGTTAATCATTAATGATGGAACAGTATTCTAAAGTGTTACCGAATGTTTTCATTTATTATTAAATGATGGCATATTGAAAGCAAACTAAATTTTATTTTGGTTTATAAGTACTAAAAGCTGGAAAAGCCACACCATGACCCAATACATCTCAAAGAGGTTTATGTTTTAAATTGAATTTCCTGTTCATTGCTTTATGTTGATGTCCAAAATATTGTTTCATTCATCTCTGAAACATATCTTCCACAGGTACGTCCACACAGAAAAACATCTGGATGATCAGTAAACAGATTTGTTGCGCTAACATCAGCAGTGTGTAAATGCTTGGGACATACTGCAGCTATAGCTTGTGAAGAACTGACAGTCCAAATGCTCCACCCATGTCAACGGCAGCTCCGATTAATTAAATGTGCCGTCTGACCTTTACTATTGTGTGGAAAACACAGGGACATGTGAGGAGAAAGGACAGATTTCTGGCCAAGGGCTCAATCTAAAGCAGGTGCACAGATGGCTTAAACACATTCCGACATGTTTAATGCAGGAGATGTTATACAAACACATCTGTCAGAAAAAAACTGTCACATGAGAGGGTTCTTATGGTTCCTGACTGATGTGAAAATGCCTATGATTAGATGTAAACTTAAAGGATTTGAGAGGCACATGTGTGCCATGATTTTTATATAGACTGAATGATGAAAGTAAGACACATATTGAACGACTCAAATCCGCAGTTTAATTTGAACCTGAATATGATTTCACAAGCTTTAATGCAGAAACATATTAAATATAAGTAAATAAAGCCTAATACAAGCTGAAAACCTTCTGTAAAATCAACAAGACTGTAAAGGAAAAATTCAGCCCAAAAGGAATGTTATGAAGTAATATACTTTTATGTCATTCCAAGCCAATACGATTTTCTTTTTCCTATTGAATACAAGGAGAATTTTTAAGATATTTTTCAGTAAAAACCTTCCTCTGCCCAGCAACTTTAAAATCCCATCCCATTCTCCACCCTGCATATTCATCTTAGCAGATATTGAGCTGTATGTTCTTCACATTGTCATTTTGTTTTTTACAGAAGAAAATAACAGCATAGGGTTGTGAAAAAGAGATCCAGAACTTGATACAAATCTTAATAGTGTCTAGGCCTCCTATACTTGTTTATGTTAAAAACTTAATTTAAAGAGTACTTTCAAGACCATTTCTTTACAAGCATATATATACACTTAAAAAAAAAGTGAACTTTGTAATAATGTCAAATTAAAAGATACAGGTAAAAGTATTTACATCTCTGTTTACAAAAAATACACTTTTTTTATGTGTTGACTAAAATACTACAACAAATGTAAGATTATGATTTTAACTTTATTGTTAAATTTGATATTAAAGGTATTATATTTTAAATGTAAATTGCAACTTCATTACAAATACATTTAAATACATTACATACAAGTTTCAACAGTGTTTACATTTGAGTAAAATTTAGTGTACCATAAATGCTTCTCAGTACATTCTGCAGTGCAAGCATATTTCAAATACAGTAAGTAATTATGAAATGATATATAATGATTTACTTAAGTCCTACTAAGTGGGTACATTCAGTTTGCACATAAGTACCGGTCCGGTATATTCTTTTAAAGTACATCTGTCATAAGAATAATTTTTAAAAGTAAGTTGAAGAGTTCTTTTACACAAAGGTTGCAACGACATGAGAGTATAGATGACAGAGCATCATTCTTGTATAAAATATTTATTTAATGTCATCATCAACAAAATGGAAAAAGGAAATAATTGGACTACACTGACATGTCATCAGTAAAAACACGAGTACATTAACAGTCACACACAGGTTGAGGTTCAGAAGCTGCTGTGCTTGACCAGGTCTTTCTTCATTTCATCATATTGAGCACTGAGTCGGCCCACAGCTTTAGCGTGCTCCTCATCCACCTCCTCCTTCAGACGAGACTGCTCCTTCAGGAACTCCTCCCAGTCCTGCTTCCGCCTCTCCACACACAACTGAAGATGTGTGCTCTGATCACACACACACACACACACACACACACACACACACACACATCAACACAAGTTACTCATTAGGAAAATTAGGCCTATATATTAAAGCCGATAAATACATGATTATTTCCTCCAGCTGAGACACTTCAGATCTGCACTGTTTGCCATTATGAATTGCTTGACATATCTATATATATATATTTGTAATCACAAAAATAAAAAATATAGTTAAGTCCAACATGTGCAGCGATTATAATGAGAAGACTTAGACTACTGTAAAATAATTTTGTGAATTGTGCGCCTGTGTTTTAGCGCGTTGTTACGGCATAAGTTACACCTTTATGACTAGCACAGTCAAGTTCACTTGTGCATTTAGTCTTTTGTACAATTTTAACTTATGTTAAGTTTGTGTATTTGCTTTGGTTAAGTTAATTAAAGCAGTAGTAAAGCGCTTCAGTTTACCGGTGATCATCTTTAGCTTCACCTCATGCAATGTACAACATTAATAACTACTGTATGATTTGGACTGATATACATTACATTATAAAGAGAACAATATTGTGATAAAAAGTTTAAATTATTTTGGTTTAGTTGCCGTGTTTCAGCGCGTTGTTACGGAAAGAGCGCATCCTCAACAGGAGTTACACATTCTGACAAGCACGTAACTTCTTGTGCATTTGCGTCTTTATGTGCAGATATAAGTTGTAATATTGTGTTTATGTTGCATACATATCTGGTTAATCTTATATAGGATATGTTACGTTGAGTTAATTAACTCGCTAACAAAGTACTTCAATTAACCAGTGTTTATTCAGCTCTTCAGATTCAGCGCACGCAGCTCAAACAACAATGCTGTTATTTGAAACAGTAATATTAAATATGTTTCTGTTTAAAAACATTAATGAATTATTGATAATAACTAGCAGTTTTATTTTTCATCAACAATATGGTTTAATTGCAATCATTTTATTATTGTCTGTGCAATGGCTATTCTATTTTATTTATCCATGGCACATGCAATTTGATTTTTTATACATGTTGTCCAATAAAAACATTTAGGTAATATATCTTTTTCTGATAAATAAAGTTGGTTATAGGAGTGTAAAATGTATTTATTTATTTTTTTTATTAAGTTGCGATCAACAAAATTGTGTTTCCCTCCTATTATTTATTTTACTTTTGATTTAATGTAATTCTCTAAAATGTGCAATCTACACTGATTTTATTTATGATTTGGCTCAAACCTTAAATTTTTATTTAATAATCATCATCAAAAATATTTATTTTTCCAAAGACAAAAAGTAAAAAAGATTATATATTATAAAGACCACATAGATTAAGAGAGTAACATTTTTTAAATTATTATTATTATTTTTAACAAGATGGTGTTCAGTTATGTTAGGTTTTAGAACAGTTTAAATTACACTGGGTTACAATTGTGGCAAAGAGAGGAGCTTTTGCTTACGCCGAGGACGGATACATAAAGAGGATGTTTATGCTGCTTTACTCAAGTATCAATAAATACTAAAGCTATTTAGGAGATCTACCTTTATGCAAAGTTTATGTTGTGCCCTATGTAATGATGCATTTCTGTTTTCCTCATGTACCTCTTCAGCCTCTAGCTCCCTCTGCTGGATCCTCTGCGCCATATGATTTGCTGCTTCAACTGCAAATAGAAAAGCACATCAAGACAATGTCAATTATTCCCATGAATAGACAAATTATTTCAACAAAAACACATTCTCTCATTCAGGGAGACAGACAGATACAGGGGTCGACAATAAAACTGAAACACTGGCCAATATAGTGTTGGAGGTTTCAATCTTCACTGATTTTACATCCCATCAGTCAGTGCAGAGGGTGAAAGTTGAATTAGCAGAGCAATAGCACAGATGTACATCAAATATTGCAATCCACACGTAATGGGATACATATCAGTGTTCAAAAGTGGACATATTGCTGGTGTGTGTCCCGCTGGCTCATCTGTGACTAGGACAGCAAGTCTTTGTGGTGTCTCAAAAAAGCCACGGTATCCCGGATAATGTCGGCATACCTCCACGAAGGACAAACCACATCCAACAGGAGTAACTGTAGACGTCGTCTGAAAGGGATGTCCGGGTACAATTGGGCTGCAATATCATGGCATTCTCTACTGTGCTTGATGGGCATGTCACTGCCAAGGACTAGCAAACCATTCTGGAGGGCCATGTGCACCTAATGGATCAAACATTGTACCCTGGCCTAAAGGTGAGGATGACAATACACCAATACAAGACTGGAGACAGAATGGTGTGATGAAAATGAAAGTGAAGTTCAACATCTCCAATGGCCTGCACAGTCACCAGATCGAAATATTTTTGAGCTACTTTGGGGAATTTTGGAGGAGCAAGTCAGAAAACGTTTTCCTCCACCACCATCACATTGTGACTGTTCTAAGAAGAGAAATAGCTCAATATCCCACTGGCCACAGTGCAGGATCTATCATTCCTAAGATTGCTGTATTGGCTGCAAAAGGAGGCCCTACACCATACTAATAAATGATTGTGGTCTAAGACCAGTGGCCTGTTGCACACAGTTTCAGTTGCTACCCAGGGAAGTTCAAGATTTGTTTGAGCAAACTCTGTTTTTTCGGGCTCAAGAAGGTGGATTCGTTTTTAGCGTGTTTCGTCACCATGGTAACGTACGCTACATGGCTAACCTGCTGCAGACCGGAGCAGGTTTTATTCTGGGTTAGAGATCGCAAACCCGAACTGGACCAATCAGTACAGTGACATGTATCGGATGCAATAAAGCCACTCCCCTGTATCTCTCGCTGTAAATTAAAGCAGTTTATAGTGATACAACTTTAAAAACAAAATGTCTAATTTTTTGCTGCTAATTATTTTTATTTGTGCATTATATGAATTATAATTACTTTTAATTCATATAATATATTCATATAATTATTATAGCCTATTAATTGACAAGTAATATTAAACTTTGCTTTTAAAATATAAATATAATACATGCATTCATTCATATATAATGCTTTTAAACAACATATTCATTTGAGCTTGTGAACCTATAATTATTAGGTCTATTTCTTTGATTCACATCATGCATTGATATAGTCAGATATTTTCTTTCAGCTGCCGTCTCAAACTTTCGCTGCAGCAGCAGATCTTATTTCTGCTTTGCAAACGCTTATAATTTCATGATCATTTTCAAATTGATCTCTTAATCTTCAGCAGAGAAGTGAATTGCACCGTCTCTCACGGGAGAAGTTCTAGAATGCTCCGTGTGATTGGCTGTTTGCCGCACTTGTCACACTTTCAGGTGCACGCGCTTCAAAGTTAATCGCAAACCCTGGCCTGGATCAAACCGGAGTTGACAGAGAACGTTTATACCGAGCTTTGTGAGACCGCTGAATCTGAACTAAACCAGGTTGGATTTATAAACTCAGAGTTTGTTCAGCTAGCTTTGTGCAACAGGCCACGGGTGTTTCAGTTTCATTGTCCAACCACTGTAGATTATTACACAAACAGTGGCCCTTCACTCTTCCTGTTCTGTCTGACACTTCATCACACTCTTTATTATAATACCAAAAGAAACTTACGTCGTGTGAGAGCGTCACACAGTTTCTCATGCATATTCTCAGTGCACCGCGGCAGATCATGCTCATTAGTGTCCGACGTCATCTTATTCAGCTTTTCAAGTAGACGGCATTCTCTGAAGGCACGCTTCTCCTGAGGAAACACACACATTTGTATGTGTAAATTCGGTTGTTGTTTTATTTATTCATTTTAAAAGTAAGTATCAGAGTAAAATGTATTCAAAGGTAATGTAATAAAACCAGGCCTGCCTCAAACTCCCTGATGAAGTATCTGATTTCACCTTGCAGGACCGGCCTGTGATCAATCAGTCTGGACTGAATATCACCAACATCTGTGACGAAACAAATACTGTGACATTAAATAAATATCACAATTTAAAAAAAGAGTAGCAAATCAAACAAGACATCTAATGTGTTTTAAACTACATTCATTGAATGAATTATTTTATGTTAGGTGATAGTAAAAACAATTAGATATGTTAGATACACTATGACAAATGTGTCTTTAATGCTTTAAAAATGACAATATTTCTAGTTAATAGCATTAATAAACATTACTGGATTTCATAATGATTCATCATTATAATTATGCATTAAGTTTAATATTTGAATTATATTATAACTAATCTAAAAATGTATTATTATAATTGATACATAATACATAATCCTAAATATTTTTGTGCATTTTGATGAGCAGTCAGCAGCATTTGTACTCCTCATATTTATATAAATGTATACTAGTGTCATTATTTAGCTTAATTCAGTGTAATTGTTTAGCAACTTCCCTCGAACGAGCTAAGTAACTTTAGAGGTCTATTTAGCAAGCTCACTATGATTTGATTCGCAGCAATTGACAAGTGCTGATATCTGCTAGTGTAAATATCAATACACTTGAATCTCGAATCGCTTTATATTGACTGCAAATAAAAATGTTTAAAATGCATAACACTGCACATTATCAACAACATAACTCACCCTTAACTATCTTCTCCATCATCGAGAGATGATCTGACAGCCTTACACGATGATATTTATTATTCTGTCAAAATGTTTTCAATCCACAAACTCTGATGACCGGGGAATGTAAATGAGTGAAATGCAGAATGATCCAGACAAAAGTGGGGTTCACAACACATACTTCAAAAAGTCACGTGCAATAACAGGAAATAACTGCAAAATAAAAGCCCTAAAGTGAAATTCAAAATAAAAGCGGCTTTATAAAACAAAAGTCCCCACAGGACAAAGTTACCTAAAAACTTTGCAACAGCCCTGTTTAAAGTTACATGAAATTTAGACTCCTGCTAAACTGAGGACAAACAACAATGAACCATAGACTTTATTGTATGTAAAAAAATAAAATAAAAATAAAACATGAGAGTGAGTAAATTATTTTATATATATATATATATATATATAAATATATATATATATATATATATATATATATATATATATATATATATATATATATATAGCATTAATAAACATATATACTGTATATATATATATATATATACACACTCTAAAAAATGCTGGGTTGTTTCAACCCAATTTTGGGTAAAATATGGACAAACCCAGCCGTTGGGTTAAATTTTTACATTACATTTTTAACCCAACATTTGGGTTTGTCCATATTTTACCCATAATTGGGTTGAAATAACCCAGCATTTTTTAGAGTGTATATATATATATATATATATATATATATATATATATATATATATATATATATATATATATATATATATATATATATATATATATTATATATATACACAGCTACTTCTAATAATACTGGCATTAATTAATTGATAATTCATATATATATGGTGTATAAGTAGCTTTATAGAGGTTCCGAATATTACCAAGATCCAGTCTCTCTGCTGCCCTCTGCAGCGCGTCTGAAGTGATGCTTGTTTATAATTAATAACTTTTTTAATCTAGCTTTATTCTTATGCTAAGTATTCTCAAATAACGTCTAAAAATGTAAAGAACATTTGACATTCAGTCATTTGTAACTGCATCATTTCATTCAGATTAGCCTTTTGTCTGCTTTAGGTTTGAAGAGATAAAACTCGACCTGGCAGACCTGAGACTGGATGTCCTTTAAAGATGTGTTAATGTACAGTGGGCTCACATAACAGTTGCCAAACAGACATTATGGTTTGAAAAAATAAAAAAATAAAATAATAATACAGGCCTACTCTGAATGGGAATACTGACGCAGCCATGAACTTTACAACAGCATTTTATTTATTCATTTGAACAGCAAGTGTCAGAATAAAAGGTTATATAATAAAAGCAGGCCTTCCTCCAGTTCCCTAATGAAGTATCTGATTTCTCCCTGCAGGACTGGCCTATGATCAGTCAGTCTGGACTGCTTTTTGCCTTACAAAACAGGGTGTGGGATCATTCATCAGAACATTTGACTTTTTCCAGGTACCCTTGCGTCTCTGTGCTACTTCCTCGGATACAAGTGATTTTGCAGTAGCAGCCCAGCCGTAAATTCCATCCTGGTCAATCCCAGTTTCATTTTTTTATGGATCACCTGGGTGCTGGTGTTATTCAGTTGTTTTAGAGACTGTAGTTTGTGAAATTTAGCAGCTGTGTGTCCATATAAGTGAGCGCTGAATTCATTCAATCTGCAAATCAAATGTTCAACGTGATGCATTATTTGAGCCTGCATAGTGTGCTGGCAGAGTTAACTCAGAAGAAGTAAATAATATTATCTCTGCAACCTATTTACTACTGCAAATGACATTATCAAAATTGTTAGTAACGTACATTACCCGTTTTTAATGTAATCTGACTTCTTTTTGATTACTTTTAGATTTTCCAACTTCTTTATTACATTGATTTGAACAGTACAATCTTGTATATTGTTAAAAACATGATCTATTTTTTTTTTGTTATCAACAACATGAAGTTCATTAAACATTGCATTATGTCAGGGTTTAAGGGTTTGTTAAAGAACTGCAGGGGGTTCGTAAATTGATGAAAAGTAAATAAATCTTAAAAATGTTAAATAAAAAAAGAATAATTTTAAAATTAAATTAATCAAAATAAAACAGTACCTAACATTTTTTTTTATATTTTAGTTGTTTATGCAGTGGGCCTCTCAATTTTCTACTTAATTATTGTCAGCTAGTGGCAATTTCTGCCACTGTGTGTGCAATTTCACAAAATAGACAATTTTTTTTTTAGAATGTTTAGGGAGAATATACAAATGAATTCTAAATAATTTACTGCCATTTTATTAAGTAATCATGTAATCAATAAAAAAGTAACTTTAATCTGATTATGAGTATTTTAAAATCTAATCTAATCTAGGATTTATATTTTGGAATATGGTTATGTAATCCATATTACATTAAATGAGATACTACCCAGCGCCGAATGCCTGTTATACTGTATATCACCATAATTCAATCTCACAGAAATGATCTTTTAATATTTATGCAAGTGGATCTTAAGTAAGTTCTTGTATTAATAACCTCACGGCTTGCAACATTTTATCTACCTAATCAAAACATTTTTTGCAACACATTTGTTTATTTATATTTGTATATTATTTATATTTCAGCTTTTCTTAAAAAAAAAAAAAACACAATTTACATTGGCACTAGATGGAGACAAAGTATTACTTAGCTACGATTTTCTGGGATACTTTAGGACTGAACAGTGATGACAGTGAGGAAAAATAAATGAACACTCCAATACAACACATATTTAAGTTCATATGAACATTTTTCTTTATCCAGGTTTATATATGTTCTGTGTAGAATTATAATAAACATACATCTGGTTTAAAATATTTATATTTAAATAAAATGATGAAGCCACGTGAATTGAGAGATATGCACAGTATTAACAATGAACTCTATATTAAAAGTGTATTTATGTATGTACATCTGAAGATTCACACAATCCTCGAAAAATATGTATTTCACGTGTTCAAATGCACCATTACTGTTTCAGTCCCTGCTACAATACACTCTCATTACACTCTTTACTGCCATTTATTTACAATTATTGCAGTACATATTGAAATATTCGATTTCCTTTTAGCAAGGCATGAACTTATTTAGCACAATAGTAATAATATTGGGTTTTCTTAAAAAAAGAAGAAGAACATTTACATCTATAGGAGTAAAAAAGAGAAATGTTCACAGAAACAAGATCATTGGATCATTTTAAGACTAAAAATAGTATATGTTGCGTTCAGTATGTTGAGAGTGAGAGATTATTGCTGTAATGAGAATGTGTCTCTCAGCATCATCATCTCTATTGCAGATAATGCTGAGCTTCATGAAACCAGCATCAGGGCACATATACGGGATCTGTGCATTCACAATGGCAGGAAAAGGAATTAGGAAAAGTCATCACAATTATATTTAGTCATCAATGTTTAGATGGGCGTCTCACATACTACAAACAATACATGGTTTAATAATAAGCTTTATTTGTAACTGAATGACATTTTTGTTCTTTGTTCATAATAATGACACATGTCTTTCATTTCAAATTATTCTTTAGAATTAAAATAAGATTTTATACAGTAGATCTTAAGAAGTCCCCAAAATACAGTAAAAGTGGTGATATTGTGAAATATTATAACATTTAAAATAACTGATTCCTATTTGAATATATTTTAAAATGTAATTTATTATTGTGATCGAAGCAGAATTTTCAGCATCATTCAGTCTTCTGAGTCACATGATCCTTCATAAATAATTACAATATGTTGATTTGCTGCTCCAGAAACATTTACTATTATCAATGGTGAAAACAGTTGTGTACACTTTTTTTTTCAATATTTTTTGATTAATAGAAAGTTCAAAAGAACAACGTTTATCTGAAACAGAAAGCTTTTGTAACATTGTACAAAACCGTTAAGAATTTTTTTTTTTTTTTTTGGAACTAAATAAATACTTTTATTCAGCAAGGATGCATTAAGTTGAGCAAAAGTGACAGTAAAGACATTTTTAATGTTACAAAAGCTGCCAAACACATAAATAAATAACATTTTAAAATAAATTAAAATAGAGAACGATTATTTTATATTGCAATAATATTTCTTACTGATCCCAAACTTTTGAACAGCATGTTTATACAGTCATACTTTTTTTCCAGGATTCTTTGATAAATAGGAAGACAGCATTTACAGTATTTACAAAATAAATATTTTCTCTCTTTTTCATGAGTGTTAAATAGCTCAAAGTAAAAAAAAAAATGACACCAAACTTATATACAGTGGCCCTGGGGCTAATTGTCACAGGCATAGACATGTATAGAAAGGCTAGATGGCTCAAGGCGGAGTCAGCTGTGTCGTCACTTGGCGGCCATCTTAGGTCAGGAGACTGCGCTGCTGCTCCCTGCTGCTGTGGACGGAAGGTGAGTGACAAATGCTCGTAACTTGCTGAATTCTTGACGGACAGTGTTGGGTATAGTTACTTTGGAAAGTAGTTAATTAGGTTACAACGTTACCATCAATTAAAAGTAATCAGTTACGTTACTGCGTTATCTATTCATAAAAGTAACGCGTTAGAGTACTCATGCGTTACCAAAAATTAAAAGCCGTTTGATTAAAAATAACGAAGTTACTGATTACTTAACGCACAAAACTAACGCGTTAAGTTACACATTTCACGAAAAAGGTAATTAGAGTACTCTAACGCGTTACTTTATAACGTGTTACCCACAACACTGTTGACGGATTTACAAACGGTTTGGTTTATTACAAACCTTATTAACGTGGCTATGATTTGTGCTGATGCCGATGTTTAATAAACTCCGTGGCTATAATTTTTCACAAGTATGCAGTTAAATAGCCGCATCCCTGACGTTTATGACACACCAAGCCGTTTGAAAATCGGTTGAAAATTGAGCAAAATATAGTTATTTCAGCACTACATGCACAATAGACTTTAATGTTATAACTGGACGAGCGATCCTGTCCTAAGATGGCCGCCGTGTGACGTCGTCGGGTTCCATTGGCTCTCAGCGCCGGTAAGCCATCTAGCCTTTCTATACATGTCTATGGTCACAGGGATATAGTGATGTGGTTTTGAGTCACAAGTCCAATAACACAAATGTGGTTTCCAGCAGTGGTTTTGTATGCGGGTTTCAAATAATTCCTGAAGCTCAAACAGAAGAGCATGGCAGAAGCAATGAAAGGAATGCAATGAAACTTTAGAATAGAAGCATCTGCCGAATGTAAATGTAACTCCATCTAACATTCATTGTGTCATGCTTCATTATTATTTTACGTTTTATTTTGGTACACTCAAAAAAATGCTGGGTTGTTTCATCCCAATTTTGGGTCAAATAAGGACAAACCACAACCATTGGGTTAAAAATGTAATTTAAAATTTTAACGCAACGGCTGGGTTTGTCCATATTTGACCCAAAATTGGGTTGAAACAACCCAGCATTTTTTAGAGTGTATGATAGGCTGTTTAATTGCAAGTTCCCAGTGACAACTTGCCCCATATATTATGACAATATGCTCTGCTTTTGGGGTCAACGTGTGTTCTTAATTAACATCCAAATAACGGTCTGAACTTAGCTAAAATTCTGCATTATTTTCAGGTAACACATGCATGTGCCTCAGTGCAGGCATTTTCCATTGCTTGGATAACAGTTACTTTGTAATAGTGGTTTGCGTGTGGTAAAATTATGACCCTATCAGTATCAGCACATTGCAACACAGATCATTTACCAGGGATTTTGACTGTAACATACTGACCAGAGCCGGCTCTAGCCCTTTGGTTGCCCCCCTAGGCGAGATTGAGTTTTGCTCCCCCGTAACGTAACGGCAACCCTAGAGGGAGCCAATCCGCAACCGCATCACAAAACTCATCATCCGTCCGCCGTCCATCCGCACCAATGTTTTTGACCAATTTTCAAAACTGCACCCGCCCGCCATCCGCTGATTGGGCGATAGAAGGCGCTGCTGATGACAACTTTTAATGCTATATAAATATATATATATTTTTAAATATATATTTTGAGCTAAAACTTCACATACACTCAGGGGACATCATATATTTATTTTATATCTTGTGGAAAGGGCATTATACCACCCCTTTAATTTGTTTTTACCATAGATTGGAATAAGAAAATCTTGCACTATTGCAATATAAAATTACAAAAAAAGCAAAAGGAAAATGCTACTACTGACATTTTGTGAATGTAAAGTAATCATGTAATCAATAAAAATGTACATAGTCTGAATATGAATATTTTAAAACATAATAATCTAATTATCGAATTTTGAAATCTGATTACTTAATCCAGATTGCATTTAATCAGACAGCTATACTGTGTATATATGACCCACCTCATCACCTTTAGTGCTGACATTCAAACCACTGTAGATCCTTTACTCACTGTCCAAGCGTCTTTCAGCGAGAGATCGTAACATGGTCAATTTGAGTGCATGGCTCTCATCTCATATGAGGCTCTATTCTCCTCATCCTCTCTGCTTTCCCCTTCTTACATCATCTCCTCTTGGTCTTTCTTCAACCTTTTCTCCAGGGTCCTCATTATTTATTTGCTCTGATTTTTTTAGGACCCTTTCTAGCAAATTCATGATAGTTGTGTGAACAATGTAAATTGTATTTCCTATGCTGTGTGTATTACAAACCCAGTAGAGCTCAACATGATGCCATCTGACAAAATGGCATGAGCATTTAAGAACACAGCTTTACTTTAGATGTAGGCCAAATGTGCTAATGTTTAAAAGCTTGAACCTTGGATCGGAGAAATGAGTGTGTAGTGTTATGACAAAATTATGTCTGTAATTTGTATTAAATTATGAAAAATGTGGATTGAAAAAAATAATATGTAGGCTGTTTTAATGGTTTTGACAACACTGGCTTTAGTTTTCAGTTGAGAAAAACTGCAAATGAAATGTGTCCTCTGATCATTGGATTAATAAAATTCTTCTTTCATTTAGTTGACAGTTAAAGGTTTACAGAGTTTAAAAAAAAATGGTATCACTCCATAAACCCGGAAATAGTGTCAACCAATATTAGGTGACTGATATATTAACAAACCCCTATTTAAAAGCCTTCAGAAAATAGATAAAAATAGATAATAAAAAAAACTGTGAAACGTTTGGTGTAAGTATTACTGAAGTGGAGATTTCTGACTCTGTGCAGGAGAAAAATGGCCTTAAAAGACGTGTTGCAATTGAAATATTCAGACTCAAATATGTAAAGTGTAATAAAATAAACACTTAAATGTGTATTTTGGATGTTTTCCTTCAACTAGTCTGAAAAAATGTAACAGGTCCTGGAAAAAAACAAACAATTGCCTTGCCTTAACTTTTGTGTTTATCCAGACACTGACCCTTAGATTTAATTAACAAATATTATATAACTTGTAAACATGACACATTTTAAAAAATGATATGATTGGGATTCAAAAGAATGGAATGTAATAGTGTGCAGGCCTTGTCTGTTGCTGTAGAGCTCCTGACTCCTGGAGCGGTTAAAGAACAGAAAGTGTTTAGTAGGAGGTCTGAGACAAGCTTTACAAAACATACCCACCAGGGCCGGCTCGAACGCACACACACACACACACACACACACACACACACACACACACACACACACGCGTTTCCCCCTCCTCGCCATCTCTGGCCACGGAGCTCACATTACCCAATGGGTATCATTATTTTACAGTGAATGGCTTTCTCTCTCTCCCTCGTTCTCTTGTTTACTCGCTCTCACTGTCTTTTATCTTCCTTTTCTCGCCGCAGAGGCGGCCGCGGGGACTCGGGAGGTGGGTGGTGGCGTGAAACAGGTGGAGGACCTCTCGTGACTTGCGGCCCTGGCGAGAGCTCTCGTCCTGGGGCTGACCAACCTGCCCTACTCTCTTGCTCTGCCTCCCTCTCCGTCAGTCAGATCCAACCCTGGGCAAAAGAGCAGGTCACCAATCCTGGTACCGTTTTACCCCCTGAGAGTCCAGAGCACAGAGAGGAAAACAGCCCGTCACGGCCGGTGTCGGGAGTTAGTCTGCGCGTTCTCTCGGGGGCTGAACGGAGTCCACTGGACCCCTCCTGTAGTCTGAGAATCAACATATGCACTTATCATCATGTGCTTTTCTGGAAACCCCAGCAACCCTGTCAGGCCCGTCTGGCAATGCTAAACTGTAAAGCTCTTTGGGTGGAATCGCCGTGTCTTTCAAAATTAATGTTCACGGCAAATTTGAGAGCAAGGGAATGCGGATGTGCGCGCGAGTGTGCTCGTACTTGTCACTGTCACTTCCCCCCGCGGATTTGCGACGGTGTCCGAGTCAAACTGCCGGCAACAGGCGGAGAGATGCCCGAACCTGTGGAAGCGCGGATCCCGTGAGGAGCGCACAATCAAAGTGACAGGCCGGCGGTGGAAGTGGGGACATTCTCCGTGTGTGAGCAAAACAAGTCCTCTGGCAGCGGCTCCCCCCGCCACCTCTCTCGTCCCCTCAGCGGCCGTGTGTAGGAGTGCAGCGATCTCCTCTGACGCTTGTGGAAGTTTTAGCGGCCCGCGGTTTCCCGGACTGGATGCCGGGGGTGCCCAGGGGTGCTCGCGTTGGGAGCGGTGCCGTGCCGGATTAGGACCTTGCTGGCTGAGTTTGATGGCAGACCTGGAAAGACAAACCCTGCCAGGCACAAACTGCTCAGCCACATGATGTCAGGAGGATGAAAAAAAAAAATCTAGCCATGCAGCGGCAGAGCGCACAGACAGATGACACCCAGCAGGAAGCTGAAGCCAAATCTGTAAGCATCCACAATCCAGCTGGCTCGCCCTAGGGTACCTGTCTCACAGAGGAGACTCCACAACACCCCATGAGCTGTCAAATTAACTCACAGATCTGGAAGGACGGAAGCGATGTGTCCCCACATACTCAACAGGGGCCACTATAAAGTGCTTTAATTCGTCGTTGCCTCCTTTGCTTATAAATTTAAAATATAGGACATAATGAAACAGTAGAAAAACACAACATGCCACGCGTTCAGTAGACGGAAAGGCAAACGTTCACACCAGCTTGAGCGAACGCACACAGACATGTAGGCCTACACGCTGCTGAAATGTAAAGCCTGTGGTGGTTCACAATCATTGCCCATTGCTCTGCAGTCACCTGGGAATTGTGTTTATAGAGAAACACACTTTTCTCATTCTGCTCAATACACATAGTGACCTCATTTCCATACCGCATGTCTTAAAAGACTTTAAAGTTGCCATGAAATCAAAATGGACAATTCTTATTTTATATGGAATTATGTGCACATAATTTTGTCTTTAATTCATGTGCCCTTGTAATCTTTAATCAAAATCGCTTCCCCTCCCTCTTGCAACATCGGTTCTCTGATGATGTGTTTACTGGCGCGAGGGAAGGACATTCTGTCACTCACATGAGATCACAGAAATAGCACACGACAAGGATCCAATCAAGTCCCATCCCACATTATTACTTGTTCTAGAAGTTATACATCCATTTTATGTCGACTTTAAACAAAATGGTTAAAAAAGACACTTGAGGCCGTGTGTTGCAGTGATTTTAACACGTGAGAGATCTTAGGTGTATCGTTATTTAAAATCTATTAAAAAAGCATTGCTTTAGACGTAATTATTAACCACACATAGATCAACTAAACACACACACACACACACAATGTCAATGTGGCCAGTGTTTTTTTTTTTTTTTAAATAAGACTAGTTATTTTGTCAAACCCTGTATTTCAAGTAAATACTTCTTACTTCTGAACTGTTAGAAAATCAGGTTTCTCTTTATTTTGATGATCCCTTTTACACATTCTGTTGACTATACACAGGTTTCTTGTATACAAACAATACCGGATGCGCGCGCATCCAAGAGGCAAGACCGCTATATGTTATGCCGAGTTCTGTAAAAGAACATTGTAATTAACGTAGATTTCGCATTGTTTGTAAATTCTTGTTGACTCAATAATAAACTGCAATTTCAGAGTTGAATCTGTTTGCTTGTGTTTCATTTGCATATTAATATAACATTATGTAAAACGTTAGTTAGTTGACTAGTATAGAATTGTCCAACTAAGTTTGTGAATCATAAACACATGACATACCCTATGCATTTAGGCTAGTTTACAGCACAACAGCTCCGCGTCATCTCTGCTTCTGCTAGATATAGCCGTAAAGACTGTTGCTTTCTGCCTCTTAGATGCGCGCGCATCTATGTGATGACGTTGCACAGAAACCCGTGTATAAGTAACGTTGCACCTACATGTCTACAAACTCTCATTAGTATTTTAGTAGAGTATTAGTAGACTGCGGGTTAGGGTTAATAAGTTGACGTAGTTGCAGTTACTTATAGTCTAGATAGAATGTCTGTGGAAGGACCATCACAAAAAAAGAGTTAGCAGATATTAAGCATACAGTCTGCTAATACTCTACTGGGACATGTATTTGACATAGTTGCAAAGTAACTTATAGTCAACAGTGTGTTAAAGGGGACCATCAAAATAAAGTGTTATCACTCTGCAGGGAGTCAAAACAGGCTTAAAGGTGTGGTCACATTTATAGTTGTTTGGGAAATTTCAAAGTTGTTAAGTGGTTTTATCATAACCAATTCCTGATTTATGCAGCTCAACAACATTTTGTCACACATCATTTTTTGTATTCTAGGGTATTTCCGATAGTGATGGATGACTGTAGGAATTTGGAAAGTCTATACGAAACAAAGTCATGGGTTTCCCCTTAGGTGTTGCTCTTGTACATTTTAAAATGTATCATAATGGGAATAAGTTTTTTAAAGATTTTTACTTATAATAATTTCTTTAGGAGTGCCATTCATTTTGGCACGTTTTTGAGAAATTTGAATGTTATTTAAAAAGTATTTTACTTCAATTTAAGGTTAACTTTTTATGAATATTTGGAATTAAATACTAAAGGATATCTAAATGAAGTGTGAACTTGTGAATTGTGGAGTGCGCTGTATATTTAAATTTGTATGAATTTCTTAACAAAACTTTTTAAAACGTGTTGAAATGGATGGCAAAGTAAAAGCTGAGACTCTTTGCCACCAAAACTCTGCCTTTGTTCACAATAACAAAAGTGAAACTGGTTTTAGATCTAGTTTGGGCGAGCAATGGCACCTCTCTTTGTCCTTTCATACATCTCAGATCCAAATCATCTGTTTATTTAACAAGAAACACTCCATGAAATTATATTATATATAATTATATTATAGATAATAACATACCACATTAAGTCAGGGGTCGTGTTATCAAGCACTAAAGAGAATGTCACATGTTTATGTGTGAGTGTTTGACTATGGCAAAAGAGTCCTGGTAGGTCAGTCACAAGATGAAAGAAATAAAAATCACAAAGTGAAATCAATCAGTTAACAGAAATATTGCAGTTATGTACATCTTGGCTGTTTCTCGAAGCTGGATGTGGGTGACAGTAGCTTCATTGTGGTGGGTGTCAAGTTAGCGGCATAAAATACAGCTATAACCTTTCCACCCACAGCAAACTCATCCCAAATATCTTTGATTATGGAGCAGTACAGGCCCTCAGGGGCCACAGGGCTTCCAGTTCAAACACTTTGGGCTCAGAAATGGAAGCGTTGAGGAGAGCAGCCCAATAATAACTGTGGCGATGATGAGGGGAGTTAAGGAGAGTGATGAGGAGAACAAGAGATTACGCCGCAGCGCAATAACAGTCGCTTTGTCCCGCGTCCTCACACCCTGCAGACGGGTGCAAATGTCGATTTCACGCCAGCCTCGAGCGTATGTGTTTTTCAAAGGGCCAAGAATCAGCAGTTTGTCATGTGCGCTTAAATATAGCCCACAAAATGAAGCTCTACAAGGAGTCTCTAACAAGCGGATGATGGCTCATCGTACAATATGATTCCCTTGAGCTGAATGACTGAAGGGCTGAGCAGGATGAAGCATCCTCAGTCATGGATCCAGACGGCCCACAGGTCTTCCTCTGAGTGGAAAGTGAACACTTCCTCTGCCGAACCCTACAGCGCTGCACATTTCTCAAAGCACTGTTAGGGTTTTTAAAATCAGATGTAACTAATGTCATAGTACGGCAATTAGCAAGGACTAAGAAGTTATCTTTTTAATTTCTCTCACATATTTTTTTTTTCTATATTGTCAAGAGCAACATACAGTCACCCCAAGAAGCATTTTGACACTAATGTCACGCTTAAATGGTTTGAATATCACTGCATTATAAAAAAAACTTGGCAACGTGTAAAAAAATGATAGGCCTACCTACAAGTATTGGGAGAACAAGTATTTGATACTATCGATTTTGCAGGTTTTCCCACTTACAAAGCATGTAGAAGTCATAGGTACTCTTCAACTGAGTGGCGGAATCTAAAACAAAAATACAGAAAATCACATTGTATGATTTTTAAGTAATTAATTTACATTTTACTGCATGACATAAGTATTTGATACATCAGAAAAGCAGAACTTAATATTTGGTACAGAAACCTTTGTTTGCAATTACAGAGATCATACATTTCCTGTAGTTCTTGACCAGGTTTGCACACACTGCAGCAGGGATTTTGGCCCACTCCTCCATACAGACCTTCTCCAGATCCTTCAGGTTTCAGGGCTGTCGCTGGGCAATACGGACTTTCAGCTCCCTCCAAAGATTTTCTATTGGGTTCAGGTCTGGAGACTGGCTAGGCCACTCCAGGACCTTGAGATGCTTCTTACAGAGCCACTCCTTAGTTGCCCTGGCTGTGTGTTTCGGGTCATTGTCATGCTGGATGACCCAGCCACGACCCATCTTCAATGCTCTTACTGAGGGAAGGAGGTTGTTGGCCAAGATCTCGCGATACATGGCCCCATCCATCCTCCCCTCAATATGGTGCAGTCGTCCTGTCCCCTTTGCAGAAAAGCATCCCAAAGAATGATGTTTCCACCTCTATGCTTCACGGCTGGGATGGTGTTCTTGGGGTTGTACTCATCCTTCTTCCTCCAAACACGGCAAGTGGAGTTTAGACCAAAAAGCTCTATTTTTGTCTCATCAGACCACATGACCTTCTCCCATTCCTCCTCTGGATCATTCAGATGGTCATTGGCAAACTTCAGACGGGCCTAGACATGCGCTGACTTGAGCAGTGGGACCTTACGTTCGCTGCAGGATTTTAATCCATGATGGCGTAGTGTGTTACTAATGGTTTTCTTTGAGACTGTGGTCCCAGCTCTCTTCAGGTCATTGACCAGGTCCTGCCGTGTAGTTCTGGGCTGATCCCTCACCTTCCTCATGATCATTGATGCCCCACGAGATGAGATCTTGCATAGTGTCTTTTATACATGTAACTAGTTCAAACAGGCGCAGTTAATACAGGTAATGAGTGGAGAACAGGAGGGCTTCTTAAAGAAAAACTAACAGGTCTGTGAGAGGTGGAATTCTTACTGGTTGGTAGGTGATCAAATACTTATGTCATGCAATAAAATGCAAATACATTTTTTAAAAATCATACAATGTGACTTTCACGAGTTCACACTTACAAATAAGTCAGATGGAATAAATGGTATGCATATTTGGCGTGCTGTCCGAGGAGAGGGCTCCGGGCTCGGTATTCGGCCCGAACCCAGAGTACTCCCCCCGTATTGCTGGTTTAGGAAGTAACCAGGCGAGTGTGAGGAGATGGGGTGGTGGAGGGATGCTGAAAAACTGTCGAGGAACGTTGGTGAGTCAAATGAGTATGTATATAGGTCTCCACTCATGCTGATTGGATAGAAATGTTGATTACTGATTGTTGACAGCTGGTTGGAATGATGTGATAATTGGATCAATTATTTGAACGTGCTCCTCCCGAACTTTGTTTATAAAACATCATTTCTGGATTTTTGTTTTAGATTACCTCTTTCACAGTCGAAAATTACAGAGGTCTACATGCTTTGTAAGCCTGCAAAATCGGCAGTGTATGAAATACTTGTTCTCCCCACTGTATATATTTTTTTCAAGAGACAGACACCTTTTTCTTTTACACTCTCCACATTTTCACACAATGTACATTTATGCATTACTGACGCTAAGGCGTGCATTCTCGTTTAAAGTCACCTGTCAGGCCCGACAATAAGGACTGCCCTATGGCCTGCGGCCAGTGTGAAATACGCTACTGTTACTGATCCCAATCCCAGTGCTGAATTGTCACAAAACTTTATCAGTTACACGTGTTTTAAATCTTGCCCTTTAAGCATTCACAGGAGAAAATACTTCAGTATTCAGGCGTTGTATGATACGTTTTCTGAGAGAGAGTTCTTTTTTGCTTCTTTTGGTACAGATACAATTGTGTCAAAATGCGCACAAAAGTGTCTCCTGAAACAGAGCAGTTCCCACTTTGTCAGGACAATCTGTTGTTTGTGGATCACAACTTGTAAGTATGTCTTTGTAGTTGCATTTTCTATTAACAGTTCCAATTATAAGTTTTATGTTGATGCTACAATATACAGTAGACAAAGGGCAAAGCTTTGCCTCCGCTTGCCTGCTAGCAAAACATTAGTGTTGATAGTGTTTACTGTAAGCTCTGGCTCTACTGTAAGACTGTTCGCCGCCCCTTAGGAAAATTAACAATGGTTTTGTGATCGATTACTGTTTGTATTACCATAGTTTTCCGACAAGTATCATGATTATGGTGTATAAATAATCATATGAAATCTGGTCTGTATGATCCTCTTAACATTCTTAAGTCTGAATCAGGCTTGAATTCGTTTGAAATTGACACCATCCTTAATATCTACACCTGAGCAGATGAAACTCACGGTTATGGTAAGGGGTGTGACATTTCCCGAACACGCGCGAACCGGTGCCAATCAGAACACACTGGGCCAGCTAACCAATCACAGCACATTTCGTATTGCTGAAGGATGGGCTTCATCGAATCAGGAACAATTGGCGTGTTCGAGCCAGACTAGAGGGGTGCTGTAATAAAATATGACGAAAAAAAATACGTTTTTTGAAAGCATATTCTAATACACCCCCAAAACAAAATCAAGACTTCGTAAAAGAGCATAATAGGACGCCTTTAATAAAATGTGGCCACGAATAACCTGTTGCCTTCTTGTCAGGTATTGTGCATCATTGCAATGCAACTGAACAAATCAAATCAAAGAGGATGACCTGATATCAGATCTCAATTTACAATTTAATTGCACCTTTCTTCCGCTATCTTCACAAACAAGAGAGATCTGTTCTCCTCCATACACCACCTCCTCTGGTTGCCCCCTTTGCCCCACAGGTCTTGCCAGGGAACTTTAGCAAGACCTCCTGTGTTAATATCTTCTGATAGGATATCTCGGGGCTGCTGTGAGAAGTGATACTAAAAGTAATTCCAACTGAAACGGCATGACAAAGTGAATACTTTTTATGAGCTCTTCAGAGCTCCAGAGGCATAAGGCTGATAGACTGTTCACGAGTCCAGCCTGCAGTTGTTTATCTGGGTTCATGTGTCAGGGGCAGTGCATTGCCCTCAGCTACCCTCCTAATGGCCACTGGTCAGAAAACACTCAAATAACATCTCATTAGCATATCTTCTGTTCGAATCTGCATATTTGTCACACCGGTTGTGAATTTTTAATTTGTGCTTCATTATAATGCAGGTTTTAATTAATCCTGACTAATTTATTTAAACCTGGAGTGATATTAAGAGTTTTTCTCAAAGACATGATTTACTTTTTTCTTGTCACATTTCTGTAATGAACACAGAAATGCAGAAATCATGTAGATTTGGCAAAATAAACAAAACAGATAAAACAACATAAATAAACAAATAAACATGAGTTGAAATTCTTAAATGTGGTGAAACTGATTTAACTAACCAGCAGTTTTACCTTCCTGTTACATAATATGAATCATGTTTCTAATGTGTCTATTTTCAAGTAGAATTTTAATATAACTACTGTAATTAATACAACTTTAATGTGTACATAATAAGGCTTAATTTATTTCACTAACAAATATTTAATAATTCATTACACATACAAATATTTGATTAACATAACCTGACAATTTATATCTCTTTTTATAAAGATACAAATGTCCACAAATATTAAAATTTTCATTAAATTGTTTTATTATATTTTAAAATATGAAATGCTTTATTAATCTAAATAAATGTTCACTCATATAGAATGAAAAAGGAATTAAACACTACATTATTGACAGACCGATGTAGTGCTATAGGCCAATAGAGTTTTTATTTAAAACGGTTATTTAATTTTGGCAAATTGTTGATACTGACTTCAGATCAGTGAAATGGGATAGAGATATGGGTCATATGCAAGTCTACAGAACAGAGAATGAGCTGCCCAGAACATCTTCCCATCTATGTCTAAGGTGCTTTCTGTGGGCATACAGCAGCCACATCAGCGGCTGGCAGTCAGACGGCCGTCTCTGGATTAACCTTGACAGGACATGCTTTTGAACCAGAAATGTACCTTTTACTCCTGCATGACTGTGTCCCTGCTGCACGGACTTCACTGTTCACTGGCTATGTGCATGTCTGCAGGCATGAGGCTGTGGCCCAGGCACTGACTGCTCTCTCAACATACATATGCCAAACACACATTCTGACCAATCAACATGGTCTTCAATAACAAGACTAGCTCAAGACCAGACTGAGTTACCAGTGCCTCAGATATCTGTGAGTGAATGCACATTATATACTGTAAACAGTATTTTTATTTGTAGCTCTCTAAGATTTTTTTTCATTATTTTTAGTCATGCAATAAAACCCTTGAATTGACCCATTAACACTAACACAATGATATTATGTTTCTATTCTATCTATCACAGCACTTACATATATTGTTTCCCTATTGTGGATTCCATTGCTTCTATTGAAAGTTGCTTTGGATTAAAGCGTCTGCTAAATAACTTAACGTAAATGTATTTGTGGCAAGCAGGGCGAGGCCGGTGGCGTGATTGCTGGACACCTGCGCGACACACCAATCTCATATATATCTCATGGAGGAGCAGAAGAATAGTCAAGTCAAGTCACCTTCATTTATATAGCGCTTTTAACAATATAGATCAAGGCAGCTTTACAGTGATAATAGGAAATTAAAGTAGCAACGATTGTTTTGGCTTTACAGCAGCTCTAGAATAAAGTTATTGTCCAGCTAAAATTAGATTTGATTGATTCACTTCCGTCGCAACAATCATTAGTTATTAACTTAGGGGCCGCTAACACGACACCGTTCTAACAAAAAAAACCTAATGCGATCCGGCAGCTCATTTGCACAAAACAGTGCCTGGTGTCTCGAGAACGCAAACAATGAAATAAGTTCCAAGGTACAAGCCTTTTTTATGGCTTCTGCATAGCCACGTGAACCGGAATTATCCCGGAATTAACGTTTTATCTTTACAGAGATAAAGGCAAGGGAGGGAGGCCTTCACAGGGGAGAGACTAGTGAACACTTTAGGACTGTGTTGTCGTCGTTTCCAGACGGAGGTCCTTCATCAGATCTGGATATGGCCTGGATCCGGCGGATTGCGGTAAACCTCGGGATAAACAGAAAGACTAATATTAGCATAGACGCCATCCTTCTGATGTACCAAGTACATCAGGATTTATGGAAAGTGGTCCCGGTTCCGGCTGATCTAAACTATGCAGCCTAACATTGAATTATAGAAGTCTATAATGTGTTATGTGTATGCTATGCCGAAGAGATGTGCTTTTAGTCTAGATTTGAACTGACAGAATGTGTCTGCTACCCAGACAATGTTAGGAATATTGTTCCAAAGTTTTGGTGCTAAATAGGAAAAGGATCTACCGCCAGCAGTCGACTTTGATATTCTAGGTATTATCAACTGGCCGTAAATTTGAGATCGCTATAGACGTGAATTGCGTTAAGAGCTCGGTCAAGTACTGGGGAGCTAAACCATATAGCCCGTTGTAAGTAATCAGCACTATTTTAAAATTGAATAGGGAGCGAATGCAGAGTTGAACCTGGCTAATATGGTCATACTTCCTGGTTCTGATAAGAACTCGAGCTGCTGCATTTTGGACCAGCAGTAGTTTGTTTATTAAGCGTGCAGAGCAACCACCCATAATAGCATTACAATAATCTAGCCTTGATGTCATGAATGCATGAAGTAATTTTCCTGCATTTTTCATTGAGAGCATATGACATAGTTTAGATATTTTTTTAAGATTAAAAAAAATTGGTTTTACAGATATTAGACACGTGACTTTCAAATGAAAGATTGTTATCAAAGAGCACACCCAGGTTCCTAACCGACGAGGACTTGGCAGAGCAGCCATGAAGTGTTAGACAGTATTCTAGAATATTACGTGAGGAAGTTAAGAAATGATAAGAGCAGATAATTTGTGACTCTAATGAGAGCTGTCTCAGTACTATGGTAAGGTCTAAATTAAAAAAAATATATATTACAGCACCTCTCTCCCCATTCTGGCTCGAACGCCATGTAGATCCTGTTTTGATGAAGCCCCTCCTTACGAAACACAAAATGTGCTGTGATTGGTTAGGTGGCCCAGTGTGTTGTGATTGGCACCATTTACTGTATTGATGAAGCCCCTCCTTCCGAAACACAAAATGTGCTGTGATTGGTTAGGTGGCCCAGTGTGTTGTGATTGGCACCACTTACTGTAGCACGTGTTCGGGAAATGTTATTGTAATTATCTACTCAGGTGTAAATATTAACGATGGCATCAATTTCAAACCAATTAAAGCCTGATTCAGACTTAGGAATGTTAACAAACAAAAGGAATGTCCAGAACAGATTTCATGCACAGACTTTGCAAGGATGGATTTTGTTAGTGTTGTTCCTAATTTAAAGACTTGGTTAAAATGACAATGATCAAGTTTATATAAAAATATATAGATATATTATATAGACTCATTTGCCACTATTGCTGTCAAATGTGCGCTCATGAGCATGGGATACTGTATAGAAGTCCTTATTGCCTTGGTGCAGTGGTTTCTAACCCCGGTCCTGGAGTACACCACACTGCACATTTTTGATGTCTCTCTTCCAACTGAGGTCTTTGAGTCTTTACTAATGAGCTGATGAGTTGAATCAGGAGTGTTTGATAAGGGACACATCTAAACTGTGCAGTGCTGGGGGTACTCCTGGACCAGGGTCCAGAACCACTGCCTTATGCCTAGAAGGGCATACAAAGAGAGATCCCAAACTTGCCATCTTAGTCTCTCCTCAAGGATTGTGCCTGATTTCACAGAATGTGTTATACAGTTTTAGGGGCTGTTATATGTCTCCCTTATTAAAGAACAATAATGCAGACTCCAACAAATATAATGAATACTAATGCACTGCTTGGCCCGTAATCTCTCGAGATCCAGGAAGACAATTTCACGTCTTTAACCCCCCTCCCCTCGGTACCCTCAAGCCAAATCCATAACCCCTTAAATGAGAGTCTCAATGCACACATGGTGCACAAGGACCACATCTCCCTCTCAGGAGTGTTTTAAGCAGCTGGGACAGGGTTCCGTGCAGCATAGTCTATTTCTGGAAAACTCTGTCATCCGTGTCAGTGTTAAGGTGCCATCACGGTGCCTGGGGTCACACACATGTACTTTAGCACCTTTTAAATCAGACGCCTTCTGTGATTGATGAAGTGAACAAGGAGCATCTCAAAGACTCTGTACATAGACTTACACCTGCGATCCTGCCGTCTTAGTGCAGAACATAGGTAAGAGTGTAATACAAAGGCAAAGCGCGAGATAAAAGACTCTGCTCTTTACTGAGCCATTGCACATTTAAGTAAGAGTGGCAGGCCTTTGATCCTAGTGTTTAATTCAGAATACCTCATTCCACGATAATATGCATAGCTGCATATGTAAAACGCTTTTGCCTCTTAGACACATTAATTCGCAGACTCACAAATGTTTTTGACAATTGCATTGCCTCAAGTGGAGCATTTCCACCTAAATTTGCTTCTCGCCATTCTAAAGTAAAGCTATTAATTGTGTGTGGATGCGTTACCACCGCGTAACTTTTTCCTCTCCCTGTTTTGCTTCAGTCATGTAATTGCAGTAGACAATCAGATGCCTGCTTTATGGGTGCATGGTAGAACTGTCACTTCCTGTTGGGTGCAGATAACACGGGAGCTGTCACAACCACTTACTCTGCGCTAATGCGCCCCACGCAGAGCTGATAGTTTCATTGAATCAATCAGGGTCTTCTGTTTTCCCAGCTTCACATCTCGCTTGGCATGCAGCTCTTTATCTTGTTAACAAGACATAATGAACAGTTGGTGAAAACTTCAGGCACTTCAGGGGACATGACGCAAACAAAATGCGAGTGCAGCTTTGCAAAGTCAATGTGTATATATCTATTCATTGTGGTCTGTAGTTGTGTCAATGATCATTCAAGTAGAATTCTTGTTACAGCACTCCACTTTTGAGAAGTACTACACAGTTGTCTTGATGTGCTACTTAAAGTCTCTTCATTAAGATCCTTCTGAATCAAAAGAAAGGCATAAAGTGTCCTAGTGCACCTACGGTTGCTAATCTTTGCTCTTCCTGAACTCCCTGGAGCCTTTTGGGAAAGCAATAGGTGGTTTGTTGACCTTGTGGCATGCTGTGAGACAAACCACAATGGGAAGGCTAATGCCCCAAACCTCTTGAACTTTGACTTCATGATAAATGCAAAGCAAATTAATTGCCAGAATTCAATGAAAGAGCAGACACGCAAGTGAAATAAAAGAAGTCCGCCTATGAAGAGCGGATTCCCTTCCAACTTTGCATAGAGGACAAAGGTCCAAATTAATTGGAGTGTCCTATACCTCCTGCTGTGGATCTTTGTGACTTCAACTTAGAGCTAAAGCTATAACGACCTCTTGCCACCTGAACCGATGTTTGAAAAATGTGGAAAACTTCAGTTGAAATCTCTTTAAAGCCCTCCATTCAGGAACATCTGCTACATGTGGTTTGGTCATCTTTTGTAGACGTTTAAGAGGCGATAAATTTCATCTTGATGAGGGAAGCCTCTTTTAGATTAGCCGCCCAATTAAATCTGGAGACAGAAATAAACAGGCAAACAGAGACTCCACTGTGGATATCTCCATTATCTGGTCACAAGGCCTGTTCTGATGACTGCAAGATTTCTGTCGCTTTTTCAGTTTGCACTTCCACAAACACACATTGCTTTGTTCCGCTACAGTTCTTCTATGGACACACTGAATGTCAGATGAAAATTCTTTGAATTCTGCAAAAAATGGATTGTGTCATATAACCAGAAGGAGGACTTATAAAAAAAGAAGGACACATAGTTCTGTTTTTCCTTTTTCATTTATTGGCACAGGACAACATTCTGTTGACATTAAAGAACACAAACTTGAGCTTGAAAACAGCAGACGTTTCATAAAGAAGGCTTACAGGAAAGGAAGTATAATAAAAAGAACAGAGAGATCTTTTTGTCAGCATATGCACAGCAGATAAGTAAACGTGCAAAAACACATCTCCCTTTCATAAGAAGAGGATTTTCAACCATAAAGGCTACGGACAGAGCAGCTCCAAATCAGATTGGCCACATGTTGTACATTGTATGAAGCACTTGGTTTCCCAAAAGATGTTTTGAGTCACCGGTTTATGATCAATGAAGCTGCTATGTTCTCAGAAACAAGTCTCCTGGAACTGGAAAAGCATTTTTGTCCTAAACCCTTTTTCAAAATGCTTTCATTTTGTACCTTGAAAGCACGAGCACGGACCTTCTATGCTCCACAGTGACACTCAAAAACATTTTGTACATTGAAAACCTTTGATGCAGCCAGTGATATAACACAGAAGACTTGACATGTCTAAAGAAGCTATGGACACCGCAGAAGGGGATTTTGGGGGAAATAACACACTGGTTGTGGATGGAGTGAAAAGCGCATGAAAATCCAATTACACCAGTGCTGTCTGTGTGGCTACAGCTGGTAGTCTGCCCGCTGCCCCAGAGCAACAACATGCCATCCTGTCAAACCCCAGACTACTGCCCACACCAGCGCTGACACTACGAGAAAGAGATGAACAGCGGAAGAAAATGCCAAATGAAGAAAGATTTGTGTGGGTTCAAAAGAAGCATTAGGGAGAAGTTTGACATTTCTTTTAATATTATCTTAGTCGAATTAATGACAACCTTATCTGAAAAAGCAATGTACTTATTTTAAATATTCATGTTATTATTAGAATCAAATGCTGTACCATTAACACCACAGCCACTATTCTCATTGATAAAGCTGAGTTACTCCAATCCACATAAATTGAACTACACTCATGCTAAATTCACATATAAAATAACATGACTAGTGGCCATGAAGCAGCTTGCAAAAAACACAAAACAAAACAGAAAAGACCTGCTTTACTTGTCCTGGCTGTTTGGGTTATCGTCGGGATTGTGGAGTAAAATGCAAAGGGACAGCTCTGTGTTAGTTGAGCTTTGATATGGTGACCTTAAGGTCTTGCTTATTTGACATCCCACAAGTAGTTATCAAAACTTTCAGTGGTGACCATTCGGGTAAACTCTGTTCCTCAGAACCACCACAGGAGGCAAATGGTGTCGTATGCCTGGATAGTGCTGGATATGATCAAACCACCTGGTGACATTCAGATAACGCTCTTTCTCCAGTATAGCCAATTCCACCTAAGAAAAAGTGAGGACAAACATGAAATGGTGAAAATTAAAAGTCAAACTAATGTGTATAACACTACAGAGACATCCAATACAGTGCCTGCAAAAAGCTTTCACCCCATTAAGCTTTGTTGTTTAACTGAGTTTATCTAAAATAATTACAACATTATATATACTATATAATATACAGCCTTTTATATAACTATAAAATGTTAAACAAAAAACTTCCATAAGTATTCACTCTTTAATATTGCACAATGTGTGTCAATTACACTACCGGTCAAAAGGTTTGGATCGGTACGATTTTTTAAATGTTTTTAAAAGAAGTTTCATCTGCTCAACAAGGCTGCATTTATTTGATAAAAAAAAAAATAAAAAAAACAGTAATATTCTTGAATATTATGACAATTTAAAATAATTATATAGTTTTCTAAAATATATATTTTAAAATGTAATTTATTCCTGTGATCAAATCTGAATTTAGAGCATCCAGTCTTCAGTCAAGTCAAGTCACATTTATTTATATATGCAAATAATGTCAAAAAGTTTCCAGAAGAAAAACGCATCACAGTCCAGCTTAAGTTTAGTGATGTTTAATTTCTGTTTTAAAAAAAGTTATTAATTTAGTTCATATATAAATATAGCCGCTCTGGAGTAAACCGTGAGGTCATCGTCCAGCTCAGTTCAGTTCTTGTATTATAGTGTCATTACAGGCAGATCAATATTATTGTTGAATATTAAATTAAATGTTAAATTTCAGTAATCATTCAAATATAATGATTTGATGCTCAAAAAACATTATTAATTCATTAGTTTCAATGTTGAAAACAGTTAAATACAAAAAAAATGCACGATTCTTTGATAAATAGAAAGAATTTCATTTACTTGAAATAAAATATTTTGTAACACTATAAATGTCTTTACTGTCACTTTTGGTCAATTTAATTAATCCTTTATAAATAAAAGTATTGATTTATTTTATTTCTTTCCCACTCCTCCCCCCAAAAAAAAAAAAAAATCTTACTGAACCCAAACTTTTGAAGGGTAGCGTTTAATGTTATAAAAGCTTTCTATTTCAGATAAATGCTGTTCTTTTGAACTTTCTATTCATCAAAGAACCCTGAAATAAAATGTAAAAAACAATTGCAGGCATTTCTATTCAATTTGACATGACAAATGCCAAACAAGTTCCTTTGTTGTTCAATGTTTTACAACAGTAACGAATGAAATCTACAAAGTGGTGAAAACATTTTTTAGACACTCTATGTCTAACTGACTTTATCTCCAGGGGGTTTAAACTTAGTGACACACCAATGCCTTCTGGGTAATGACAACTCTCTGTCAGTCATTAGTCAGTCAATTACAAGCACTGACATGTGAAGATGTGATATTCTACTCCCTTTCTCTCTAATTCTCATTTCATCCCTCTCTTCCTGTCTCAATGGGCTCCTTCAGGCTCCTTAAACTTCCTTGGCTGCTGTCCTGGGAAATGACATCACTGTGTGTCTCATCTTTTTGCTGTGTCAGGTTTCTCCTGTGCTTGAAGCGTCTTACTGTTTTAATTGGAACTCTGCATCACTTCTCTCAAACGACTGAAGTTCACCGCTGAGGGACTTACAACAATGTGGTGAATGCCGTAATACATGAGGATGTCTGCCAGGGTGAAGATGTTCCCAGCCAGGTAAACTTTATCCTCCAGGTATTGGTTAAGTTCCTGCAAGGGAAGTATAAAATGAGGTGACTCTGGGCCTGCTGTGCTGCCAAAGATTATTGGAGGGTTAACAGCGCTTCTGACCATCATGCATAAGAACAGGAATACAACTTGAGATGCATTTTACACTGACAGTCTCAAAGCTTGCTTTAAACAAAGCACATTATACGATACACTGACACATGAAAATTGGTTCACGAATAGTATAGAAGGATCACCAACATATAAAAGCAATGGTAATAATATAGCTGCAAGCAGCAATCACCGGGGCCAAGCGCAAGCAAGACGACAAGACATGCCAAAGTGGCTGGGAGTGTGAGACCCACTGCAGCAAGGAGCAATTAAAGACATTTGAAGATGAATTTTGGCAAAATGGTTGAAAAATCACATACAATAACTAAAAATATGATTATCACTTTCGACCAATAGGTGGCGCAGTTACGAAACTGATGTGATGTGGTCAGAGTGAAGTGACAATGACACATACAAAGTTTGGTGTCAATATGTCAAGGCATTGCAGATATAAAGCCTGAATAGTCATTTTGGCATCATGCCTCAACTTTGCCACTGCGGTATACAAAAACGGTTTTGTCTATCGACACGAAATCCATAACTTTTACTCGGCACAGTCTGGAGATGACACGATCCGATTTTGGTGAAAATCGGACGTTCGGTCTAGGAGGAGTTCGAAAAAGTAGGTTTTAAAAGAAAATAAAGATGGCGGACAGGAACTTTGATTGACTATGGCAAAATTGGTATCTATGTTTTCAGCATAACCCAAGGAATCTATTGAGATCAGTGTCATTACTATAGGCAAATTTATTCAAAAGTTATTAGCATTTTTGGAAATTTCATTATAACTTTTGACCAAAAGGTGGCGCTGTCTCATAAATTTTTGAGTACTTTTAGGGCGTTGTACTGATGACCCATACTGAGTTTCGTAACGATACGTTCATGCGTTCATAAAATACAGCATTTTAGCACATAATTCAAAATGGCCGACAGCCAAAATGGCCGATATGGGAAAATTGGATATCAGTCGACTCAGCACGATGCCCTGAATCTAACGAGACCACTTTTGTGATTTTTGGACAAACCGTTCAGAAGTTATAAGCAAAAATATAAATTCTTCATATCTCCGGACCAGTAGGTGGCGCTGCGCCGAAACGCAGCATGTAGCCTCAGGTCATGCTTGTGATGACATGTACCAAATTTGGTCTGAATCCGATAAAGCGTTGTGGAGATACGGCCTTACGTCTGTTTTTGCAAGCGCTACGTAAAATTTATTTGCGCGGTATTCGAGAACGGTAATTCGAATCAACTTGAATTCCATAACTTTTTGTCGTCATGGTCTGGAGTCGATCTGGTTCAATTTTCGTGAAATTCGGAGCAACGGCCTAGGAGGAGTTCGAAAAAGTAGGTTTTTTGGAAAATTCAAAATGGCGGGAAAACTATTATGACGGAAAATGACGTCATAGGGTGCAGTCGAATCGTCGTGAGCTCAGGAATCAGAGGAAAAAAGAATTTTGTTGATAGGCCTTACGGTTCAAAAGTTATTAGCATACAATTTCTGAAACTTTGGACAGGTGGTGGCGCTAGAGGGAATGAGTTAGAAACACCAAAATTGGTGTATTTGATGTTGGGAATGTCCTCTGTCAGAATGTCAAACCAAAACAACTTTCCCGCATACGCTTCTATGGGCTGCCATAGACGCCCAGTCGGAAGAAAAAGAAGAAGAAGAAGAACCGGAACAGATACAATAGGTGCCCGCACCTTCAGTGCTTGGCCCCTAATTATAACACCATTGTTCCATTTACTGTGCCTTAAGAGATTACAGCGGCTGGCAGTTTAACAGGGCTCCAGATTGCAAATAAAATAAGCACAAACTAGACTTTGCAACAATTTAAAATCTAACCATTTGCATCAATATGTGGTTTTATCAGATTGACCCTTTTGAGGAGATGCTAGTTAACTGCATTTTTAAATTACATGCCAGTGACTCTTTCCCTGCTATATATGATATCTTTCTGTTATGTTGTGTTTAAGAACACCAATTTCTGTGGTAAAACCACTGCATAACCTGTTTGTGGCTTATTGCTTTATTGATGACTTTAAAAGTGACTCATCTGATCTACTTTAACACTGGATCAATATGCATTAAAAAAGCCTATTGAGAATGGAAGATGACCATCTAAAGGCTAGAGGCATTCAAACACTTCAGTGAAGGTAAAATTAATTGTAATATATATTGTAGTTTAAAGGGTCTCTGATTGACGGAGTTCAGGCAGACAAGTGCGTGTGCTTGTCTGAGTGTGTGTAAAAGAGTGGCTCATCTAAACACTGTTCACTGCCTCCATTAGCCCTCAAGACGCTGTGCTGTATTGTGCACAAGTGCTGAAGATGCTCCTTCTGTCCCCTGAGACCTATACACACACACACACACACACACACACACACACACACACACACCACCCCCGCTGTAGTATCCAGGCTTTGGAAAGTTTCACATCAAACTCACAGTTGCTCGAGGTAGAGTGGATGGACAGCCTACAGACACATCTGTGTTACGCTGGACCGTGTTGAGTTATGAGACGTTGGCCTAGGGGTTTATACATTCTCTCTGAAATGAAGCTTAACATTGAACACAGTTCTGCACACAATTGTATAAAGTGATATGATTGTGTTAGAACTATATACGGTTTAGATTGTATGGCGCAAAATAATTTTTCATATTAAACTATGTTATTCCCTTAACTAAGACGAGTTGATACATACCTCTCTCGTCTCAGTGCGTACACTTAATCGAAAAGCGCAACGTTTTGTTTTGCGTCACCGTCCTAGGTCGAATTACACTACTCGAGTAACTGTATTTAAATAGGGAAAACGTGGAGGTGTTTGGTAGCTTCTCTGCTTGGCCCCTATTGAATGAACTGGGCTAAGCTAAGTGCTATCAAAGTGTTGCGGCGCGCCAGAGCGATTAAGTGTATGCACTGAGACGAGAGAGGTATGCATCAACTCGTCTTAGTTAAGGGAATAACATAGTTTAATATGAAAAAACGGTGGAGTATCCCTTTAAAGAAAAATAAGAAGAATCGACTCTGAACCGCCTAAACGAGTGGTCAGTAATTTGAATCTTTGTTATGGCTAAATGTTACTGGGTAACACATTTGCCTAATGTCCGCCTCTGGTCTTCATTGACTGCCCGCGGACAACGTCTACTTTGGCCCTCGAGCTGATGTTGTGTACATGTCAGGAAGACGCTACTCTGCAAAAGCAAATTCTCTTTATAAACACTTCCAAAGGATGAGGTTGTGAAGAGTAAGTGGTTAAAATTATCACAACGATACAACAGCAGTCTATCCTTCTGATGGTTGCTTCTCAAATCTCTGTGAGGTCTAAATAGGATTTACAAAAAGCTTATCCATTAAAGATGGGTCAGTACCCACTTTATTAGACCAACTTGCTCCTCAGAATCACAACCTGTACGTATGATTAATTACGGAGTTATACATTTTCTCCTGATAGATCAAAATACAGTTTTGTGTTTTATATTGTTTATGTCTCCATCTAACTCACGTTATTAATGTCTTACTGAAATACTTCTGCTAATCAGCTGTGGGCCCACTATTACCTAAAACTGTGTCCATTAATGCAGATTGTCTGTCATTCTTACTATTTTGAGTAATGATAAAGGATAGAGCAAGATTTGTTTTTTTACAAACTTTAATGTTAAATCGGTCATTCATTAGTGCTTGGCTAACGTATGCGCTATAATAATAGATTTAATGCTACAGTTCCCACATGTGCACCTCAAGAAATATACACATCGGTTTGTTGATGGACATACACTTGTTGATGGTGAGGAATTACAGTTGCAACATCATGATGAACGTCAAACTGAGTAGCGGGTCACTGAGAAACGTCCTGCTCAAGTCGTCCTTGTGATGGAGGCTCGGGTTGAATAACTAGTTCTTCCAATTTTTCATCATCGGACTCGCACTCGAATTGATATGGTAAAATCGTTTACGTTAAAACGCTATCATTACCTGTGTTTAGGGCTGTGATATACTTCAATAAAATACATTTTGAAATAAAATAATAATAATAAACGAGGCTCAAACATCAATTTCGTAACATACATGCGTGTTTATTTGAGCACTTCCGTCAATGAAACATCGCACTGTAAAGCATTGAAATAAAATATCATTAAATAATATTAACGTTTTCCTCACAAAGACGCGTGGTATAGCCTCTGCACTTTGAGAGGGATCAGGGATGTGAGACATGAGCAGAAAGACCATCTCTTTTTTTTTTTGTATATCTTCATGTTTTCTACTTGTTGTAAAAGGTATGAAGAGCGAATTTTATCTTCCACAAGGGCAAGACATTTAGGCTGTGTTTGATTTTGCGCTGCCAGAGAAAGCGAAACTAAAATCACCCACGCGTGTGAAACGCGCTTTACAAATAAACTTGACGCGCCTTACCAAGTCAATAAGCACAAACTGTGTTAAAAAGAATTTGACATACAAGTAAAAAGGTAGGCTATCTTTCCTACACCCTTTTTCTACTTTATCACAGTAAAGAATGTGAATATAATAGGCCTACTTTAAAGTGAACTAAAGGAAAAAAACGTTTAGGCTATAATCCCCTGCAAAAATGGGTGAGACTTGAATGAAGATTTGGGAAAAGAAGAGATTCCATTTCCAGTGGAATAACTACTGGAATAGTGTTAAATTCACAGATAATCGTGAGACCAGATCGCAAAACAGAATACTAAGCTGTAATGCTCAGAAAATCCAAACGGCTTGATTATTGAGAGTGATTAGGCTTTATGAAGATTAAAAAGAAAGGAGTGACTTTGTGTGAGGATTTTTTGTTCATTGTATGGTGGTTGTGTCCACACACTGCAAATACACATTTATATGCAAAGACCATATAAAAGTGAATTTTGCATCCGATGACCTCTTTAAAGCAACATCAAAGCACTTTTCCTCTTCGGTCCCCCTACAGGTTGGGAGCGGAATTGTCCATTACCGCTGTCGTACATAATTTAGTCTACCACAGACTATCGTAGCACGCACGCTATTTGTTTATCCAGCACCGGCTTTGGAAATAACGATGTCCACAGACAAGGTAGAGTATGCTGCATGATTTTATGAAACTATGATGTATTGCGACATCAGAAACGCTTGCTATTTCTTTTTAGATTGTGGGAAATCGGTACATTTTAAACGGTCTAGCAATAGCAAGATAGGTTTACACAAGGATGAAAAATAAAAACTTAGCCATTTGCATTGTCTGTGAAAATCTTGAGCATTTAATTAGAAAAAAAGTTGCAGAGACAGGTTACACTGTTTTAGTGGCTGCATTGCTATATAATTGGAATAGTTAGCAAAATCTACTTGCCCCGTTAGCTTCTATGTTGCTACTTCTAACTTTCTGAGTAACTAAAGTTTTAAATTACGATTCATGCCTGCAAGTGTTTGACCTTGACCATCAGTCCTGCATCTTGTAGCCTCTTCAGCTCTCGCCAACGAGTGTAAGCTGGTCTAAATGTTCACTCTAGTTCGAGCTCTTTCTCTATCATGCTCCCGTTTTCTTTTCTTCACCTCCTCTGACATCATACTCTTCCTTTTATTTGTAGACTCCGTCATGATGACAATTCAAAAGCTACCTTGCTGCTAGGTATCACTATATGCATAGTGCGGTTATAGCCGATAGAAGACCGAAAAGCGAATGCAGAAGTGCCGTTCACCCTGTTACGAGTTGATGAACCACTGAAACGATTTTGGAAACATTATTTTAAGGTACAAAATAATCTTTGGTGTTGCTTTAAGGACTGTTTCACAGGTGCATGTGGGAATAATTGTTTTAGGTTCATTGCAAGCACTAAAAACATTATTCAATCCCTTTCCAATAAAGATATGCAAATCTAATTTGGATTTTACATTGAGTTTTAAGACTGTGGCTTCAATGTTACCCAATTTACAGTTTTACTCTGAAACAAAGCTCTCTCTTACAGTCGATTCAGCTTTTCTTATCTTCAAATCCACTCATCAAGTATGAGCTTTATCCTGGTCAATGTAAACTCTCCCTTGAGTCTTGTTGTTACTCTAGTGTCTATTCCTGTAGGCTGCAGGACTCGTTTCTCCTGCTTTAAATGTTGTGATCCTGCCTTACAGAGTGCTTTGAGTTGGTCAGACAGTGGCGTGCCGTGGGCATTACATCAGCCCTTCATTACTGTTTAAACTGCCACTATTAACCAGCGATCAGCAACGCTCTGCTCTACACCCATGCTCGGACAGCACTGCACCACACACTGACAGCTACCGCCGAGAGGCGTCCATCCCGCTGAGTGCCTGTGTTAACGAGACTGGCTCTCACTGTCCACAGACAGACGTTTTATACCTTTAATCCCTTCTGAACTGATCGCAGGACAGCGTGTGACCCCTGCTACCCTCAGCATGTCAATTAAAGACCAACTGACAAGACTGCAGTGCAGATGTGTCTGATTCAAAACTCCACCTCTATTATCGAGAAACCATTGTGACCACATAGATGCTGAGTTTGGAGTGGCAAAGTCTCACACTTTGGATTAAATGAGAGGATGGTTCTTTAATAATTTGAATATGTTTAAGGGGGCATTTACCCTGGGCACGTTTGCTGCTGTCCGAGTTTGAGTGTGATTGTTCCCGGTGCCCCCCGCAGTGTTGGTCTGGTTTCACACTCAACTTGATTCTGTCGAACACTGCATTTGCATTCATCTTGCGTCATCACAAACGTACAGTGCAGATGATAGAAAACAGAACACATGTCAATATAGTGTTTTTTATTAATTTGGTGATATTATGTGCAGCATGAGTAAACAACACTTGGGTTTACTGAATGGGTGTCACATGAATGCGGTGTCACAATATCCTTCTATCTGCAAACAAAGAGACAGCGGATTGCGAACCATTCATTTGAAGGGTTGGGAACAGAGAATCGGTTCTTATCCAGAACCGGTGGTGTTTTTTGAAAAATACCGGAACCGTGTGAAATTCCTAAGTTTCGGTTCCGAAACCGGTTCTGGTGTCAGATATCATTGCAGAGAGAGAGAGAACGTATAAGATAGAGCTGCATGAATAATCTTTAAAAAAATCACACCAGAACATTTAAATCTGTTTCCGCTGCCGCTGACCCAGAGAGAGCAGTTGTCAATGTACGAGACAGCTTCACTTTCAGTCTTTTCAACCACACAGTATCAATATTTCTGTTACAAATATGCAAGTGATCACAGAAGTATAGAAGTTTATTGTTTGAGTATAAACACTGATGACTACGGTAGCAACCAAAATAGAGTAAATCCCTTTTTGAAAGTAGTCGCTTCAAATAAGGAGTATAGTAACGTGTGACTGTTAAAACGTCAGTCGGTTATTTTAAGGTGTCATTACAGTGTAATTATTAGGGCTGGGACGATACACCTAGTATCTCCCGATTCGGATACTTGGGTGCCAATACGATATGTATTGCGATTTTTTTAAGAATTGCAATTCTACAAGTATTGCGATTTAATATTGCAATTTTTTTAACACTGGAGATTAGACCATCGGGAAAAGTTAAATCATACACTTATACAGACTCTACATGACGTATAAGATGAGTCATGTTTACAAAAACAAATCATCACATCTTTCTGACTTTTATACAATACTACATTCTCTTGAATAAATGATTCAATAACAAATAAAAAATTTTAACAGTCACCTGTCACCACTTAGTGGCGAAACAATGTAATCGATAAATGCGTTATTTTAAGCACCAAGTTTCTATCAAAAGCTGATTTTGATCGCTATCGTAGACATCAGTATTCATATTTGAACTTTTAATAGAAGTTTAATAGATAGACGAATTGAAAGATCGCATGGGTGTTTGAATCAAATTCACAGTCTTTTAAAGATGAATCGTGCAGCTCTATTGTCTTATCTCATCATATAAGTAGCGCGAGGGCTTTTCAGTGCTTTCAGTCTCACGTCTCTTCCACGCGTCCACTTGGGATATACGTCACTCAACACTCATAGATAACGACACATTTCATCCTCTGGCTAACTTCTGTCAACCTCATCTACAAGCAAGGACACAAATAATTGAATTTGAATTAATATCGATTCTGGAATAAAATAATCGATTTTAGAATCATAAAAAAAAAATTAAAAAAAAATTGCGATAGCTATAGGTGAATCGATTTTTTCGCCCAGCCCTAGTAATTATGTGTTTAAGTACTGAGTAATATTAAGTGACAACATAGGATTTGGTTGAGGGTTAGTTGCATGTAATTATGCACCGATACCAGTATCGGTAGACTAACAGAGAGAAGTAGCACCAACTTATAAAACTTAAACTTTTTTATTTATTTTTTTAAATGATCGAGCGTTTCGCTAGATAAGACCCTTATTCATCGTCTGGTATCGTTTAAATCCTGTTGAAGCGGCACTGACACTGTCATTTGGACCTTGAACCGTTTGGTCGCCAGTGAAGTACATTACATGGAGAAATGTTTTCATCAAAAACCTTAATTTCTTTTCGACTGAAGAAAGAAAGACATGGACATCTTGGATGACATCGGGGTGAGTACATTATCAGCAAAAGTTTTTTTTAAAGTGAACTAATCCTTTAAGCTATGACGTAGTCTAATGACATCAGCTAAAATGGATGGCCAGCAGGGGGCCCTCACCCTGTGGTCTGTGTGGGTCCTAACGCCCCAGTATAGTGACGGGGACACTATAGTGTCAAAAAGCACCGTCCTTCGGATGAGATGTTAAACCGAGGTCCAGTCTCTCTGCGGTCACAAAAAATCTCAGGATGTCCTTCGAAAGAGTAGGGGTGTAACCCCGGCATCCTGGCCAAATTTGCCCAGTGGCCTCTGTCCATCATGGCCTCCTAATCATCCCAATATATATAGTAGTAGTATTCTAAATGGCTTCATCACTCTGTCTCCTCTCCACCAGTAAGCTGGAGTGTGGTGGGCGTTCTGGCGCAATATGGCTGCCGTCGCATCATCCAGGTGATGCTGCACATTAGTGGTCGTTGAGGGGATTCCCCCTTCTATGTAAATCGCTTTGAGTGTCGAGAAAAGCGCTATGTAAAGGTAAGTAATTATTATTAAATATGCCCCTCTATCTGAGCTGCACCAATCACATCGGGTTATCTGATATAAGCGGGGCAGAGGCCAGATGACATTAGTCATTAGTAGGGCTGTCCGTTAAACGCGTTATTAACTGCTTTAACGCAAACCCATTTTAACGGCGTCAATTTTTTTATCGCGAGATTAACGCCTAGCAAACTTTGTCGTTTTTTTCCCATGCTTTTGCAACAACTAGTAACGTTATTAAAACTACAACACCACACCGGATCTAGCTAGACCAGAAACAAAACAACAGGCACGCCGCACACACCTGTTTGGGCTTGCGATGCGAACCGGCCAAAGAGTGAATGAGAAGCGCAGCGCCGAGCCGTGTCTAGGACAACTGAGCGCGTCTAGCATATCGGACGCGCACTTTCTCAGTTTATGGCCAGCAATAAAAACGCTGAATGGCGCCGCCGGTGTATACATTCATAGAGAATAATGTGTTCGAATTTTAAATACGAGGCGCTGCACGACGCGGCGCTTCTCGTCTGAACGTTACGTTTTGAGTGGATGAATGATGAGCGCGAGACGCCGAAATGCCAATAAGATTCTGAATGGAAAGTTTACTTTTAAAAAGTTGCCAAATGGTTCAATTGAAAGACCAAAGTGATCTGTGTGTTTTGTCGTTATGAACTGAGCTATCATCGCAGCACGTAGTCGCAGCAGTCTGAACTTGATGGCCAAGCACACACACAGCTGATGCGTTTCTATAACGTTACCTCGTCAGTATTTCTTTCACCCTTTTATTGATGGACAGTGTTACATCGTGTGAGAGATTATTTGCTCCAAGTGAGAATGTTAGTGTGGAATTGAACACAGTATATGCCAATGTTGTTTTCAATAAAAAAAAAACATTTGCACAAAGCAAGCCATGTTGATAAGAGCATTAAAATGAGAAAAAATAATGGGACAAAAAGAAATCAAGAGACATTTAGAATTGATAAAAATGTGCGATTGATCGCGAGTTAACTATGACATTAATGCGATTAATCGCGATTAAATATTTTAATCGTTTGACAGCCCTAGTCATTAGTAAACATTGCAAGATGGCTATGGATGAACACCAGTTGTTTGAAACGGCTTTGGGCGCTACAATGAAAGATTTAGACTTGCCTTTTTCTCTAAAAGAGGAACAGAAGACAGTGCTCGAATCGTTCCTTTGCAAGAAGGAAGTTTTTGCTGTTTTGCCGACCGGATACAGCAGAGTGTAATCTACCAGTTAGCTTCGCTCAAGTTCGAACCCGAAGACAGACACGAGAGGCGGGGAACAGAGTAGACGTGATAAATTTGAAGTTGCAAAAGAAAGAACGCCGTGGATCAGGAGGTGAGGTGAATTAACAGACTGCAATAGCCTGAACTTAAGTTGGACCCAACTTTTCAAATTGAATCAACATTTTCCTAAGTACTAGATGTGTTGGGTTATTTAACATGACATTTTAATTATATTATGCTGAAATGAACGAAATTACTCAAAAAAAGATTTGTTCATTTTGCTGAATGAGATTCAAAGATCCGAGTCAGTAAAATGATCCGAACTTTCCACTACTACTCCGCTGGTAGCTAAGCGTATGGGGCTTAGTGATACGGCATTTCATGCAGACAGTGCCCAGTTTCAAACTAAACTGCCAGTGTGAAAGCACCCTTAGATGCAAGTCTTCCAAAATGGACTGGGTGAATGTATAACAATGGCAATCTATGCAGGATTCTGGACACCTCTTATCCACACTATTCCTGCGCCTTTTTTTAACACTGTTAAAAAAACATGTAAACTATTAAACACTGACTAGTTAACACCATGAGAGTTCAGAATCACACACACCAGAGGCACATTCAAAAATAAGAGAGACACAACTAGGCCTGTCACGATAACAAATTTTGCTGGACGATAAATTGTCCAAGAAATTATCGCGATAAACGATAATATTGTCGATCTGAGACCATTTTCATCTATGTGCAGGTGCATGTGCATGTTTACTGTGTTACCGGCAGTGTTGTGCCAGTTCATACTTAAAAAGAACTAGCTCAAAGTTCAGTTCACACACAGATGATAATGAACTAGTTCATGTTCATAGTTCTTTTTTCTTTTTTTATGAACTAAGTTCACATATCTAAAAATGAACTAGTTTACGTTCATTTGTTAAATTCTTTTAACAAAGATGTAGGCTATTATTAATAATAATGTTATTTCAACACAATATCTCGTTATTTCGAAATAATATGTGTGCGTGCATCTGTAAATCCGGTGACGCGTGTATTGATTTTTATTAATAAGAAAGTGTTTTCTCTAAAAGTGTCGACTCGGCTGCAAAGATGAATTTGACGATCGTCATCTCCGTGTGAACGCGCTTATAGAGAGAAATGCACATAAATAAGCCTAATAATGGATTAAATAATCAGAGAGTAGGCTTTTTCTTTTTTCGTTTTGAATTATTTCGTTTAAAGACATTTCAAGCTTTGTGTATTTGGTGTATTTGTCATGTCTTTGTGAGGCATACACTGAGTTTCGTTAAGTTAGGATGTGCTCTATGTGCTTCTAGCGCGGGCGCCTCCGTTATATTTGTTTCGTCGGCCTATTCATTAAATACAGGCAATTGGTTGATGAAAAATTGATTAAAATTAAGATACAATTTATACAAAACGAAATTCACTTTAAAGAAAGGCTTTCTATAACAACTTCAACTTCAACGGTCAAAATCATGTCTGACCCGCTCCATGTCTCATATTGCGCATCCTATCTTACTCGGTAGTGCTGTTCACTTTTCATAAATCAACATAAATGGAAAAAAAAAATAACATTATAATATTTTAACAAATATGAAACGCGCTTTTTTTTTTATGGCTACAACAGTATAGTGGGCCTACATAGCCTTAGCCTACTCTCTATTTGTACAAATTTCTGCACATTAATTTAATTCTGAATTTTAAACACACAAGTTGAAAGGCATTTGTTCAAATCAAGTTCACGGATAATTGTGTGTGCATTTATTAGCCTAATCATTATGATACTAAAATCCTAACAGGCTATGCTATGTACAAAAAATCAGATGAGTTCTCTCGAAAAATCTCTCGTTCACGTTCATTGTATGAAAAGTGATTCGTTCAGTTCAGCGTTCTGCGAAAATATGAACGTCGTTCATTGAATGCGTTCATGCACAACACTGGGTTTTAGTCGATACTGTTTTACAACAAATGCAACATACCGGCTCGCTCAGGTTAAGTGGTTCACCACGGTCATTCGGTTTAAATCCGAAGTGCTCCCACACTGAAGCTGTCGCGTTTGGCTTTGAAACCGTCTCGTCTTTTCGCTCTACTCTGCAGTCGCCTCAAGCACTCCCGCCTTCCCACACAAAGTCCATGTGACTGACAAGCGCCGCCTCCCCACACAAAAAACAATGCAACTGACAAGAGGGTTCACTTCTCCTACGCTAAGGAAACGAGAGTTGTCATTCAGTCGCGGAAAACAAACAAGTATGCAAATTAAATTATCGCGGCTAGAAAAATTATCGAGGTCATTTTTTTTTTATCGTGCGATTAATCGATTTATCGACTATCGCGACAGGCCTAGACACAACCAATTCCTCTCTGAACTTTTGTCTGTTTGTTTTTCATATACTTAAAAGAGTTTTCATACTTCAAGTATGCTCAGATTTCTATTCTAATAATGTTGGTTGTTTCATTTGTCACTGCATTTACATTGCATTTGTTACATGTATTAAGTTTTTCCTCACTTTGTATGTGCAGAAATTTACCAGAATTCCATTTAAGTGTAAATATTATTTAAAACATATTTCTCACAATTCTTTCACATTAAATCTTTATATTGTCTGAAGCATTGTTAGACAAAAAAACCACTGTGCAACAAAAAATGTGTACCAGGCCCTTTTTTTTAAATTATAAATAAATAAATAAAAACACTTAGCCGAACCCTTACTCATCATCATCTTACCTTCAATATAACTTTGACCTCTTCTTTAGAACAGTTGTCTAGTCGTGTTATTCTGTGTTCGATCCATTGCTGGACCACGGCTCTCTGTTCAGCGCTGTCTCCTAGCAGCTCAGCTCTCTTGGCCTCATGGACCAGATGGGATGCTATAGTGACCAAACCAATCAATGCCGGTCCGTTGTTGTTTTGGAGAACAGGGACCTACAATTGGACAAATAAATTATTTTAAACAAATATTAAAAATCTACTTTCCAGATGAAAGCAATCAACAAGCATGGATCAATTAATCAAATAAGAGGAACAGAAAAAAACATAGGGAAAAAAACCTAATATGGAATTTAATACAACATAAAAACATAATAAACTTTAATTAGCTGTTAACTTCAGCTGTCAAGAAATTAGCCAAATCAAGGGTTTTTCCGTGTTTCATAAAATGTATGCTAATGAACTAATAATGATGTTTGCATGCACATAGTTTTGAGGCTGATGAAGAGAGTCATTACTTAATATGAAGTTGACCAAACACACCGTTATCAATCCCAATATTCAACCTGTCATTTTAAGTGTTGCAGCCAATGGTTGCAGTTTTACATACAAATAAATAAACTAATCTAACAAAGAAACAATATGTTAATGTTAAAAAATCTTTAAGAACATAGGCCTACTATTGATGCTGACAGCATTCCAGGTTTTTTTTTTTTTTTTTTATGGGACTAGGCCTATGTATTGTATTGCAATATCTTTGTATTGTTATTATTATGATTATCATCAGTATTAATTATTATTATGATTAACATCATTATTAATGGTATGAATGCAAATAATAGTGTTCACTCGGTGTCTGTAGTATAGTTCAAATCAAATAGTTGGGGACAATAAATAAATAACATTTCTAGGCTACCTCTGAACCTTTTCTCTTTGGAAATAAATGACAACTGAATGAACCTCAAATACACCTGGTGGGTTTAAAGGTGCTCTTGATATTTGTTCAATTTGTTTAAAGTAATTTTTACTTTTGGGGGATCCACATGCTGCTGCAATACAAGTTATCTAAAATGTGGTCTTTTTGAAGCCTAGTGGGTTTTTGTTTTGTAAATTTGTAAATACTCCAAGGTATTTTATGTGCCAACGACTCTCTAACATTGTATCTAAAATACATGGGCAAAGTATTAACGTTAGCTAGTAATAGGCTATTTTGTGTGTCTGTCTTTGATGCTCCAAATGTCACACAACACAGATATGTCAGTTGGGCTACTAACACAAACATTTATTTAGGAACTTATGAAATCAATAAAATATGAATGTCAAAATGCTGCTAAATCATGATAAATGGAAAATGGTAACTAAGTTATACTGAAATCGTATAGTAATATATTCCCTCTGATTTAACGTTAACTTACACCAGTCATTCATTCAATCGATACCTAATATATGTCATAATACCTAACACAAACGCATCTTTAAATATAATACAGGCTCTTGACTCCAAGTATATCACGTTCATCGCTTGATTCACCTTTTTGCCTCCCTGCGTGCTGTATTTATTAGGCTTTTTTAATCCTAGAAATCTCTCGAGCGAGCTCAGCTCCCGAAGCGCCATCTTGATTACACCGGAAACCAAAATGACACACAAAACGCTCGCTGATTGGTGGAGATCCTCTAGTCCCGCCCCTGTCACATCATGATGGACAGATGAGAGACTCTGATGAGACCACGTGCTGATTCTAATGCTTGATTTCATCTGGTAGCCTATATAAATAAAAATAGGAAACCAGGTACGTTTATGGCCCTTTTAAATGTTTTCATCAAGCAAAACCAAATATTATTTTTATTTTTATTATTATTTATTAATACTGATAATAAAAATTGTAAAGCTCACTAATCTATTTTCCAAATTAGGCCTAATATATTCAAGTTTAGTTTATTTGATTAATTTATTTGTATGGTCTGTTTTATTTTTAGCAAACAATCTACTTAGTGAATGTAGTTTCAGTGCTGTTTTGAAAAGCCCACTCTGATATAGGCTATACTGGTACTCCTTGTCCAAAAAATGACCAAACTTTAATGAATAACAAACGAATTTGAGTATTTATACACAGCAACATTTTGTAATTGTATGACAGTGTATGACAAATGATAATAAATAGGCATATAAATAGTACCTGTTGGAAGAAGTTGATGCCTTAAAATATTTTTATTTTTAGCACAAAAGTTAATTAACTCATTCAAATACATCACTTCTAATATAGGCCTATACCGGTCAAACTTTTGGAAACATTACTATTTTTAGTGTTTTTGAAAGAAGTCTCTTATGGTCATCAAGCCTGCATTTATTTGATTAAAAACAGTAATATTGTGAAATATTATAGGCCTATTGCAATTTAAAATAATAGGTTTCTATTTTAATATAAATATAATTTATTTCTGTGATGAAATGCTGAATATTCATGAGCCACTCCAGTCTTCAGTGTCACATGAATCATGATCCTTTAGAAATAATTCAAATATGATGATTTATTGATGAAGGAAACAGTTAAGCAGCTTAATGTTTTTTTACAAGCTGTAATACTTTTTTTAGGATTCTTTATTGAATACAAATTTTAAAAAGAACAACATTTATTTAAAATAGAAATATTTTGTAACAATATATACCGTTCAAAAGTTTGCATTTATTCATTTTTTTTCTGTCTTTTTTTAAAAGACAATTTTATTCAGCATGTTAAATTGATAAAAAGTAATAAACATTTATATTGTTAGAAAATATTTATATTATGAATAAATGCTGTCCAAAAAGAAAGGTATCTCCAACAATATTAAGCAGCACAACTGTTTCCAACATTGATAATAACCGAGTATCAAATCAGCATATTAAAATGATTTCTGAAGGATCATCTGACAGTGAAGACTGGAGTAATGGCTGATGAAAATTCAGTTCTGCATCACAGAAATAAATTATATTTTAAAGTATATTCAAATAGAAAACCATTATTTTAAATTGTAATAATATTTCACAATATTACTGTTTATTCTGATTTTTTTTTTTTTTTTTTGATCAAATAAATGCAGGCTTGATGAGCATAAGAGACTTCTTTCAAAAACATTAAAAATTATAATGTTTCCAAACTTTTGACCGGTATAATATATATATAACAAAGCGTCAATGATTAAAAAAAAAAAGAGAGATAGGATTATAATACATTGTTGTTGAATTGTTGATGCTTTGTTTTAATGTGCAATGGACCCTCTCAATCAGGACATTATTAAGTCAACATCTTTCTTCTTTTATTGCTCCAACCAGTGAGGATTTGTAACTCGTTTGAGAGCATTCACTGAAACAAGACCCATCATAAGATCAAAGAGATGCTGAACTTCCCTGGAATAGCCCACCGACACAGAATTCAGACTCATTTTTAGATTCTGCATGGATGTATTGTATAAACAATTTCCCCATGTTTGTTTTCATGCAATCATACTGTAAGTATCTTCTTGATGGAGAATTGAGGGGGGAAAAAACCCTTGTGATCTTGGCATCGGTCAGCTCACACACAACTGTACAGCAGATGAAAGGGTTGCAGCACAGTTTATAATAGCATCCTATATGTATTTACTCATTGTTTCTCATCTAAATCTTGGAAATTTAAATCAAAATGACAGCGAGGGTTTAGAGTTTCCCGAGTCCTGCAGCAAGTTTCCCTCTGCTTCACTTGGCTGTCTGTTTCCCAGCATCATCCTCCTGCTCGTCCTCCGTGCTGCGTGTCTGCTTGGATTTACACAATCACTGTATGACTCCTCCATAATGAAATGTCAGCTATCAATCAAACTGGCCTTATTAACTCTATAAGGTCCAGGTGTGGGTGACATCATGGAAAGCGACTGCGGCTTTGGAAGTGTTGTGTGCCTCTCTCTCTCTCTCTCTCTCTCTCTCTCTCTCTCTCTCTCTCTCTCTCTCTCTCTCTCTCTCTCTCTCTCTCTCTCTCTCTCTCTCTCCCATCAGTCAAATCGCTGCCTGAATTACTTGGTCGAGATCTCTTATGTTCCCTTTGAGGAGGGCAGACAGTGAGAAGGCAAAACAAGGCTTCCTGTTTAAAACAATGCGCAATAATCTAGTTCTAACTCACAAACCCTATAAACAGGGGAAAAAAAGCCCTTCTGTGATGTTGTGTCCCGTTTCAGGAAGACCCGACAGCATCCACAGTCCAATCATAATTATGCTTTGCCCTAAATTGCAGATAGGCCTATACCACCGGTTTCACAGACAAGGCTTAAGCCTAGACTAAAATGCATGTTCGAGCTGTTTTAACTGAAAGCAACTTGAACTATTATCTTAAAATACAGTCAATCCTAATTTTATTCAGACACCTTCAACATTTTGCACACTATTTATTCACTAAATAAAATATTTATCAATATAGTTATATCAAATCAGTTGTTATGTTACTGTTTTGGCCATCCTTCTGTTAGACTGTCTCACAAATGAATTAGGTTGGATAGCTGTCAGCTGTTAAATTTAAATACACAATTCAATAATACCAATTTAGGTCAACCAATAACCAAGCAATGCTTCATTTTGTTCAGTCTGTGTTGTAAAAAGGTCACATTAGCAATTAAAGAAAATACACTAAAGCAAAAGATGGTCAAGTCAAAGTCTGAATAAATTTTGGTCCCAAATGTTAATACATTTTACTTGTAATCCACTGTATGAAGAATTGTTGGGTATAATGTCTCAGTTTACTTTATTGAACTATATTGTCTTGTAGCCACTAGTAAAAAAAAAAATTAAAAGTTATATGGTGTCTGAATAATTTTTGGTTTGACTGCATGTCAGTTCCATTGTCTTGTCTCAAGATGCACACCAGTAGCCTAGCCTATGGCTTTTTTTTTTTTTTTCTCTAGGTTTGTTTATAAAAGCCACTTAAATTTCCTAATTTCTAAATTTTCTAAGGGCTTAAAAAAAAATAAAAAAAAATAAAGATGACACATTTTACAGTCCATCGCATATGCTATTAATATTTGTTCTTTTTTTTTATTTTTTTTTATTATTATTTTTTAACTATGTAAAGAAATATATATTTATGGAAACAAACAAATGAATAAAAAAAAACAATTAAAACAGCTGGCCTAAATACACGCATAATGAGCACATATACAAGCGATCAGAAACTATTAGGTGCACAGGAGCAAGGTAAGACTAATTCTGCTGTTTTCCCTGCCTCTGTTTTCCTCTGACAGTTTTAGCCCGTAGCGTTCTCATGAACGCACGCCGCCAGGGCAGCGCAATGCCCGGAGCTGCCACATCCTGTATGTATGAGCCAGCACGCAGGACAGCGATCCCCACTCCCGGGAACAATCCGTAGCCTGTGGGAGTTTTCCCATGCCAATTGTGATACTACACAATACGGGGTCACATTAGTTAGAAATATAATGTGGGGGGAACCGATCTCCCAGTACCACTCTCTCTTTCTTTCTTTCCCTCCCGTTATACTGATTTGTCTAGCCGCGTGTCCCGTGCGTAACTGTCTGCACTGCTACCTCTCATAACCTGTAAGTGCAGCCGCTGTATATGTAAACGTACAGCGGGATCGGGCGCAGTCAGATGGGCAGCGGGAGCAGACGTGCTGCCTGTCAGGAGGCATCGGGCAGATCGTGTCTCAGGACGGGACGCGGGACGACTGTGTGACAGTTTGGAGAAACGCAGGCCTGACGCCACAAGAGGCACATATCAGCTGTGGCGGCCGCATGTTTGTGATTGCTCCGTATCTCTTTCTGTCTCCGGTAATCCGCAGATTTACACGGCACATCACACCGCACGGATCGAGAGAGAGTAGGTAGGCCCACGAGACCTTCCAAGGACATAGCTGCATGTCAATCTTTGGTCAAGTCTAGGCAGGTTTTTTTGGGTTAACCTATTTAATAGTTTCTTAAATTCTTATTATTTATGTGACAGGAACTTGCATGTACATTTCCCCCCAGAACTTTATTATGTGAAATCATTTTTTCTTTAAAAACAAACATGTTCTTATAAAATCAGGACACTGGCCTGTTTAATTCACCCTGAAACCAGAACTGGCCATTCTTATTTTGATAAAATATTGGAGTGTTTGGTATAGATGAAAAATAATGTATTAGCAAATGACAACAATCCAATCAATTCCCAGTGGACATTTTATCATCCCCCGTTATTTCTTATTCGAGAAACCATTTCACACTGATAAAAAGTCAACATGAAATTTAATTTTGCCTCCATGTGAACCCAAATGCTCAAAATAATTACTTGGTTAGGGTAAACTTGAATTCAACAAATTAGATCAATCAAAATAACTTTTATGAGTATTAAAGTAATACAATTGTTTCATTGTTTTGAGTTTTATGAATATGTTTATTTTAATTTAGAGACAAATTTAACTGAAACTGGGCTGGAATTTATTTCCCAGCATGCTTTGCCATGACACTGAAAGGGAGAGTAAATACTAAAATGAATTTAATTGTAAGATTAATTTAGTGTTTAATGTTTTGATATACTAATTTAGAAGACATTTGGTTATGTGTTTTTTTTTTTTAGTTTTTTTTTTTTTTTAAGTTTTTTTGGTGGGGGCATTTACTGAATTAACTAGTTAAAGCTAGACAAGTTTGCACTACTAAAAATATTTACGTTGAGATTACATGAAATATTTATATTTTTAACTTAAAAAAGTATCACGTTAAGAGCAATTCAAATGTATAAATACAAAATACAAATCTGCTGCTTACTTAAACTTTGAATTGCTTAACTTAAATATTTTGATGACTGATTACCTACATTTTTTTGAGTTTTGCCAACTTATTTGAGTTTATGGTGTTAATCTGACATAGGATGGTGCTTGATTTTTATTCCTTTTGATGGCATATGACTTCAGGTAAGCACAATTTGTTACACGCAAATTCTGTACACGTCATGCAGTGAATCAACAAGACTAGGAATGTGCATTAGTAAGTAAAAGTTTAGATTTGAATGGCTTTTAAATGCAAGGGACAAGCCAATGGTGTATAAACACAGAGGACCTTTGGATAATACATGCAAATGCACTGCGAGGAGGGAGTAAAATAGCTGGTGACAGAAAGATGCTTGAAATTTGCTGGCATCTCTCATCCTTTCCTTCTCTTTTGTGACACAATATTAACATGTCCACCCGTCGGAGACCCTCGAGACACTGAGAACGCTGTAAAAATGAATGCAAGTGACAGCACAGTTCCTCTGTTTCACAACACGCAGAGCAGCCAAAGGCCGAGGGTCACGCTACCGGCCGTGGATCCCAGACCGCCGCTCACGCCCAGCGACACTCATTTATGAGTTTTAATTACGCTGTGAAATCTGTTTCCTCCAGCCATGAGGGAAAACATCTACAGGGAAGATGTTGATTGTTATATATTCTGAAAAGTCAATTCATCTTTGTTGCCGTTTCCCACTGGCCATGCAGGTTGTCTGTGAACGAGACAAATTCTTTAAAGGCAAGCTTTTTTTTGCATTGCCCGCCAGGGTAATTACGCACAGTGTTAGTAGATCATAGTGAACATACATTGTGCAAAACACTCACACACACAATTGCATCACCTAAGAAAGCAGGATTTTTGACCAGTCATTCTTAAACCAATGAACAAGTGACTTTTAAAGCTCATCCAGCAGGGAGCACTGTGGGTCTTTCAAACCTTCTCGGTTGCATTGCTGTGTTTGTGATATAACACATGCCTTTCAACATGCAAAACTTCTGTGAAAGGCAAAGACAAGCTGCCGTGTGGCTCAAAGCCCACTTAATGACAGAAACACATCACCAACTGAGAGGCAAAATGCCTGTTATGTGATTTTACCTGCCGCATGATATAAAACAGACTATGACCTTTTTGTAAAAAAACAACAACTTCAAACAAACAATTTTGTTTCCATTAGGAAAACACATGCTTATTTATGCTTACATCATGGCATGACGATCAATCCATATAATATAATAACACTAGCAAATGCACTAAAACACAACAAATATTTAAGAAAATGTAAAAATGTGACTGCCATCAATTTAATCTGCTAATATATCAGTCAAAAGAGCAGAAGTTTTAAATATCATAATTTCTTGACAATGATTCATTTTACTAAAGTTTTTTTTTTTTCCGAATTAAAAGGAATTCGCAATATCAGCAGACAAATTTATTTTAGTACAATAACTGGAAGTGACTGTTCTTGTCTCATGACCAGGCACATATTTAATCCGCAACCGCAGAACTTATCTCTGTTTGCAGCCCGTTTAATTGGAAAACCCGCATTTATAAAAGTTAAACACATCTGCCAACCTTTGTGAATTTGTTTATTTCATTGTGTTGCCTAATTTGTTAATGCTTTTAGCAACCAACTAAAGTCTAGTGATAAAACATGATAAAAAAAAGAGTGTGAATCCTCTTAAACTGTGTTTATGTATTTGTGTTAGAGAGAGAGAGAGAGAGAGAGAGAGAGAGAGAGAGAGAGAGAGAGAGAGAGAGAGAGAGAGAGAGAGAGAGAGAGAGAGAGAGAGAGAGAGAGAGAGAGAGAGAGAGATGGCCGAGGTGACAGGTCCACCCTTAGCCCACTCAGTTGATCTATATGAGCTCAACTTTATTGCCAATTTCAGCTTTGGGACAGCTGAGGCTCTGACCATCATAAACACACACACACACACACACACACACACACACACACACACACACACACACACACACACACACACACACACACACACACACACACACACACACACACACACACACACACACACACACACACACACACACACACACACACACACACACACACACACACACACACGACAAAGGAGAAATAAAGTGTTGGTGCAGACAGGCATGTCCACAAAAGGGAGTGTACACATTTCAACACATCTGCACCTAGAGGAAACTTTTATTGCTCAGAGGTTGCTCTTTCATAGCTCATGAGACTTAAGGGAGCACTCATTTATGGTTCATTTAAATGTCCATGGTGTCTCATATACCACTCCTAATTCCTATAAGGATAAATACAATTAGAAACATTTGTTGCCATACAGCAACCTTAAGGTGCAGTCACATTAGCGAAATAATTTTGCAGGCGTACGTAATAGTGTAGCGATACATGAAGCACAGCTCAGAAGTGACTTTCAGACCAAACAGCTTTCTGTTGGTCAACATGTCGAATTTGCGCAACCAACTTGAAAATGAGTGAAATCTGTTTCATGTGAAACTCCAGATCTATGGATTTCTATTTTAAAGACAAGATTTTGCCCACAAAATTTCACAGCAATGGTAAATGTGACCGCACGTAGGCTTAGTCAGAGTTATACAATCTAGTTAGCCTAATGTGGCTAGTCAATATGAATAACAGCTTAAATCATTTTATCTTGTAAGAATAAGAAACTGAGTTCACATTGAAATGCCAGACTTGCTTGGTATCTGCTATCTCTCATTGTTTAGGAGAAACAATTGACAAACTTAAGAGATTTTATTTCTAATTAAAAAAAATTATAAACATGTCCAGTTCTATAAGACATATCAAAAATTCAGATTTATGAAGCTGTCAATCAGACTCAAAAACGGCAAAAAGGTTTTACAGCACATTAAAAAGCACAGCAAATCATAGCCTGCGTATTTTAGTTTTGGTAAGGTTAATGTACAGATTTGCATATAAAATTCATAATCATACAGCATAACTTCCATACAACACCACTGTAGCTTAATGAACTCATTTTTTTAAGCCATTATTCTCAAGTCTGACCGCATATGAGGCGGCCCTCCTTAACATATTCTTCTTTTTTGCTCCTTTCTGTGAAGCACGCTGGGGGAAGTCTTAGTGAGCTAGCAGGACCGCCACACTCGCACAGATTTGACAGTGTTTCCTCGGGCTATTCCAGCACGGCTGGTTTGAGAGACAGAAGCTTCTGTAGTGATGAACACCATGAAATGGCCCTGTAATGAATAATCACTTTGGTATATGTTTCAGTCAGGCCAAGACGCCATTAGCAGAGTCTGTCTCGCTGGGCAAAATCAATTCACACACACACACACACACACACACACACACACACACACACACACACACACACACACACACACACACACACACACACACACACACACACACACACACACACTGGTTCGGTGTTTACAACACTGTCACATCTGAACTGGATAACAGTATTGCAAATGTGAAACATTTTGTCTTTTTTATCCTTCCCAGCACTAATCAACAGTCAACAGTTAACAGCACTGAGTGATTTCATGGTGATTTCAAATAAAGACCTTCACAGATGACAAGAAAAAAAAAATTCATCCGAGATGGCAGACAAATTGAAAGAAATATTGATTATAAATATTCATACAAAGACGTTTTTATAAAATTAGTTGAACTTGTTGGACAATGCACCTTAATGTTTATTTAATTCTTATGTATTATTATCTCATTAGCATAGCAACATGCTAACATCAAACTCCATTGGAATCAATTGTGTTTCTGTGCACTTTACATGACGAGAGCTCTTTTTGTTGAGTTGCTGCAGTGCCCACTGAGTAACATTCCAAAGCTGTCAGACCGTCACTTACTGTATAAAGTAGCATATTCGGTTAGGATTTGCTATCTTAGAAGGCAGCTCCCAATGTAGGCAGTAGACAGCAAGACAGCTTAGACTACTTGGGTTTGAAACAGAGCCCTTTTTGAAAGTGTGTAGTTGTCACGTCCCCTTAATGTTTAGGTCCATGATGAGGTCTCTCTCTCTTTCTCTCTAATTAGGCTGATCAGATGTTGCTATATCATGACATTTAAAGGCCTCGTTCTCTCCAGTCATAAGGGCCGCTGCCATAACACGAACTGACAGGCACACACATCAGATGAACCATATAGAAATGACAGACTTTTACTGATATTATGTGATTAGTTAACATTAACTACTGCACTGTACAACTGCTAATATATATATTTTTTTTTTTCAAAAGCGAGCAGTTTCCTATCTACATAAGCAGTTATCCCTTAAGGTAGCATGAAGCTTGATTTGGAGCTAGACACTGCATGCTATAGATGCTCCTCATGTGAAACACACAAGAAACTTGACAACATGCTAGCATGTTGCTATGCTAAAAACACTAATACGCACAAAAATGCACAGCACAGACAAATATTGAGTTACAGTAGAACATTTTAATTAGATTGAACTTTACTAACTGATACCTGTCAGTAATTAAAATAATGCTTAATTAAAATGGTTGTTTCAACCATTTTGGGTCAAATATGGACAAACCCAGCCGTTGGGTTACATTTTTTAATTACATTTTTAACCCAACATTTGGTTTTGTCCATATTTGACCCAAAATTGGGTTGAAACAACCCAGCATTTTTTAGAGTGTACTATATATATTTCTATATTAGACGTTTCTCTGAACTTGTCTGTCGTATTATGAATTATCCTATTTATGAGATGAGTGCACATAAATACACCACTTGTCGAAGACTTGACATTCCGAGCTGGGTGCATGTCAACAGAAGAATAGTGGCGAAAGCAGAGTGATGTTAGTGAGTTGTAATAATACAAAGCATTTTGAATGGTGACTGTATACAGCTTAGTTTGAACACATTTTGTGTTGATGAGAAGTAATAAGCACACAAGAAAATATGACTTATTTAGCTTTGAGCTGAGAGGCTTGCGCGACAAAACACTTCCTATAATTCACTGTTGCAGCTTGAGAATAATAATATACAAAAAGCATCAGTTACACAGCTAATACACATCCACTGCTCTTTATTTTTGTTGCAATAGGGCTAAAGGTTTTATGTGTTTGTTATTAAATTAAAAATTAAACTCCAGTGCATAGGCTATATAATTTTTTTTACCAACTCGACACACATCAAACTGCCCAGCAAGCAATTTTGCGTTTAAAAGACGTCTAATAGTCGTCTATAGCTAAATCGTGACTACAGATTGACCATGACATGAAATTACACTTACATCTTGTAGATATTATTGACATTGGTAACATGGGATATCAACCATCTCATGCGCTGCCTGGCCAAAAACTAAAATGAATCAGTTTTGACTATAAGTGTAGCATAGAACATTTAAGCACGCTACCTACCTTTCAGAACTGCCTTTGTGTCTGAAGTGTGCCTATGATGACTTAAACAAATGGTATCAAGGTAGGCCGCTCTATAGGTGTTGGAACATAGCTAATATTTTGGTGGTTGAGTTTGAAAACAGTGTTAATAGTGCATGGCCACAAATTTAGCAAACGGACCAGAATGTAAGACTCTGTGTATGTTTTTATGATACAGCGTGCGTCTGTACTTGCCTAGACCTCTGGACCCCTGGCTACATCCTCCATCAAACCTCCATCAAATCTGAGACATTTTCACTCACTCACTCTCTCTCTGGCCCTTTCTCTCCGCTCCATAACCCATTTATCTCCAGATAACTTTGTCAGATTGTCAACCAAACTCTCCGGTGGGAACTCAGCCCAAAGCCTATTAAGAAGGAATAAACTCCGTCCTCGCTGGGCACTGACAGGCAATACCTTTCCCGGAGCGTTACTGTGACGATGTTAACAGCGCTCTTGTTACTGTAGCCACAGCCAGACGGGCCAGTAATCACATTTCCAACAGTAAACGACAGACATATTTCATTGATTACATAAAAGAGTAGAATTGCTTTCCCCTGACCAGATGTAAACCCGTTTTAACACAGCTGTGATTGCGTTGGATGTCTTGGCATGGATTGAGGTACGTTGGAGAGAAACGAGTACTTTAACGAGGAGATGCGGTGAGGTTTTCTCTGTGGTCGCGGTGACTTCAGCCTCATGAATAATTAGCGTGTGTTAATGTTGAGTGTAGCTGATTGAGTCAGAGACGCTTTTGAAGAGCGGTGTGCTGAAGGGGTTGTACTGACAGGAGGGAAACGGCAGTCATAATTGAGTCAGGGAGAGAGAGGTAGAAAAGAGGAGGGAATTTTGGCTCCGTCTGGACACCTTTTGTTTTTTGAACCCCTTCATGTTCTGGCCTTGGGAATAGACTGTTATTTCTCACTTTGCCAGAACATCTTTGCCCCACATTTATGTCTGTAATAACTGAATCCTCTTGGAGCAGATTAATTTTTGTTGAAGAAGAACTGCAAATTTGACCAATGAAATTTCATTTTTTGCTGCATTTATAACAACGTTTACTGTATAAAGTGAAATGACAGCACGATGACAATGATGGCGGGCCTGAACCACAAAAGCGGCGGTCGACCACCGTGCTGTTTCTCCTCTCTCTCCAGCGAAACCCCAGTTTAGCGATGTAATGACCCAGAACTAATGGCGCCCCATTCATTTAGCTCTATCAATGTCAACGTCACACAGGCTCACACAAGACCGCATACATCTACCCCATGTATGTGTATGTATGTACGTATGAGAGTCATTACCCACCATTACATTACCTGAGGTTGGCTAGTAAACAGCAATATAGCGCAGGGTGTTAGGACTAGCCGCATTAACGTGCTTTTGAGGATCTTCACCTCTGATAATATGTGCAGTTATTTATCTGTGTAATTTTTTCATTAATATTTGTATTATGTAGAATCATACAATATATATTGGGAGGCTTATATATTTCATAGAGTTAGTACAGGGAAAATATAGTCATGAAGTTCTCTCACCCTGATGCCATGTATGGCATTATTTGTTCTTTTTATTACAAAAGGGGAAATTTAGCAGCATGTGCAAGCAGCTATTTTCCATACAATGAAGGAATGAAGAGACCAGGTGCTGTCCAGGTACAAAAATACCTCAAAATTAGTCAATATGTTTTAATAACTAACATTAATGAAGATGAATAAATACTGTAACATTAACATTAACAATACATTAACTAATGTTAACTAATGAACCTTATTGTAAAGTGTTACCCAAATCACAATATGCCATGTACATAAGCTGGAACATTTAATGGAGGGCAAAATAGTCAGAAAATAATGATTCAATATACTAGTAGCCCTGCCCATACCAAAACCTTAAATTTGAGATTCTTTGGATGTTTTGAGCAAAATGCTACAAGAATAAAACCATACAACAGATTCCATCTGATTTCAAGTGAAATCATGAAATTTCTAGTTATCTACAGAGATAACTCATCCACATGCTGTTATGACAGACCGTTGTGCAACACTTTAATTGTGGATGGAAAAATTTCTTTCTTATAGAATCTTGTGTAGTCAGGCCTGGTATAAATCATATTCCACTTTCATTGTACAGTATGAAAAAATAGCTAATAGACTTCCTTCAAAAGATCTCTGTTTGTGTTCCATGGAAGGAAGAAAGTCGATTTTCATTTTAGGATGAACTGTTCCTTGAAATTTATACAGTGTATACCGCACTGGCTATGACAGTAGAAGGATATTGCGGTAATGGAGTTAAAATCTCATTGTTCGTGGTTCTCCAGTGTTGAGTAAAATGATTCAGAATGTGAAGTATTTAAGGGAAAAGGGAAATAAAAAGCAACACAGCCCTGAATTTTTCATCTTCCTGCTGGAGACGTACATCTGTTCCTCTGCTACAGATGTGAGTTAGTGTTCTTAGTTAACTCAATTACATGAAGCTTCCTCTTACAGGGCGCAGCAAGACTCTCTGACTACCACAAACAAACCCCCAACATAGCACACAGTTAGCAAGAGGGTTGAGAGGTTCGGGCAGGAAGTTCATTGTTGTGTGAAAGAATTAGAAAAAAGAATAACCAAGATTCAGAGACACTGTTCAAAGCCTTTATTCTGTCTCTCTCTTGTACCCTGAAGGCACACAGAGACCATCAATTTTAAAAGCAGCCATATGCGTTTAGGTAGTTCCTATACTTATTTCCTATTGGTATTATCCACTTAACGGAACTTCTCTGATGCATATCGCATGGAACCCACTTCCTGGAAATAATTGTTAATGACATCATGTTGTGGCCAGCCATCAGGCCTGTCAGTCATCAAGAGAAATAAAAAAGCGGTTTTATTCAAATACATACACTGCTCCCCATAATACTCTATAGGGAAGACCAATTGTGAATATCACTCTTCGAACAAATGGTACAAAAGGTGTTACTGGGATGTTACCCTTTAAAAAGGTTCTAATACTGTATGTACCTTTTAAGTAACATGTACAAGTTTGGTACCAATATTATAATATAATATGCACTCTTTGGGTACAAAGATTACCCTTTGAACGGGTACCACCCAAGTGACCTTTTTTTTCTGAGAGTTCACCATATTAAAGCACACCTTTAATTTCAGTGGTGTAACTTAATTTTTACTGGAGTAAGCAAATTTATCTGGCTCTTTAATATCAATAATTTCATGTTGTGGTCGAAAATATTACCTACACCTTTTTCAAAACGTTTTTAAAGGGGTCATATGACGGTTCTCAAAAATAACATTATTTTGTGTATTTGGTTTAATGCAATGTATTTATGCGGTTTTAGTTTGAAATTTTTATTTTATTTTACACATACCGTTATTGTTGCTCCTCTATGCCCCGCCTTTCTGAAACGCGACGATTTTTACAAAGCTCATCATTCTGAAAAGCGCGGTGTGCTCTGATTGGCCAGCGATTCAGTGTGATTGGCCCGAAAACCTTAAAGGGATACTTAACCTCTGTAAAGATGAATGTGTATTTAAAATGAATCATTTATGTAGTAGAAATGTTAAATTATTTTTGAATTTGGAGCCTTCTAGTCTGAGAAAAGCCAGAAAATGTATTTGTGGCTCATGTGGATGAAAGACAACTACTCCCAGAATGCACTTGCTTCGCTGCCCTACGAGGCCACTCCCAAGGCACGCCTACCGGTAAGAGCGCAGCTAATCAACTAGGCTACTAGTGAGTCTCCGTGACAAGTCTGTCCGGGATTTCGAGATCGTCAAAAATGTCCGGGATTCGGTTTTTGCGTTCTACAGTCGCCATTCATTATGTTTATAGATATATACACTAGATGTCGCCTTGGGGTTCTAAGTATGCGTCAAAACCGCCGCCATTTTGGAACAGGGGTCTTATCATAGGAAGTAGCTAGGTAACGCTGCTATCTCCGCTTGTACTTCGAATTCATGGATGATGCCGGACTTTTGTGCTGCGTATGGATGTTCACACGAACGAAATCTGAACTAGGAAGAATGTTTAAAAAAAATTTTTTTCTTTTTTCTCTGGACTCAATATATACAAACCAAAAATAACTAGAAAATGGCATGACGATTTATGGTGATTTTTTCGTTCCAATGAACTGCCGTAGCCAAGGCGACGTCTAGTGTATATATTTATGATGTTTACTGTGGCGAGCAGGATGAGACTGACGGCTGCGGGAGAATGACGCGAGGCCGGTGGCGTGATTACTGATGAGCGGCACCTGTGAGACGCACGGGTCTCGTATCTCTCACGGAGGAGCGGGAATTTTCTTAGCAATGTTAAAACGCACATTAACCCATCACTTGTTTAGCGTTCATGTAAACAATACATTCAGATTCACCAATCGGAAGGAATTCAGTTAGATTGAAACAAAAGGTTTACATGTAAACAATGTATGGCGACTGCAGAAAGCAAAAGCCGAATCCCGGACATTTCGGACGATCTCGACGGCCGGACATGGAAAAAGAGGATGTAACCCCTACTACTCAGCTTTCTCCACAGAATAAGAACCTGTTAGCTTAGCTTCCAAATAAAAGATGGCTGACACTATTTGTACATTCTGAGTGAGATCCCACCCTCTATGCTATGGGCCGGTTGAAAACATACGGATCTAGCGCCTTCTACTGGCTGTAGTTTTTAGCCTCTGGACAAAAAAGCCTCAGATTACGCACAATTATGATTTTTGCGTCATCTGAGGATTTTTTTCCAGACAAAAAATACATACATCTCTCGTCTCAGGGGGATATGAGGGAGGGAAGCATGGTAATTTACTTGCATTTTTTTTTTTTTTTTTTACAAATAAAAAATTTATGGGGGAAAAAATCTGACATTTTCTGACACAAATGAGACTTGGTTTCCTGATTATGTATATCAAACAAGTAAAAGTTAAAATCTAAAATAATCAGTGTAAGACAGCAAAACTATCGTGTTGACATGATGACATTAATATAGGTGTTTGAATTATAAATCTAAAAGCACACAAAAAGAAATTTCCCAGAGTTCTTTGTCAGGATGTCAGAGTGTCCAGTATTGGCTCAGCTAGTCTTTATTTCTGTCACAGTTATCTGATCAGAGCCTCAATCTCTGTAACTACACTCTCCCTGAGTCCTGCCCAGCCTGAACCTCCTGACAACACACATATCATTATACTGTCTGAGTCCTGCGCTACCTCTGAGTGGAGCTGACACCGTAATATACCTATACATCCCCTGATACAAGCACCTCCATCCCTGTCTTTCTCTCTGTCTCTCTTTCCACTCAATTGTACACTGACCCTGTTTTATTGGTTCATTCAAAGGCAGAGGGGGTGGCAAAATGCATTCTCCGCTTTCTCTGTCTGTCTGTCGCACTGATCAGATCATTTTTTTCCACCAACTGCACATGGCAGCGGCTGCGGTTGAACCTGCGCACATCGTCAGGATGCTTGTTGTGCTAATGAGGGTGCAGATGCACGTGGGAGAGCATCTCCTGGTCCAAGACACGGAGGAAAGAGGGAGGGTGGAGGGGTAGTGTGCTGTAGAAATGTCAGTTCGAGAAAGAAGGTGGAATCAGTGAAGCACCTTGGCCCACCCATCCCGAGACTGAGTGGACCAAAAAACGTGGTTAGAACAATTACTCGTCCAACTTCTGTCACAGCCAATCAGATCTGACTGATATCCTGCCAGTCGGGAAGTGAACCCAGAGACTTCGGCCTGAAACATACTCTATGCATTGGAAGTATGGATAACTGAATTTTTACATGTAAAATGCAATCTGTATGTGTTGCAGTGCTCCGAAATGTGTCAGAACGCAATTCACAACACAAGCACATGTTTCGATCTCAATATACCAAACATTTTCTTAAACTTTTCAGGTCACTTACTGCTATGGCAGAGCTTTGAAGATAATTTTTCATGGAACTGATGATTATAATGACAAATAACTCAGCTCAGCTCTACAAACACTCAGCTCTAAGTTTTTCACTTTCATTTTACTAAGTTGGTCCACTGACCAAATCCTTTGTTTCAAAGTCAAAAAAGCGCTACGTCTACATTAATCCAGTAGTTTCGTTTCAAAACGCTCTCTATTCACACAAGCGTTTTCCAAAATATTGTTGTACACACTGTAACATAGAAAAACGCTAAAATCATTACTGCATATGCATAAAACGTCATAAAATCTCATAAGGAGACCAGACATAATAAAGTTCTCACAAAATTCTTCTGGCACGATCATTTTATTAGCAAAATATCATACTGGTGTGTCCATGTTGGACTAAACCACCATTTCATGTATGGTCTAAAACAAAATTGCCCTCATGTTTAGCTGCAGGACAGGAATTGTGAGTATACTTTCTGTCATCTTTGCAAACCTGTAATATGAACACCGCACAAAGTAGAAAATAGCAGGCACACTGGTATAAACATATCTTTTGGTCATTTTGAAATACCTCAATTTTCACAGTCCACACTAAATTACAAAATGCTGTTTTCAAATTTATCCACTAGGCAAAAAGTTCACCGTCTCAAGTGTGGAAGAAAGGCAAAAACATAGAGAAAAAGATTGTTTTTAAATCTATCTGGATTAGTGTAGACGTAGCCAAAGAAACGAGAGATGGAACCACAACAACAAACTGCAAGAGAACTCGAATTTGGTGAGTGCTTGTGTGATGGGGTGAAGAGGTAACGCAACTCGAGTAAAATTATATTTTTTTATCAGTCATAACAGAAATAGCACAGACTCTGGACAAAGAGGAAACGTGCACATGATTCTACCACTGTGTTCGTTGTCCATATCAAATGAAGTATACTGTACCTTAAAAGGCCGTACGTTCGGCTGGGTATAAGCTACATGTTCGTGTTAAAACGTATAATTTTGGCTTAATGCGTGATCATGCGTTTTCAAATTAAAAGCAAGAAGCTCTGGAGAGAACTATCCGTTAGCATCATGTTAATGCCATTGGCATGTTTGATATCACTGTTCATTCTCCAGATACATTTTTTGAGCCAATTACCTGAGCTGAAAAATGTCATGTGACTAATCACTCTGGAGCTACAGGAAAATTATTTAAGAACAACGCTGATTGGCTAATGGTAACACAACACAACAATCCTCCAGTGATTACTCTGAGCTGTAAGACTACAGTCGTGTTTTTTTACGAGCCCTTCAAAAAACGGTCACTGGCAAACCATCTATAATTTATGAAATGTATGTCATACAATACTTTGTATTATGTAATACAAAATTGTATGCTGTCAATAGACAACAACATGGCCGACATAATCTTGTAGTTATAACATACCAGCAGGGGATAACTGGGCTATGCTAACCAGATAATTTAAACTTAGCCAGTTCAGTTAGAAACAAAATGAAAATAAACAAATGTTGTTTAATCATTATTTTCACTGGTTACTTTGTATGAATTTTTGTCTTTGGGTCAATTACTATATTTGATTATTAAGTCAAAATTTCACCAAATGGCTTATGGTTGAACCCAACCATAAATATGGTTCATGCATGCACATGCATTCAGTAACTAATTTAACCAAACAAGCACATTAGTCTTGCAGTTATGACCACCAGTTACATGCTGGATGCTCAAGAAGTCTGCTTGGTTCTGTAGTTTACTCTCTCTTTGTCTCTCTAGAAGGGTCATTATCCAGTAATGATGGGTCTTCATGGGGGGTCTTGAAGCACCGGGGAATCCTGCCGTTGTTAGTGTCACCCCTTCAGTCTCATCCATCACTAACACTACCCCACTACCACTTCCTCTCTGTGTGCCCACTCCACCTCATTTACTGCGATTAGAGTTGTTATGCCCCTCCGTGTAGAATATACCTCTGACAGGAGAGGGATACACCCCGTATCTGTCTGACTGCATCTGCATCTCTCTCCCTCTGCTTTTCATTTGTGTATTTCTCTCCATTTATGTCAGTCAGTAACACATTTGACATCTTTAAGTACTTATTTCCTTAGTAATTTAGATACTGCTGCTGATATCAGTATGGCTAGAAGACCAAATAAAAAAGACTATAATGCCTCAATATGCAATTGATAACTTAGCAGGCTTGAACCTCGGATTTGTATGTTATATATATATATATATATATATTTTTTTTTTATATCAGTAAAAGGAGGTGCTTAACCTTTTTTATCCATTTATTGTAAACGAGGTTTGCAATTTGTATACTAATCTGAATAAGGTTTTTAAAGAACCCCTAAAGGGACATGGTCATGAGATGGGAAAAAAAATATGAGATGGGAAAAATTTAAATGCTTCTGTGTTCTCTTGTAAAAAATTTCCGTTCCCCAAAAGAAACTCTGCGTTCCCTCGCAAAATGTTTGCGTTCCCCCAAGAAAGCTTGCATTACAGTAACTCACAAAACATTTTTGAGTTCTTTGTGAGCGAACACAAAGGTTCTTGGAGAACACAAAAACAAAACTCGCGAGAGAATGCAAAAGCACTGAAATATATATATTTTTTCATCACCATGTTCTTCTAGGGACTCCTTAGGTTTTAAACATTTGTGTGATTTTATTATTGTAAAAAACTTGTAATAATACATAATTATGAATTCCATTGAAAAGGTTTTAATGAAGTAAAATATACACAGTGGTTAGTGGTTGCATGTTGCTTAAATTCATTTAAACGTCCAGTAAGGCCTAGCCAAATGTTAGTTTGTAGCTACTGACATATTTCACATAAATTAAAGAGCATATAAGTTTCATAATTTCATTTAAACAAAAGATTTATATTTGGGTTGAATGAGTTGACAAATGCAGTCCACTCTAAAATGTGTGCAAAAAATCTGAAAATGGAATGAGATTATTTACTTGTCTTCTTAACATCCTGTAGAAAGGATGAAAATAGTCATTAAAATATAATTACATTTGATGAACATTAATGTGTTTTTAATTCTACGTTATATAATATTCAAGATGCTAATAGTTCTCTCTTCAAAGAACATAAGAGTTTTGCCGACCCCAAAACCTCAGCAGCGTGTGAAAACTTGCAGTGTCAACTATAAAAAAGATCTGTTTTTCCCCTGAAAATAGTATAAGGAATAAGAAAATATCTTATAATGATCATCCCATACTGCACGCTTTAAAGTATGTTAGTATTTAATTTATTTTGGTTGTGTGGAATTCACATCAATGACTGAACCGCAGGAAATTACACACATAGAGAGGAGAGGTAAACAATCATTAAAGTAGCATTATAATGTTTTTTGGTAAACACATCTGTGTATTTACAAATGATATGCAGTCTGACACGCTGTTTGCGCTTGTCATGTAACAGCACTATAATTTAAATTATGGGACAGTGTCTATTTATTTGTGCTTTTCTCTCTTGAATATGAACTCTAAAAATAGGATAGAATGACAGTCTACAGCGGAGATCACAGATCTTTAGCTCCGGGCCTTTTACCATCCCATCAGAAAACATCTCATCCGCCTCCTCCTGCTACATTCATATGTAGTTTTTCTTATCTTTAAATTATAAATTGAAAATGACAATTGGATTAAAGCAGTGAATAATTGAAGTACTTTAGAAAAGAGTTTCTAAAAGAAAAAAAAAAGGGGCCGCAATTCTACTTATTAGGTCTGAAATGAAAGCTCGTCGTATTGTTTGTGAAGTGCCCAGTCTAACTGTCACCAGAAGGAGATGTCTGCATGGAAGATATTATTTCTGGCTAGTGTGAGTGCGTCTCGAGGCACAGTCTTGGCTCTTTTATTTTACGTGTCATAATGCGATGGTGGAGTTCTCCCTGCGAGGCATCAGGGCTATTGGAAAGGCGAATAACATATGTTGTGTCTCAAATGCATCGCTCTGCTTTATTCCACTAGCGCAGATGACCAGTGAGCTGTCCAGTGCCAAGGGCTGAGGGGCAGAGGGACAGCACTCTGTGTTTGTCACAGATACACTCGTTTATTTGAAGAGAGAGAATCGAGTGTATCCGGAGAAGAAGCAAAAGGGTAGAAATATGGCCTAACAAGCCCCCATCCGTGAAGACAGCGATGTAATAGAGATTATATTATTTGACTGTCGATTGGTCTTTTAGAGGGATGGATTCTAAACTTTGTCAACACATGATTTTATACTAAAGACTCTATAATATGAATTATAGATGAAAATGTTTTTTTCCCCCCACTTTAATTCAGAGGAAACTAGGAAAATTAAAGGAAGATTTGGGTGAACAGTATTGTGAAATGTTGCAAGCCAAATTCAAACTCTTGCTATCAGTATACACAAGCAAAAACTTTAAAATAATACATTAGCATGAGTTCTACTGCAATTAAATCAGTTAAAGGAAAAAAATCATAGTTTTTGTCCAACTCCATTGACTCGTATTGGATGTGCTGTGAGGTACGGTATTACAAAAAGGTATTCGGTGCTACCACAGAAACCGAAAATTCTCGGGCCAGCAGCATGTGTCCAAATTTCAATCTTAACCGTTCTATTTCATCAAAAACGATCTGAAAACAGGGCTTTAAGTGTAAAATACCGAATTTGTCCTTTAAATCTCATGAAAACTCCACAACCTAATTTTTACGACTGACTGTCGTACTGACTGTCGTCACGACTAACACTGTTCTTTTCAACGATGTACCAAAAATGGAAAAGTATCCTTCCCTTTAAATTTTGGAAAAGTTTTGAATAGAAGACAATGTTGTCAAAACCATCCCCGTTCACACAGATCCGTGAAAACAAAAAAACAAAAGACATTTTATGCATGCCACTCTGTAAAGAAACACTACGCACCTATATACTCAACACGTAATATGCATGGCCCCCAAAACATTATCCTTTAAACAAACGGCCAAAGCGCATAAAGTTTTCCGTTTTTAGTTTAACGCGGTGTCATGTAAACTCCCCCTTATTTTGATGTTCATTTCATTCCATTGTTTCTGTGTTTAGTTCCTGTTTTCTGTGGTGGCTAAGTATGTCCTTGTTTGTTAATATTACTGAGGTAACATTTTAGTTTAGGGTCCAATTCTCACTATTAACTAGTTGCTTAATAGTGCATATTACTAGCATATTGCTAAGACATTGGCTGTTTATTAGTACTTATAAAACACATATTAATGTCTTATTGTGCATGACCTTATTCTACTTTCCTAATCCTACGCAATATCTAAACGTAACAACTACCTTACTAACTATTAATAAGCAGTAATTACGAGTTTGAGGCAGTCGTAGTTAATAGTTAGGTAATAGTGAGAATTGGACCCTAATCTGAAGTGTGACTGTCATGGATTATGTTTATCACCTGTGTCTAGTTTAGTTGATCATTATCCTGTGTGTTGATACTTCTTAGTTTCTGTTCATTGATGGTTGTTGCCTTTGTGCTACAAAGTTTGCGTCATCTTTTGAGTACTTTCCTTGTGGATTGTCATCTTATTTCTTCTAATAAAGCTGCAAATAGATCCTCACCTCAGCTCCCCCAGACCTTCTATTGTCCCGACTGTGGCTGTAAAGAGCGCATTACGGAGTAAGAAGCAAAAATAGTCTTTAATAAATCCAACCGGGAATACACAAGAGATCACAGAAGAAATAAACAGACAAAACCATGTTAAACTGACGATACAGAACAATCAACAAACAGAACACAAGTACGTAATCAAAAAGAAACAGAACAGGTGTGTTTAATTAGGGACTAAACTATTAACAAACAGGGAAACTAAACCAGGAACTCAGGCAAATAGAAACAGAGTGAAAACTAAAACAGAACATACAACTATGATATTGTCTCATAGAATATTTGATATCTTTAAAGGGGCAATGTGGAGTTTTCAGCGGTGCTGAATGTGCTGAAACGATTCAGCTATGTGCTCATTTCTTATTATTAGCAAACTCCATGTCATAAAATTACAGTGGCGTCGCTGTTGAGTGCAAAGTCAGTAGACGAGGCGAGAGGCGAGACGCTCGGGAGCGCGCATGCAGGTCTCAGTCACGTCACTGGATTTCGCGGCAAATCCGCGAGCCTTATCCGACCCGGAGCCTTCACATAGAAATAGGAATACTTGCTTTCAGAGGTAATAGCAAAACCCGCCAAGTTGATAATTTTATTGTGAGATTAGAACCCCTTCACACACAGGCAATACAACAATTATTCATTTTAGTAGAAAAACTCCACATAGCACCTTTAACCCTTTAGAACCGAATGTGTCGTCGCCGACACAGATCAGCAAGCTGTATTCATTGTACCGTAACTCTTCAACCGTTTGCACTATCAAAACCATTCAAATTGCCCCTGACAGTAGACATTTTCGGCAATATACGGCTTATTACGGTAATTTCATGCTTTCCGTCAGCAAATGACAGCGGGCTTTCTGGCAGAGCGGGAAGGAAGGATTTGAACCGAGAGATACGAAGCGCGGCAGGTTAGAGTGTTTTGGATTGCATAAAATAATAAAAGACACAAACAAATACACGGTGAAAGAAGTGGTCGACAGCAGAAGAGGGGATTGGGATGATTTTTAATGAAAGGCGGAGGCGGATGGCCGTTACTTTTTCACATATCTTTACATGTGGTGTATGCATGTGTATGTGTGCGTGCCTAATATGAATGGACGCATTTGTATGTGTGCGTGTATGAAAAAAAGTGTCCTAAATGAAAACTGTGCAACCCAATGTCACCAAAAATACTTGTAAGGTTGTATTATACTTAATTTTTCAACCTTTAAAGTGTTAGTTTCTTTCGTTCGTGATTCTTCTGTTTTTTTCTAAATAAAAATCGGAAAATTTGTTCTCGTTTTTTATTTTTTTTGTCTATTTAAATTCTATTTACAAACTCACCACACACAATAATGGTCAATAACAGTAATTTGTTGAAATCTAATATTTTTTTTGAAAAAGATGACACCTTGCACATGAAGATAGCACATTGTTTTAGAATTTTACAGTCAAAAAATCTAAATATGTGAAAAACACCCATCTTAGCTTCAGGTTCTAAAGGGTTAAGACATTTACATCTTTTTTAACTTTTTGGAGAAAATATCTACATAGTTACCCCATTAATGATAATAACAATGGTTTAAATTGTTAAATTACTAGCCGCCTGGTTTCACAGACAGGGCTTGTTGTTCCAACCAGGATTAGGCAATTTATAGCTTTTATAAATGTTCCTTGGAAAAAAATTAAAGAAAGAAAAAACATTACTGGTGTGCATATTGAGACAAAACAATGGCACTGACATTGCTTTCAGTTAAAACAGCTCAAACATGCATTTTAGTCTGCAAGCCATCTATATAAAACCGGGGGTATTACCTGTTTTATCTTGAGAAATAAAACACTTTAATTTAAAAGTGATATTGTATCGATATCAGCAACATTGACAGTACAATGAGTTGTAGGCTACTTCACATCGCTATAAAGATGTTAAACTAAGAAAGCAGTAAATGTAGTAGTCTCTGTCACAGATTCTCTGTGGTGAAAAAAAGCTCTATTTCTTAACACACAGTGGGACCACCTACCTCCATCCTGCCGCTTTTGTCCTTTTATCTTTGAACCAAAAGAGAAAATGAATACAGACCATTCTCTCTTTGCATGATTAAAAAAAAACTATGGAGGAGTTTAAAAAGAGGGAGTAAAGTTTAGCAAAAAGGCCTTGAGCAATTAGAGACCAACAAGGGAAAAAGAGCAACATAGTAAGTCCTACAAAGCTAATTACTGATGGCATCGGATGAGTGATTTAATATTTGCCCCCAAGAATATCAGAAGACCACTGAGTCCACGACGTCCATCCAGCAAAAGTCCAGAAAAAAACAGTCCTTAACAAATGCAGAGGGATACAGGAGCGGTAAACAAGCATTGTGTGTTTTCTCAGATGAAGGGCCACCAGCGGCCACTGTCATCCCTCGTAAACCCGTTCAGATCATGCAGAATATCTGCGGTGATAATCACCTGCCCACAGGCCCGTGTGGCCCTGCGCTCGGCTGTAATTGGAGGTCTCGTTCACATATAACAGCACACCTAACTCACTCTAAATAAACGCCAGTCCAAGGGCTGAAATGATATGCGCTTATCTTTTTAATTTTTTTTCACATTGCTGAATGTATTTTACCCAGGGCTTTGTCTGGGTCAGAAGTAGTTTACCTGCTCTCTGCCCTGTGGTGTGTAAATGCAGGCATTTGTGTTTGTGTGTATTTGAGACTTTTGACTTTAAGGCATAGACGACAAATACATTGACTGAGCACCACTTAGCATAGCCGCTACTGAAAACCCCTCTGGCCCCTGTTGTGTTAAGAGATGTTTGATTCACATGATAATAATATACTCTCTATAGAAATGCATAGGAATCCACATGAATTCCATCTGCAGTCTAAAGAGGAATATGACTGAATTCAAATATTTATTTATAATAAATATTAAATAGATCATTTTAAAAAGTATATATATTATATATTTGTTTTTAAAAACAAATATTTGTTTATATATACCGGTGTATATATATATATATATATATATATATATATATATATATATATATATATATATATATATATATATATATATATATATATATATATATATGTGTGTTAGGGCTGTCAAAAGATTAATCGTGATTAATCACATCCAAAATAAAAGTTTGTGTTTCCATAATATATGTGTGTGTACTGTGTATAATTATTTATATATATATAAAAACACACACAATCATGTATATATTTAAGAAAAATTGGTTATATTTATATATAAAATGTTTATATATAATATAAATTATATAAATGCATATACAGTATATAAATGCAATTAGTCCTTAAATATATAGGCCTACATGAATGTGTGTGTAATTATACATAATAATTCTACACAGTATACACACATATATAAACACAAACTTTTATTTTAAATGTGATTAATCACGATTAATCTTTTGGCAGCCCTAATATATATATATATTATACATTTCTACCTCTGAGACATCCATATTGGTAAAATTCTGTAAATAAAGTTCTTTAAATGATGCAAATTATGTGACTGTGAATGTGAATAGATAGATCATCGGAGATCTCATCCCAAGGCGTCATATACTGACGCTATTGACATTTCGTCTACATCCAACGCACATGGCACCCTTTAGCGTCAATATGAGACGCAGATAGATATGGGCCAGAAGGCGAGGCTGTCTCCTAACCCTACCCCAGACCTAAACCTAACCATAACCGAACAAAGATCTGTGCGTGTCATATTGACGCTAAAGGGTGCCATGTGCGTTGGATGTAGACGAAAGTGTCAGTATATGACGCCCTAGGATGAGAATGCGTTGGCAATTCTCTGTTTGTGTTTTTCAGGAAGATGTAGCAATGGCTTCTGACGACTTTTACCGTTTTTGTAAATGACTGTTTTAAATCGCTTGAAACAGACGCGATAGCTGATTCGAACGAGTGATGTTCCACGGCGGCATCCATCTCTGTAATGTACAAAATCTGCATCACCGTCGCTGCTCTGTCGTCATCGTGTAAAGCCCGCCCCAACGTTTCTGATTGGTGCCGCGATTTCGACGGATTGGAAATGGGTTTCAATGGGCTCTTTGCCAGACCCACTTGCAGAGCAAATCTAAATTTGCCGGAAGTGGTCTGGGTTTTCCCAGGCTAGTATAACATGCAATTGCGACTTTATATCAAGCAATTCTGACTTTATAACTCGCAATTGCAAGTTTAAATCATGCAATCCTTAGAAAAAAAGTCAGAGTTGCGAGATGTAAACTCGCAATTGTCCGAAAAAAAGAAAAGAAAAAAAAAAGTCACAATTACCTTTTTTATTTTTTATTCTGTGGCGGAGACAAGCTTCCATAGTTTTCTGTTTTAATTTATTTTAAAATGTAATTTATTTCTGTGATGGCAAAGCTACCATGTCTGTTATTACTCGAAACGCCCTTTCACACCAATCAGTCACTGAATGTCATCACTGGATTACAGCTGAAAATCAGAAAAGCTTAACAAAAAGCGAGCAATGTTTTGATAGTCACAGTGTCTACAAATGGCTTTCTTGCAGTTGTCTTTGCAAATTAAGCTTGGATAGGAGAATGTATTTTAACATCAGAAAAATTACATACGTCACCTTTAAACTCTCTGCTCTGAGATGATAATGCCAATGTGAGGTTGATGTGACACACTGTGCGAGTGGCTTTGTGATGGCGTTGTAATGAACAGTAAGGAAAGAAAGCCCTGTGAATTCATCCTTGACCTGTGAGTATGCATCATTAACTCCATTTGTCCCTCTGCAATTAACACTGCCTGCTTGACGGACCGTCCACTCCCTCGTTTCTTCCACACATCCATCTCTCCATCACTCTACTCTCCCAGGTTAACTCCAACCCATTTCTCCACCCCCCCATATTACCCATCACCCACTCCTACTTGCCAAGTCTGACCTGATTGTGAGGGTTCACGCTCCTATTGCGGTCCCCAATTCCAGTCTCCATGGCAGCCCTCACGGTTGTCACGGTGACAGGTCTGACCCTGTCGTCTGGGGCCGGCCGCTCAGTAAAGAGTTGGAGGCCAGTGGCCACTCGCAGGGGACGAGCCTCATCCCCTGATTACTCTGACCTCTGATCTTGTGCTCAATTTCAGCTCATTTACTTATACTAACAGGGCTCACTTGAACACCAGCAAATGTGTGAGATGATCATTTAGATTAGACCAGCCCTAAAGGAATAGGTCACCAAAAATGGAGAATTCTGTCAAATATAAAGAAATAAACCAACCCGATTTCACAGCAATTTGTACGAATTTTACGAGGTGGCTAATTCGTATGAATTCATGCGACCTCACTAGAACGAATTAGTAAGATTTTTGCTAAATCGTACACATTTTACGAGTTGCCCAATTCGTATATGAATGACCTACCCCTGACTCCGCCCCTAAACCTACCCATCACGTGGGTTTATACAAATTGTACGAATCCGTACGAGTGAGGTCATGAGAATTCGTACGAATTAGCCACCTTTTAATCACTCGTACGAATTCGTATGAATTAGCCGTGAGATAGCGTTGAATAAACACAAACAGCATGAAAATAATCCATGGCAAAAATGCTATATTCTTAGCTTTCTGAAACGCTATGTTAGCTTGTGTGTGGGGATGTTATATTTATTACTGAAATTCTCCCATTCGCTGAAGCTCTGATATCTCATTTGATTCAGGTTATGTAGACAGTCATAGATTCTCACATATTTGGGTCCGTTCCTAATTCAATCAGTATAGTATAACTTTTCAAAAAACACTAAATGATCAGTTACATGGATCACGTTTATGATATCTGTTTTTATATACTTTAATGAAAGGTTTTTGAGCTTGATAACCATATTCACTATGAAATGTTAGGTTACACTTTATTTGAATGTGTCCTTGTTACAGTGTAATTGTACATTGAAGTACTGAGTGATACTAATGAACTATGTATTTAGAGATTAGGTTCTGGTTCTGGTTTAGATGTATGCTCAATTGAATTACTATAGTAACTACATTTAACTGTTTTAACAAGGACACTGTAAAAAAATAGTTAAGCATATACGGAATGTTGGTGCATTGCAATTATATTTAAACTCTTATAAGAACATTTCTAAGAAACGTGATAATAATGCTACATGGTGCATTTTTGCCAAGTCATAATTATCAAAATTACTAGAAGACAATTCTCCTCAGAGCTGTTTACTCTCGTACTCTGAATTATGTGCTTCTATGGCAACACTATTAAAGCCAAAATTAATCAGTGTAATTTGGATAATCAATACAAGTAACAGTCGTTATGCAATATGTACCTGATTTTATACCATGATATTAGAGATTAGTTATCCAACTCTGTGCTACATTCATCTGTATTGTATGCATTTCGTAAGGAATAATTGTGTTTTGTGTCATTGAATAATTTTGTGCCAAAAACATGGACATAATTTGTTGTTTTTATTCTATTGTTTACTATATTTATTTGCTTGGTCTGTGTCATTGTGGGTTTTGACTTTTAAAATAACTAAAATCATTTGGCAAGGTGATATGGAACTGTTATGGTGCGTTCACACCGGACACGAATAGCGCTTCAGGCGCGAGTGATTTCAATGTGAAGTCAATGCAAAGACGCGTTACGCACGTAAAAAAATCCTGCGGCGCGAATGAGGCGTTACGCGTTACGCGCAAATGATTTTATAGTACTGTTTGTGCATTCACGCGTTTGACGCAGGAGCCTGCTTGCTTCACGTGGCATAAAGTGACATAGGATTATGATCGCTCCGATGCGGGACAGCAGGTCATCAATCTGGGCATCCAGACGCAGCTCCTGGAGCAAATGGTGAAAAACTCGCCAAACTGGGTTCGCCTCCGAAGGGTCTGGTGGACCCAAATACGGCGACGATGATCCCTACGCCACCGTTCTGCTCTCCAGAGCAGATACAGAGCGGTTTATCTATCAACATCACACATCTTGTAAAAAGATGGCCGCCAACGGGTTTCGAAACTTTTGAAACTTTCGCCTCTGACGAACGTTAATCATGCGTGACGTGCGTCAATTTCGCTTCAAACTTATGTTTTTACGCGCGTCAATTTCGCTCTTGACGCGCGAATGGACACAAAATGGTCAAGCGTATAACTAGACGTGGCAGGCACAAATTTGACGCGCTATTCGCGTCCGGTGTGAACGCACAGTAATGCCGTCAAGACCTGCCTGGAACTACTTTAGTCGTGCGTTTCCCTGAAAAGAATTGCACACCTTAGAACATTCGTCAACAAATCAGATTCAACCATACAACTGCCCTGTAGTATAATAAGAAAACAATTATTTTTAATAATTTTAAATTATCTTAAACATAATAATCTTGATAAATAAGTAATCTTGCTTTTATTAGTATTACTATAATCTTGCTAAACTAAATAGTAAATTATTGGAATTATTATACAGACATATTATATAACTACCTAACTACACTTTACTGTTGAAGCTGCTGCCAATTCTGCATGAAGTTGCGGCGTTGCAAGCCAGAACTCACAGAAAAATCAGTTTTACAAGAGTTTACAAGTTGTAATAATCCTTTTTACAGAGTATGTGAATGCTTGGAAGATGGGAAGATGTTTAGGGAATAAAGTCCTTTGGGCCGGTTCCTTACACAAATCTACAAAGCTGATCCGGCTTCAGAAGACTTTCAATAATGCACAAGTAACGTTGATTACGTTTCATGCCCTTTTTCGTTTTGAAACAACATATGGGTGAGCAAATAATTCAAAAATTTCAATGTGATTCGTGCTTCGAATTCAGTTGTTTTTTTAGTGTAAAATAGTGTCAAATTAAATAACAAAAAAATATGAATTGAGTGCGAATTACTGAAGTTCAGGAGGGGCAAGTTCAAATGATCTAGCCAATCAGCATGAGGAGGCCTATAAATACGTATAGCGACTCACTCCGACTCACTTTTTTCTGCATCCCTCTACCACCCCGTATCCTCACTCACCTGGTTACTAACCAGAGATACTGTGGAGGACTCTAGGTTTGGGCCACATTCCGAGCTCGGAGCCTTCCCCCGGACAGCACACCAAACACACATACTATTTATCTATTTATCTAATCATTTGTAAGTGTGAACTCATGAAGTAAAAATATTAACACACCTAAACGAGTTAATATATGAGACGAGAGAGCGAGTAAATTATCTCATTTATTTTAGGTCTACTTTTGCTGAACATGAGTGCATATAACATCTAACAGAGCCCTCTTTTGAATTTTACATTTTAATTCTCCAGTGTAGCACTGCTCTTCTCTCAGTAGCACATCTTGAGGGGCCCATTGAAAGGAACCACCATTAGCTGAAGCCAGAAACCACTGAAAGTGACCAGAATGAAAGGGAAAGCAAAGTGTGTGTAGTGTTGAGGGACTCTTCAGGCAGTGCCAAGAGCTAATACACTAATTACGACCTCCACATGAGCCGTACACCACTGGTACTACACTCAACACAGTCCTACTGAGAGCCCAAATGAGGGATGTGGAGAACAGACAACAGACAGATGGTGAAGAGATGAACAAATGCAGGCAATGAGAACTGCTGGAGAACACAAAGAGGAACGAAAAGCAGTGGAAAAGGTCATGCTGACCATGAAGACAACAAGGGTTTCGTTTTTTGTCGAATGGTGGGCATGGTAAGATACTAGGTGAAGGCCCGTTGCTAGTTGAAATTTGCACAGAAAATCACCTCACATAATCTGAAAACCAATTTTCAAATACCATGCACAAAAAGTATCGACTGATAAATAATTTTGAGTATGTAGCAGTATGACAGTATTGAGACAAATTGCATATATCATAAAGGTACATTTCATTGATTCATACAAATTAAATTTGGGCCTGTTCTGTTAGTCATTAGTGAACCATCACAAATGTAATGTCCTCATCTTGTGTTCTGCAAATGACTGTAGGTAATACAAGCACAGATGCATGTGTTAATGCACACTTAGAATATTCACTAGTAATAGTAAACCATGCAGGCACCTTTGGGATACTATTTTCAACAAACTATAATCTGGGATACACTAATTCTAATCTTGCATACTAGTAAAGGCAACTACGTATAACACACAGAGGCAGGGAGTAAACCCAGTCGTGGGAGTTTACTGAAGAAAATGGGTTAACAAGTAAATATAAAGTAGATCATGGTGAGCAAGTAGGGTGATGAACTAACAGACACAGTCTCTTCACAGGGGAGACAATGGATAAACAGAAGTATACACAGACGGCAATATCCAACGCAGGTTGATAGTACAGGTAAGAACAGATCATTAATTTTTCCACAGGATATACAACAGGAGTTTTTGTGAGAACACCCTTTCATGCATGGAGGTCACTACAGTGGACAGCTATTAAAAAAGCATTTTCTTGAATTTGCATGGATTTTGATGGCATAGTTGCACATCAACCTCTACATTGGACCCTGGTGCATCATTCTATACATTGCCACCAAGTGACAAGCCGTTGTGTGTCGATTCTTTCCCCTTCCAAACCAAGATGACCAATGGTCAGTCAGAAATGCCAAGTTGCTCCGGAATATCCATCCCTTCCTTCTATCCTAGGAGACTCTTGTAGGTAAAAAAAATATTGCAGCATCAAGCAATATATAATGAGTCATATCACAGTTAAATTTTCCAAGTTTTGATTGTAGATTGGGAGAACATTCTGATTAATCATCTGTCCACTATAGTGGACCTCATGCATCAATGGCTATATTTCAGATACAATTCATACTTATACTGTGAATGTTGTTTTTGAAAATATTAAATCTGCAATAACTTTTTTTGACTGTAAATAAATGTATTTGTCTTATTAGAATGTAATTTTCACTGACATAAAAAAAGTAATGTGATTACATAATGTATGTGATTTGTAATCCATAACTTTACTCATTTCATCAAAAATGTTATCTAATTACGTAATGCACGTTATTGTATTGCGTTACTTTACTCGTTACATCAAAAAGTAATCTGATTATGTAATGCACGTTACTTGTAATGCATTACTTTACTTGTTAGATCCAAAAGTAATCTGATTACGTAATGCACATTACTTGTATTGCGTTACTTTACTAGTTACATTAAAAAGTAATCTGATTACGTAATGCACGTTACTTGTAATGCATTACTTTACTTGTTAGATCAAAAAGTAATCTGATTACGTAATGCACGTTATTGAATTGCGTTACTTTACTAGTTACATTAAAAAGTAATCTGATTACGTAATGCACATTACTTGTATTGCGTTACTTTACTAGTTACATTAAAAAGTAATCTGATTACGTAATGCACGTTACTTGTAATGCATTACTTTACTTGTTAGATCAAAAAGTAATCAGATTATGTAATGTACGTTAGTTGTAATGCATGACTACTTGTTAGATCAAAAAGTAATCTGATTACGTAATGCACGTTACTTGTAATGCATTACTTTACTTGTTAGATCAAAAAGTAATCTGATTATGTAATGCACGTTACTTGTAATGCATTACTTTACTTGTTAGATCAAAAAGTAATCTGATTACGTAATGCACGTTATTGAATTGCGTTACTTTACTAGTTACATTAAAAAGTAATCTGATTACGTAATGCACATTACTTGTATTGCGTTACTTTACTAGTTACATTAAAAAGTAATCTGATTACGTAATGCACGTTACTTGTAATGCATTACTTTACTTGTAAGATCAAAAAGTAATCAGATTATGTAATGTACGTTAGTTGTAATGCATGACTACTTGTTAGATCAAAAAGTAATCTGATTACGTAATGCACGTTACTTGTAATGCATTACTTTACTTGTTAGATCAAAAAGTAATCTGATTATGTAATGTACATTACTTGTAATGCATGACTACTTGTTAGATCAAAAAGTAATCTGATTACGTAATGCACGTTACTTGTAATGCATTACTTTACTTTTTAGATCAAAAAGTAATCGGATTACGTAATGCACGTTACTTGTTATGCATTACTTAGATCAAAACGTAATCTTATTACGTAATGCACGTTACTTGTAATGCATTACTTGTTAGATCAAAAAGTAATCTGATTACGTAATGCACATTACTTGTAATGCATTAGTTTACTTGTTAGATCAAAAAGTAATCTGATTACGTAATGCACGTTACTTGTAATGCATTAGTTTACTTGTTAGATCAAAAAGTAATCTGATTACGTAATGCACGTTACTTGTAATGCATTGGTTAGATCAAAAAGTAATCTGATTACGTAATGCACGTTACTTGTAATGCCTTACTTTACTTATTAGATCAAAAAGTAATCTGATTACGTAATGCATGGTTTGCATGGAGAATGATTACAAAAGACACTTGAGGCCGTGTGCTGCAGTGATTTTACCACGTGAGAGATCTTAGGTGTAATGTTATTTAAAATCTATTGAAAAAAGCACGCACACCACACACATTACCTTCACAAATCTTTTGTCAAATCAACTTCGATAACTAATGTGTGAAGATAACATACTATTTTGAGTTTCAATTTATTAAACCATTCTTCTTCATTGTATTAACTCATTTTTTTTTAATTACAACGAACTCAAAATTTTAAGGCAACAAGGTAACTTTACAGTGCACACACACACACACACACACACACACACACACACACACACACACACACACACACACACACACACACACACACACACACACACACACACACACACACACACACACACACACATTCTGTCTCTTTTTATATAGTCAAATATAAAAGATGATTATATTTATATTGTCCAAAATACATTAAAATGCTTTTTAAGATGTTTTTTTTTACGATAGAATTCCAGACATGTAAACTAAGGTTAATAACTGGTCTCTATGGGTGCTTATGATATACACATATCTAGATTTAGTGTTTCATATCAAAGCTGTTACTTAACAGGGTAATTTAACATGATTGAAACTCTGTTGTGAATAATCATTTTATGCCGTGGCACTGATTTGACAGGCCAGTCAAATTTATTATAACAGTCATGTGAGCATCATTGACCAAATGCGTGTTTGCGTGCTGACAGAGATGCATCCTGCATTCACTTCGGCTGTCAAATGATGAAAGCAAACAGAGACTTCAGATTTGAACAGGGCATTCTGGTGAACGCCTTGTTGATGGCAGATGACTGTTTTTAGACTTGCCGTTCCTCCCCGGTGACAGATTAGTAGCTATCCCCTCGATATCATTATGACATACTTTCAGCATCAAGGACAATCCAAAGAGCAATGGAGCAAAAATATAGAATGTAATATGTTTTGCTGTACCTCAGGGAGACAGCGAACCCTTGCACGGCGAGTCTGTATCTGAAACTGTCCCAGAGGAAAGAGCCGGCCACGGCACTCCAACCACAGCAAAAACTTTTACTTGAGCTCAAATTACATTTTCATGCTGATGATTCCTCTGGAAAATTAGAATTTGAGTTAATTAGCTGGAGAAATGTTGTTTCGAGTGTGCGTGTGTATTTTGACTTTCATGTGTCCGATTGTTTCCGGCACCAATGAAAGATTTTGAGGAACGGATCTTGAGACTGTTTATTTATAGCTGGTCTACTTTCCTTCTCGGAAAAAAAAAAAGGTCCAGTTTCTCTGTGAAAAAAAACAGCATTTAAACTTGAGGAAAAAATATCATCAGCGTGTCAGGTTGCATCATAAAATGTCTTCTTATTGTACTCAATAGCAAAATTGACCAGTAAACACCATTACATTAAGTTTCTCTGCTCTTTTTATATTCGTATATAGTTTTTAAAACACATGTTTCATGCATTACAAAAAAAATAATAATAATAATACTCATAATACATCTACAGATGTAACTCTTTCCCTGAGTCGAAAATATTATTGATTACATGTGCTTCTGCCGATAGTGAATCTGTTTGAAAGCAAGTATTTCCACATCTGTCCTGTCCGTGTGCTCCAGGTTCTCAGTAGATCCGTGTCCCGTCGGGAGGTTTGGATGTGCTGCTTTAAATGGAGGGTGATGACAGCACTATGGAGGTGCTACAACAATGGAGTTTTGTATGAAGCCCGTAATTCTCTGACAGCAGATCCTGCTTTCCTCTTTAAAGTCCCTCTTCCAGAGGAAGTCCTTTTCCACACACACACATATATCCACACAAATACAGAGACGCAACCTCAATCCAGCCTTTCTCCGCACATCCAGAGCTCTCCGGTTGGATCTGATACACCTGCCAGGCCTCTCTGTTTCATTTCCAATCACACAATGGATTTCCAGTTCTACTGCTGGCTTCAGCGTGTGTCTCTGCGGACATAAACGTGACCTTAAATAGTTCTTCATTTCTTTCCACTGCTTCTCTTTGCCAGTGCCAGCTATTCTTTCATAAAGAGGATCAGGGTTCGCAAATGTTGTTCCCTAATGGCCGTCTCTCTGCATAATGAAAGAACCTTTGTTGTCCTCTGAATAGACAGGTTTACCTCCAAGTCCTAATGAAATAGCACATTTCAGTACCATTTCATTGTAAATTAATTTGTTTTAATTAGGGCTGTCAATTGAATGTTTTTTTTTTTTTTTTATTTTTTTTATGAAGCATATAAAAATAATAAAAATGAAAGTAATCCTCTCCCGACACGTACACAAAAATTCCATAATAAGGGATTTTCCTACTATAATAGCAATTCAAGCTTGAAGTCCATCTTGAAGTTCTATTTTTTTGCGAGTCAGCCCAAGCTTCTCACAACAGGCCTCTCCAAATTAAACATACTGACAGCAAAATTCTCAAAGCTCTTGTGTTTCAAAACAGCTAGATGGAGCACAGCAGAATAAAACAACATCTATGTTTCCAAGGTCGGGTGACTTTTAACTTTACATGGTGTCTTTACCGATGTAAAAATGTGTCACTTTTTCCTACATTTGTAGCATGACAGGTGTTTTCAAAATAAAAGAGCTTTTCCACCAACCTACTTTTTCCAATGTAGTAGTGGAACCAAATGCATCTCTGTTTTAAACATACCAGTATTTAACACTGTTGTTTGTTTGTTAGTACATAACAGAAAAAAAAAGCATATTACATTACAATAAACACGAAGATCTTTTAAAGAGAGTATTCCTGTCTGTCTTTATTTAAGTAAATGAAATTAAACATTGGCCGACAAAACGTTTATTTTTATTTTTTATATTGCAATCAAAAATGAACGCACTTAATCCTTACCAGTACATAAATTCTGTAATCATTTATTTTACTTTAGTGTTATTTTAGTTTTACAGCAGAAACATGATTTCTCTTCTGAAATATATTTATATGTAATAACAATTATTATTTTAAAGATATACTAAAGGATATTAAATATATACCCCTTTAGTAGCTTTGGTGCAATTAACCTTTTGTTAGTATCGCTAACTTTTTCAAAAGGGGAGCTTGACAGTTGTTTAACTATACTTTAAATTACAAGTAGCTTGTGGCTTCCCCACACTGATATTAATCATGGCTCATGTGTGCTCGATTGCATATTTTAAGAATAAATACATATACACCTAAGTGGCTGCATCAAGAATTTAGAAAACTGCACATTAAGAACACAGTTGTTTGAAGTGATCCTCACCACATGGTTTTCCATATGAAAAATGTGGATAGCGGCAACATTTAAAATTCAGATCACTTTCCTTGGGGACTCCCATTTACAATGCATGGCTGTAATGTATTTGTTGTCTTTACCACTTAGCCCAGCCATTGAACATCATTAGGTAATGTGCAAGTCGCCAGTCGAGAAAAATAAAGTGTTTATCATCATTATTTGCTGTGGATGTCATTTGAGTGCCCCAGACTGACTTAAAGTGACTCGACTGTGCTCTATCAGAAACCCCGGCGTACTGCCCAACTCATCCCATTTATCATCGGACCTACAAACTGGTAGCTTGTGGAAGAACATCATTAGTGTGGTCTGTTTATAAAGGAGAAAGCAATAGCATTTGGGAAAGTTTACGACAGCCTGCGGAGAGAAACGTTAGAGGCTGTTTACGCTCTTTAGCATCATTTGCATTGAAATACGATTAAAGCAGTTGTGTCGAAGATCCGGCACCTTATGAAGTCCACGTAAAAAAAAAAAATATAAATAAAAATAAAACGTCCCTTAATAGTAAACCAATGCATGAAACTTTAATGAGCAATATCTTTGACTGCATTATAACAATAATAACATAAAAAATGATGTTATTTGAAATTTACCTTTACACAGATTTATTTAAAAGGATAGTTCACCCAAAAATGCAAATTCTGTCATTTACCCTCAAATTGATCCAAAACTGTATGATTTTCTTTCTATCAAAGTGCCACTATTATGCTTATTCGAATATCACCTTTCATTCAGAGTGAAATATGGCTGTTTAGTTTGTGAATGTAAAGCTCTGGAAAGTTTTAAAGATAAAAGTGCACGACAAATAAAGTTATTGTCTCCTAAAAGAAATAATTGATTCTGAACTGCTGAAACAATAATTGATTCTGAACTGCTAAAACGAGTTGTCAGCAAATCCATACCTGTGTAAATGTAACAAATTTGCATAATGCCGCCTATCTCTGCATTGGCTGCCCACGCACAATGTCTATATCCCGCACTCAAACACTAGTTGTAGCTGAAGCTGAAGCCTGGAAGAGTTTAGTTTGTATTGTCCACATGTCGAGACAACGCTGTTTTCACAAAAAAAAACAGGGTTTAGAGACAAATAAACCGTTTTCAGATTTGGATGCATGTCAACTTCCTTTGGAGACCTCCAAAACAAAATGAAGAACCTTTAAAATTGAAAATGAACTAACCCTAACCCTAATTGATATCCTTACATAAGCTAAATATTGCCTCACACTGAGTAACAACTGAACATCCTATGTGGAATCATGTCATTGTCTTGTCATTGTGTAAATAATCAAGTTATAAATTAAGTTTAACTTGAACTTTCTGTGTTAAAGTGCAAAAGTTCAAAATGTAGTGGAGAACTGTAATGAACCAACTATTGTTGTTGTCGTTATTTTATTTAATTGCATTATTTGTCCTACAATAAGGGTCAGTGATTCTGAGAATAACACACACAAAAAAATGCCATGTTACATTATTTCCATTGTCTTTAATAGAACTCTGCAGATCATTTCCTATTAGTTAACGGATTAAGAACACAAACTTAATTACAGTTGGGATGATGCTCCAAATGCCCGTCTAGTAAATATCTAGCCAATATTGTTGTGCAAGAAGTAAATGTATCCAGATGGGAAATAACAAAGGCTAATATCCCTGGCTTACTTTACAGAGTCCTAATATTTGTAATATTGGATTATGATTATTAAGGCCAGCAAACTACATAGAGGGCAAACCCCAGACTCTAACACTGCCCTGGAGCAAACTACATAAAATCTTATTTAACTATTTTGTTTGCCACATAGACAGACTAGCCATGTATCAGACTCTTAATAACATAGAGATGTAGCCTGGGAAAACCCAGACCACTTCCGGCAAATTTAGATTTGCTCTGCAAGTGGGTCTGGCAAAGAGCCCATTGAAACCCATTTCCAATCCGCCGAAATCGCGGCACCAATCAGAAACGTTTTACACGATGACGACAGAGCAGAGACGGTGACGCAGATTTTGTACATTACAGAGATGGATGCCGCCGTGGAACATCACAACATCACTCGTTCGAATCAGCTATCGCGTCTGTTTCAAGCGATTTAAAATTGTCATTTTCGTTAACACAAACAGAGAATTACTGAGAGTCTCGAGATGTTTCTCCGTCGCTCTGCATACGTCATGTCATTCATCGCTCTGATTGGTTTTAGATCTTTCCGACGTCCGTTGGTGACGCCCCTGTGGAAATGAATTGTCTATGGAGCTTTGCCAGACCCTTACTCAGTTACAACTGAGAGGGTCTGGGTTTTCCCAGGCTAATAGAGATGTACTAGACGTATGAGACAGTATGTACTAGACAGTACTACACCCCCATTCTGATATTTCCATAAAACAGCACTGACATTAATTCCACTGACATTAATTTCACTGACACATTGTTTTCCCTGTGAACCTAAACAGAAATTTTTTTTTTTTTTTTTTTTTTTTTTTTTTTACAAATTCTTTAAAACATATGTCTGTTGTGTTGGTTTATATGTTTTAAAATAGTTTCTTACATTTTTAAGAAATTTTTAATTTGCATTAAGTAACATTTTGGTTTGTGTCTAAAGAAAATACATTGATTAAGTATGTGTTCAACTTTAATGTTGTCAGGCTTGAGATATTTTCTAGCTAGAAAAAAAAATGTTATATACATATTTTATATACATATTTATATACATATCTATACATATTTTTTTATATATATGTATAGCCCTACACATTTATTTTTAAGTAAACATTTGTAGTAGTAAAAATTTCAGTATTACAAATGCACGTTTTAAAAGTAATATATCTTTCTCTTATTATACAGAGTATTATATTATACAGTATGCAAGTTAATTTTAATAAGACATTTCCTTTTAAGATATACGTCAATACAATTAAGCAGACTTCTTTTTCAAAAGGGAAGATAAGATTCACTTGGAAAGTATACGTTACAGATTTTTTTTTTTGTTATTTTATATGTTTACTGTTTTCACTTTAATGAGATATGTGGTGAATTAACCAGTAAGTGACACATACTGGTAGATATAAATTTAAAAGCTGTGAATGCTATCGGAGTTCTTTCAGATATTCCTGCCTTCATGTATAAATAAGCATACATTTAGATATGCTTTGTTACATGTACATAGGTGTATCTTTCATCATTTTCCCTTATCTCTCTGTGAATCTCTCTGCCTTTCTCTCCTCGGCTCTGTCTCTGTCTGCATAATAGAAGTGGACTGCGTCTCGCAGCTTCCTGGACTCTCTTTCGCTCGCAGGCAAACATCCCTGAGCCTTTCAGAGCGCAGTACGCGCCGCAGTCTGCAGGCTGCGATTGGAGCGGATGGCTCTCTGTTCCCGAGCTCTCTGCTGCCCGCCGTCATGACACGCCTTTGTTTAGAGTCTGTAAGATCTTGACATATGCCTCAAATCGTTTGCTCTCGCTGAGCTGTGTCCCTTTCTACGCATGTGACGGGAGACAGTGTTCGGCCGTCTGCTGATCGAGATGGGAATAAACAGAAGCAGTGCCACACACACATATTTTGCCTTCTTTTTACAATCCTTGCAAAACAGTGATAAAAGTCAGAGAATAAGCATCTTTCAAGATTTGTGTTCACTTTTAAAGTAGTAAATTATCCAGGATTTCAAGGAATCCCTGTGGCTGATGCCCCATCACTCTTTGACCTTTTTAACCAGGGACAGCCGCTGGCATTTAGTGTCATAACAGCTAAACTTCATGGTGTCTACTAACGCCAAACCACCTTTAAAAATTAAGGTAGTCGCATACAGTTGCTAACTGGATTGTGGAAAAGGACACTTCAGCATTTTTTTAAAGCGCTTATTATGGAAATAATATACTCTAAAAGAATGGATGTGTAATAATCTTAAAGTCATTTCATAATTGAAGTGTACTGACGAATGTATTGACAAGCATTTTTGGTAAACTAAAATACACTTTGTATTGTAACTTCAGTAGCACTTTATTTTACAGTCCTGTTCCCCATGTTCTTATTATGTACTCATTATGGTAATTGCAATAACTAGGTAATAACTAGGTACTAACCCTGAACCTACCCCTAAACCTATAACCTTAACCCATGTAGTTATCTTATTACCCAGTATTTTCTCAGGTAGGCTAAGTACACTGTAAGTACACGTAAGCGCACATCCTAAATTAAAGTGCAACCTAATTTCTATTGAAACTTGTATTTAATGTAGTTAAATATATATTGTAATTACACATTCATAATGATGAAGTAGCAATTTAGTAGCTTTAAAATATGTTACATTTATTGTTTAATAAACAACATTCCAAATTTTAATCAAGTTCTTTACATGTGCTTTTGTATGTTGTACTCATCCAAAATAGGCGTACTTCTTTAAAGCATGGCAAACTATTTGTAAAACATGTTTTAAGATTTGTTAAAGTAAAACTTGTAATTTGTACTTAAGTGTGTTAAGAAACAGCCATGAAAGTGTACTCTCTAAGTACACTTACCTGCCATATTATAATTAAATTATATAATCTGCAAGTATGCATTTGAAGTACACTACAAGTGCACATTCAATAAAGTTAATAACACCTTTTCAATTGAGTGAAAACTACTTTATAATCATCCCGACTACTTAAAACCAGGCCTTCTATATGAGAAAGAGGGGGGGATCAGTTCGCAAATGGTCCTACTGGAAATTTTGTTATAAAAGTCTGATGTAAAGGCACCAATAAGCAAAGGAAGGAATATATATATATTTTTTTTTTTTTTTTTTTTTTTTTTTTTTTGTATATTAAACTTGTCACAACTGGGTTGCAGAGATGAGCTAATGATCTAGTTACAGCATCGTAGCTTTTATTTCCAAGAACATAGAAGAAACAAAACACTTATGAACAGACTCTTTGCAAGAACAGAACAACCAAGCTAATACGCAACAACGACAGACAACTGAACAGGACAAAATACATCGGCTTAAATAGACCGAGAACTGAGGAGCTGATTAACAAGATACACCTGAACAGAACTAACAACCAATTAGAAACATAGTGACAAACAGGGAGAGGGAACTGGGCCTGTTTCAATAAGGAGGTTCAACCAACTCTGAATTAAAACCTGAACTCTGCGTCGACTAACCCTGAGATCGCAAACTCAGTTTCCCATTTCAGAACAGATGAATTGAGTTAGTTCATGGCATGTTCACCTCGACTATGAAAAGCCATGATCAATGGATCTCCGAAATTACGATACACCATGGCAACAGCACCCGACATAATTAAAACATAATTCAATCAGGTAAGCATAAAAGTTTCATAGGTGTAGGCAACATGACTTAAAAACAACAACATTTGACATAAATAAAAATCAATCGGTGTCTATATTTTAATGTGCAACAGCTTTTCCTACATAGAATTATGCTCTTTTCACATAATTAAATGTTCTCTAATTCATCCCTAATGCAGGGATTACAGGGATTACTGTCTTCAGCTACAGATAACACTCCTTCATTCAAGCAGAGATACAAGCTGAGATCAGGTTTAAATGAAAGATAGATCTGTGTATAATCAGCATAGCAGTGGTAGGAGAAGCCATGTGCCTTTATGATCATGATCAGTGAGGTTGTGTAAATGGAGAAAAGAAGAGGAACGAGCAATGAACCTTGAGGAACCCCGGTGATTAGCTGATGTGATTCAGACTCCCCTCCTCTACATGAAACTTTAAAAGATCTGCTAGTGAGGTATGACTGAAGCCACTGAAGAAGGAATAAGTGAGACTGGTCTGTATTTGTCTACTGCTCTAGGGTTGTGTTGGCTTTTTGAGGAGTAGTTAACTGAGCCTGCTTGAAAGTGGTGAGAAATTTTCCAGTTTATAGGAACGTGTTGATGATGTGAGAGAGAGTGGGTAGTAATATTGGTGAGATCTCTTGTAGCAGGTGGGAGGGGATTGCAGATGACTTCCTGCAGTTGCTAAAATGTGTAGCGTTCAACACTGCGTGAGATACCGTACCTCATAATGCAACACGCATGACTTGACCTTTCATCTCCAGTTTCCAGTGTGACCTGTGACGAATGAACTGTAATTCACCTTTGGCTAAGTCCCGCCCCCCTTCGTTACTGTTGCTACGTCCGTCAACTTCATCTGGGCTCTGGTTTGGTATCATCATGGCTTATGCTGTGACAGCTCTTCCTGCTGAAATTTTATCAAACTTTTATAAAGCAGCAAATAAAGTGTCCGATAGAAGTAGGCAAAAGGGGCTGTAATATGTGTTCGAAGGCTATATTCAAGACATATCGGTGAAACGCAAGCAACAACAAGGCATCCAAATAGAGGCAAAAGCATAACGGTCACAGTCAAAAAATGAACCACCGCATATCCTAATCGAGACTGAGGCTGGGACTAACAATATCAAGGAGCAACACTGTTCATGCAAAGCTGGGAAGGTCTCTTCACTTCTATAATCGTTATTTCAAAGCAAACGAACTACGTGAGTATAAAGTTGTATTTATTAGCAGCGTGTGCTAGCGTATCAACAATTAGGGTAGAGAACCGAAATCATAACCTAAACCAGCATAAAACTGTCTAACTAGTATAACTTCACAGTAAGGTTAAAAGCAAAATTTATCTTAGAGCACAAAAGTGTGCTTGTTGATCCTTGAGGGGTTTAGCTGACTGTGAGGACGTTCACACTGTTTAATCCAAAAACGACACTTGTCAGGATTTGACTTTGGTTTTGGGAAGGGAAAAAACGGACACTCCCCTCCAACCTCTCTGGGAAACGCGTATCTGTGTTACAAATGCCCCAGGCACAACGTTTAACCATATTTTTGATAAAACTACGATGGTAATAGCCTGCCGAGACCAAAAATATGAGACGCCTGTGTTAAAGTCAATGGAGAGCTGTGAAAAAGTGTCGAACCTCTGTGGGAGCTCGTTCTTGGCTGCGCTGTGATTGGTCAATTTACATTTTAGGGTGTGGCTTAGCCAAAGGCGAATTACAATTGTGATTTTCTGAATGTCCTTCTTGACTCATTATTTGATCAGACTGCCAAAACATTTTTGTTTGAAATGAAGGGGGACGCAGCGATACACATCACCTAAACTTTGACATGATTTTTCTTTTTTCTCTCTCCTATTCTCAGAGAGATTTGCACACGCAGTGAAATACCAACAGACTTCTGAAGACAAGAAGATGGCGACGCTCTCGCGCAAGTGTCATTTTTAGAATTGAGATTATGTCTTTGCGTCATCTGACATTCATGTTCATGTTTCAAACAGTAGTATGCTTTTTTCAGTTTAAATATTTTTTTTTTATAAATGTCTTGGTACTCTGATCAAATAATGAGTCAAGAAGGACATTCTTAAATTACAATTTTAATTACTTGCTGAGCGTCCAATCGATCCAATCGTCATAGGCCACACTGGAAATGAAAGGTCAAGTCATGTGTGTTACATTGTGAGATGCGATATCTCATGCACTATGTGTTGTTGAATGCTGCATTTTTTTTTTTAGCAACTGCATATCATCTGGGTATTCCATGCATACATCAAAATTTCATAGCCTACTGTACACAGTAAACATTAGGGATGGGTTTTACGGTATACATCGTGCAGTGGTAGAAATGTGTAAATTGTTAAAATTTGATTTTTTTCTTTATAATTTATACCACGTTAGGTGTTCGGCGTTCAGTGGACAGGGCTGCTTCACATTATATATGTGAGAGTGAAACAAAGCAGGATGTTTCCCAAACAAGTCAAAATGAGGAAGGACTTGCCATTAAGAGGTTGTTAGCATTAACGCAAAACATAATTTAGTTGTTTACTGTTGCCAAGCAACATCACAACTTTAGTGGGGTTTAGCATGATTAATGCAAATTAAACTGCAGTCACAGGTGTGTGTATATCTGTCTTTTTAATATTAGTTTCACTGTTTTGAGTTATTCGAGTTGCATAATGTGAAGGGTTTTTTTTCCCACTGATGCCAGACTTTTTCATGAATAATCTTTTCTTTTAGTTTTCATCCATCATGTTCCAAAACAAGAGAAATTATTAAAAGTGATGAAGTATCTTTCAGTTAAATCACTGGATTATACAAAAATAGACATTACCCGACATTTCATGATGAGGGATTTTACTTCCACACCTTTATGTTATTGAGAATGAATAGTTGTTCATGTAAGACATGTTCTTATGTTCAAGATCAATGGAATATAATTTTACACTGTGTCAAATAGCACAAGAGGCTGAAAAACAGTGACCTGATGCAACGCCAAATACAATAGTCTGCATATGGACATATTCAGCCATTAAAAAAATCTTAATTTTTCTCAGTTGTGATTAATTTTATTAATTAATTGGAATTTCATGTAATTAAATATCACTAATTGATTGAAAACCCTAACATAAACCACTTTCCTTTGAACTATTGTGATAATCTGGTCAGACCGCCAACCCCTACACTGTATTCATTCTATTTGTCTGTCTCTGAATGATTTCTTTGTCAATCTAAATCATGACATTCTCCAGTATCTCCAGTACATCGATGTGTCGCTCATCCCTCCAATCCCCCCTCCAATTCACAGCACTACTAGAATAATAAAAAGCCCAAACCAATTACCAGCTAAATGTTCCCAGTATCCAGATGTTGAGATGGGAATGGATTGGGGATAAAAGCCATGCACACGAGAGAGGAGAGCGATGTAAAAATAGGTCATGGAGAGGAACATCTGATTGCTAGAGCATGGCTGCAGCATTTCATGCTACATTAGTTTGCTTTTTGAAAGCTAATCTGTGTTTTCTGCTTAATTTCATGGAGGTGCAGAGCGGCTACCTGGTGCTGCGGTGGGGTGGTGGAGCGGAGACCACGACATGTATTAAATCCCCCGTGAGGCCGTGGGCCTGTGGAGAACCATTCATGTGCGTTGAGACGCTCTGTCTACATGCATAATGAGAGTGTGTGATAACAGTGAGATTCCATTATAGGTTTATACGATACCGCTGTTAGTGTATCGCACTGCAGTGCAGGTACGGAGCGGCGTCACGGATCTTTGGTCTACTTTAAACAATGAAACACTCAAGGGCTCTCATATTTAGATTACCAATAGGCTTTAAAAAATACCCACAATGAATAAAAGATGCCCTACAGCATGAGTTGTAGGAGTAAACTTTCAGTATCTAACAGTATGCTATTTATAAATTGTCTCCTTTTTAACTCATGAACTACTAGGCACACACCACAGGATGTTGAATAAACAGGAAGAATTAGAATGCAGATAAATTAAAATTTTCATTAGCACAACACAACAACAAAACAGGTTAAGGACAGATATCATGTTTCCTCATCAATAAACCAAGCATTAGCAATGTTAAATATTGAAATTACATTTTGCAGATGATTTCAACATATAGAATGTATCTGAATCTGTTCTTTTTAGTTGTTTATTATGTTTGAACTCAATTAGGTTTCCAGATGATGCTGTTTTCCACCAATGTAACAGCATCCAATGCTGCATTCACGTGCTTTTGGAATTATCATAAATACATATTATAAAAATTGGACATGAACGCCGTAATACATCGTCGTATTTACCTCTAGGAAGTTTGGGGATAATTTCGATACCCAACTTCCCAAGTTGGGCGTGCCATACACTTTTAACATGGCGGAAAGGAGAATGAATGCTGCTGTGACTGGTATTCTTTATTTGTTTGTTTTTTACACAACAGCTACATCGCCTTGTCTTTAAAGTTAAAGTAGTGCATATTTACATAATCATTTGAAGCATATTGTTTTATACACTGAAAAAATAGCCTGTATTTGACCAAAATTCCAGAATTGTCAGCAAGCTGACTATTTAGATAGCCCAGTGAATGTAAGTGTGGCAAGCTGAGCGAGGCCAAGAGCTGTGGGAAAGGAGTGAGGCCGGTTGCGTGAGTGCAAATGAGCGTTTAACCTGTTTAACAATCTATATTGTTAAAAGTGCTATATAAATTAAGGTGACTGGACTTGACTTGACCTGTGGGCCATACCAGTCTCAAGTCTCAAGGAGGAGCTCCGAAAGGATAAAAGGAGGAGGGACAACATTGCAAGACGAGAGAGGACCAGGCCTGGATTTTATATTGTGGTTTTTGTTTTAATTCATGCGGAACTCCGTGAGGGGCTGCTTCTTTACTTTCGTTTTGTAGTTTCGTCTCTTCCCTGAGCCTTTAACATTGTTACAGTATGGTCATCAATGAATGGGATTCTATATCATTATGGCTTTAGTATGATTTTCTCCATGGTTACTGTTCATTCTGACAACAAAGCACTTGAATGCGTAATCACAACTTCAGAAATAGGAAGTAGGAAATGTTCAATTTTATAAGCTGAAAAATACATAGATATGTCAGATTCATAAGTATATTTGAACACTGCCCAAACTGAATTATGTAAAAATAAAAAGATTTGTGAAAAAATTACAGGTTGACAGTTTAAATGCAGTGATGTTTTACAATATTTTCTATATTTCCTTTTAAATTCCCTTGTGAAGAATAAGTGTGTTTAATTAAATACTCTAAGACAATATTATTGAAATAAAGGCCACTTAAAGGTGCAGTGTGTGAATTTTAGCGGCATCTAGTAGTTCGGTTGCGAATTGCAACCAATGGCTCAGCCCCCTCTCACCCCTCCCTTTCGAAGAAGCTACGGTGGCTAAAACAGGACAAATATGTACAGCAGAGAGTGACGAATGTTGGCACATTTGGACTAAAATACCAAAGTAAATGAAGAAGATCTAAAAAAATATTTTATAAGTATGATTTTGGCCACCTACATATAACATGGGAAATGTAAGCCAAGAGTATGTAACATTGTCACTGTTTCTGTACCACAGAAAGTGCTAAAGTTGGACTAATTTTCCTGTTCAACAGAAAACAGGCAACTTCGCTGTCGTTTTTAAAACATTTTTCCTGCTTCAACATTCTGGAAAAAGCCCCACCGATGTTACCTCAAAAAACACCAACGAAGAAGCAACAACAGCAGAGTGACGTCTGTAAAGAAGTTTGTTCGTTTAGGGCTACTGTAGAAACATGGCGGCGCAAAATGGCAACTTAACATGTAAGGTGACCCGCGGTGTATGTACATAGAAATGGCTCATTCTAAGGTAATAAAAACATAACGGTTCATTTTGTAAGGTCTTTATACACCACTCAAAACATAATTATGTATATTATAATGGATTTCTGAAAATAGATACTCATACATTTCACACAGTGCACCTTTAAGTGTACTTAAAGAGAGAACACTTTCATAACTGTTTCTTAACACAATTTTAAAAAGTGCACTTTGTAATAATGCCAAATTAAACATTTTACCATAAAGTGCATTTTTAAATCATTGTGTTTTAATAATAGTTTGCATGTTTTAAAGAAGTTCACTAATTTTTATGTGTTTACTAACATACTAAAGTACATTTTAAGCAATTTTAACTGTAGTGTGCTATTTTATATTACATTTCAAGGTAATATATTTTAAATGTTCTAAATTTCATCACGAATATGTAAAAGCCAAATATAGGCTATTTAAATAAATGGCATACACGCTCTACTAGTGATGTCATTAGAATATAAATGCTTGTCAGTACATTCGACAGTACACTTTATGCATATTTCAAAGACAACAACATTATTAAATTAAATAAGATGTACTTAAGTGGGTCAAAAAAATCCCTCTTATGTTGAACTAATTGCATTTAATTGTACATTTGAACTATACCTTTTCATTTAATTGAAAATGACATGCAATGGTCTGAAACAGTTCAAACTTAAGTATATTCTTTTAAAGTATTATTATTTTTGTAAAACTTTTGTAGAGTATGCTAAATTATGCTAAGAGCAATGGTTCCACTCTGTATTTTGGTGAAAAGATTGATGCTTTTGAAAGAGCCCCCTGATCTGATATAAAGTAATAACAACTTAGTAAAAAATACATAAGACATTTGGGCGAATTACCAGAAGAAACTGACACACTGGATGTCTTGTGGCTGTTATACCTACGGTGATCATTATCACTCAAGCCTTTTTGAGAGTCAGTGGGAGGTTTTGTGAATTAAAAGCATTTAACCTGACTCTAGCGGAGCTGCATTCTCTGCATAATAACACTGGTGCCCTGAAGCTAAGTGCTAATCAACGCTGGGCTGCCTCCCTCTCCTCCATTCCTTTTTAATTGGACGTATCCAGCTGATTTGGCAATAGGGCCCTCTTACAAGTACTTACTAAGATCATTGATTTGAGAAATGATCCAGTAGACTGTAAGTTATGATTGGGTGGGTTTGTAATGGCATTAGAGGGCCGTAGCGCTTATGTCGTGCTTGCTAATTGTGGCTAATTTACTGTGAAGTTTATCTGAGGTTGGAGATGTTTGGGGACTTCCCTAATGATGCTTACAAGATCCACGGAATGCTTTATTAATAGCAGGGAAGACGGGGCTACAGATCAGTGATGTTAAAAATGTGCTGTGGTCCAGCACATACCTACAAGGTTATTCAGAAGAATGAGCTTAATTGGCCAAAAAGCAAAGGACGCAGGCCTGTGTAATGAGGTTCATTTGGGTGCAACTGGAATATGGGACACGGTCTGTGTGATCAGAGTAGCTTTGTCTGGTTTTCCAGTAAAAACATTTCTTAAATTGGGAGACACATTTGAAAAGTATATTTTTAAATGATCAGCTCTTTAAAGGAACAATATGTAAGATTTTTGCATTAAAATATCCACAAATCACAAGTCCAGTGTTATATTGTTAAGTTGATTACTTACAATATCCCAAATCTTTCCGACTATTTTTAGATCGTGAGAAAATTGCGATTTTAACCGAGGAAACGGGGCGTGTGAGCAGTGGTGAGCTGGGAGTCGCCAGTCAATGGCGTCATATCTGCATTACCCTCGGTTTCTTCTCGTACTGCGTGGAGTCCTGTAGCGTCTATCAAGCAACAAACATTAGCTTGTTTTGTGCAGTCGTTATGGAAAACAATTATTCTTTACCGATTGCAGCTTTACCGATTGCAGCAACCCATAAACGTACGGGTCATTTATATATATATCACAAATGTAGCATTCGGTAATAGTTATATTTATGTAAGGGAAGTATTATTGCTTTAGGTTTGTGTTTAGTTTATTGACATTGTTTATCACGTCTAGTATTTATGGCCATGTAAATAAAATTAGCATGTGTTATACATAAAGATTAATCAGTCTTTTGGCAAATGATGTGGGTATGTTCGAATGTACTTTTACAACAATTGTTTAGAACATGTAAAACTGCCCAGCGTTATCACAACAATGAATTCGACAAATACAGTAACAACTATGATAACCAATTTATTATTAAACCTTACTTTTCTTGCGGTTAATTAATTTTAATGAAATAAAAATAGAACTTTACCTCATGCATGAACATGATTTTTCGATTCCCGTCTGACTGATTTACATCCACGGTGGAGTTAAAATGACAGTTCCCATCATTCCACGCTCCTTCACATCGTCATCAAGCTACGCTGTTGTTGTTGTTTGGAATGTAGCGCCCTCTACTGGCAGAACATCTTGCATATTGTACCTTTAATATACAAAATTATAGCTACAGGGTTGATATTTTAAAGTAATATTAAAGTACATTTTAGAGAATACACATTACAGAGGTAGAGAGTAAAGACAACATGTTTTATTTTTATGTTATTTTATATTTAAATGCATTTTGATTAAAACTAGTTTCCATCAACAATTTATGATTTGCATATTTATTAATATAGCGGAGTTGGAAACAAAGAGTGAGACAGAAAAAAAAAAGATTTAAATTAGTTAATTGATGTGTTTAGAAAAATATCTATATTAATAAACGTTGGAATCTGCCATTTAAACAATATCAAAAGCACTCATGCTATTTTTCTGAAAGTCTATTATAATAGCAAGCAGTCAGCAAAAGCACCATTTTGTATTTTAGTTAGGCCTATATTGAATTAGTTTGAGCTAAAATAATCCAGATGTTTATTTTCATATCTTTTTTAGTAAATGCAGATATCTACATATATTCTAGTTTCAATGACTTTCAGTTGATCAGTGCTGTGACAAGGACAGTCAGCGCTGCTGGTGTGACGTGCTCAGTCCCGTCGATTAATCTTCAGCGTGAGGTGTCACTCTCTGCAAGACAAATCAATGAGACAGAACTGTTCTTAATGTGAGATCACATTCACATCCACTCACCCTTGACAATATATAATCAAACAAGATCCTGCTGGATAAACTGCAGTTCTGAAAGAAAAAAATTAATAGGTCCATTCTTGTTCCTCATTAGGATTGGGAATCCTGATTTATGACAGAATTTCCATTAGCATTCCTTTAGGAATTTGGACAAAAGGCTAACTCACAATGTGCCCGCAGGCTAACTTAATGTTAAAGTTTTCAGTTTAACTATATAGGAATCAGACTGAACTGAATCTCATTTTCAGCTTATGCATCCAGAGGAAACTATATTTCATAATAGTTATCCTGAACTAAACTCATTGTAAATGAGAGAGCAGATTTCTGCACGAACTTCTCACCTCATTCTTACCTCTTCATCCTAGACATCTCTCTCTCTCTCTCTCTCTCTCTCTCTCTCTCTCTCTCTCTCTCTCTCTCTCTCTCTCTCTCCGTATCCCTCTGTTTTCCCCGGTCATATTATTCCATTTAAACTTCAATCCTATTTATGGCCTCTCTCTCTTCGTCATGCCCTGGGCTATCAAACAATTCATCCAGCGGCTCTGTGAGGCTGCACAGGCCATAAAAGCTTCAGCAGGGACTCATGGTGTGAGAAAGAGAGGGTGGGGAAGAGTTGTGTTTGGGAGAGAGATAAAAAACAGTAAAGTAAAACAATCTCTCCAGTTCAGTAAACTAAACTACATTTTTCTCATAGTTTTCTCATAGTCACTTAAAACAGTTTGCATGTTAAGTTAGCACCTAAAAATTATGCAAAGAATGGAGAAAAAATGATGTAATATTGAGAATTATATAAAATGTTTCAAAATGTTAAAATGTATTTTGCATACAACAGGTCATAGTTTTAAACTTTCAAAAAACAACTCTACACACCTGTGTTTTATTTCATCCTATTGTACTATGTCATATTATAGTGTTTTTGAATCCAATAATTTGTCAAATCTTCTGAAACCATTTGATACCTTTGGGAACAGACCAACAATTATGATATTATTAACTGAAAAGCTTCATTTCTGAAACTTTAAAATCGAACCCACACATACAGTATGTGACCAGTTCGAATGTGCAGCATAGAGATAAATCAGAATAAATGTCATTTAGCTGATTAAAATGTTTCTCTATTTATGTTCCAAGGAACAAACAGCACAGCATACTGGTCTGGGCTTTAAAAGACTATAATAATCTCTTTCCCAACCATTGACGGAATTTTCAGGCAATCCATGTTCCATTTTCGAGGTAACTCCAGGCTGCGTCTGACGTAGACGCTATGGGAACGCTTCTGCTTGATTGTATCTTTAAGCATGTATGAAATCAGTTCAATAGCAAGGCTATTCCGTAGCGTATTATGTTTTGAACAGTAAACTATAAAGTGCATCTCGTCCAAAAAAAGTCAGCTTCTGTACCTTCAGCAAGCACTCTATGTAAATCTGTTCTTAATTATTGTCGTTTGCCCCATGGAAAAAACATTAATTTTCGTAGAAAGCGGTAATTGCGAGCAAACAGCAGTTTAGTTTGTGAGTTCCTCCCTGCCTACACAACATCATGGGTGGGGATACAGTCATCTCTCGAGGGGGCTGGCTGTGCTCATTGCGAGCGTCTACTGCTGCGGTCCCTCTGTTCCCGCCTGGCGCTCTTTGAGTAAGGTGCTCAGGCACCTGTTCTTCTCGCTTCGGGTCCCGCAGCTGCCAAGGCAGAGCGGTGACTCAGATCGTGGGGATCGCAGATGAATCTAGTGAAGGGGTTTGAAGCCTGCTCAGCCCTCATCCGCTAGATCCAGCACGTTCTTTTGGGACCCAGAAGAACACTCTATGGTTTCTTCCACCCTGAGTAATGGCCCGGTTCTGATGCTGTCTAGCTAAGAGGAGTTAGAGGTGCTTAGTATGGACGCAGGGGAGATTGAGGACTTGCCACCTCCCTCCCCTGCTTATGAGGGGTTAATGGAGGCTATAATTCTGCTGTGCTGTGGCTAAACTGAATATTGACTGGACACAGAGGTGTCGAGGTTGAGGAATAAGCCATTTCCCGCCTGTGTCTTCAGCCTTCAAGGTGCCTAATAAGACACTGATTAGCTGTTTCACGTGCGTTTATTTGGGTTTTGAGCTAAACTCTGCAGGACAGTGACCCTCTCCAGGAGCAGAATTGGACATCCCTGGTTTAAATATCCATCGATAATGAGGCTGAAGGAGCATGGGTATGGGGCAATGCCAAAGGTAGAAGAGATGCTTGTGAGCTATCTCCCCCCTGAATCGCCCTCGCCCATGGAGGCCTGGACCTTGCCCACCAGGCAGTGCACAACAACTTCAACCTAGGTGGGCAAGACTTATACTGTACCAAAGACTATAGATACAAAAAGACGGTTCACTCTTATTACTTTTGAATTGGAGAAACTGCAATGCGCAATATGGCGGAATACGTCCTGCCTTCTATGTAAAAGAGCCAATCGCTGATTGTTAAAGTCATTGCTTCACTGCAGCTGCCATTAGAAGACCAGCGCTTAGGACTGCACATGCGCATTGGCTCGTCTTCCCTGAAAAATAAGCCTTTTAACACTATTTTTTGCATAAGAAACAACATTTATGGGATAGTTAATGTCAGATTTTGTTGGTGATTTGAAATATGTTGAAATATACGGCAAGCAGTTTTTGAGATTTCAGGATTCCGTCATCAAATAGATAGGTGGACTTGGTCTTTTATTGCCCGAAATAGCTCCCTGGAAGCGTTGCAAATATAGTCTGAGTCTGTCTGAGTGAACAGACTTTCCATAAAAGGGACTTTGTTATACTGTGCCAGGTCAGGCTTGAGTGCGTTGCTGCATGCAATGTAAATTCTGCAAGCATACCAGGCCGACCTGCTAAGGGAATCTACTAATAAGCCTGGATGCAATAAAAGAGCTGCAGCCCCAACCATCGACTTGCTCATCTCATCAGGTACATCAAAAGCAGAGTGTCGCCTCTCGCGCCTCCCGCAAAGAGATTGGGAATAAAGGCAACACTCTCAGCCGAAGTCTTTGCGGGGAAAGATGGATCTGAGGACCATTGTTATCTCCTAGAAGGTTTTGGCTAAAAGGTTCTAACGCCAGTGGTGTCAGGCCTCTGAGGGCAGGGCCCTCCGGTTGCGGCTCTCATCACATCAAAGTGTGCCCGTTTCTCCTCTGTGCCCTCAGGGACTTGTTCTGCCAACTCCGCCACCCTCGATGCCTCTGGTGCAACGGTTTTCAGCTAACTGATGTCTCAGTTTCTACCCGGCACTGGGAGGCTCGCCCCCTCTGAGGATATGCCCATCTCCTTTTCAGATGTCAGACCGGGAGAGGGTAAATTTGCTATGTCCAGTCAGAGCACTGGAGGCTTTTGTCCACAGAGTTGCCCTGTGGCATAGATCTGATCAATTGTTTGTCTGCTTTGGGTCACCCAAGAAAGGTTCCCCACTCAGCAACTAAGAAATCAATAACCAAGTGGATAGTCAAGGCTATTTTTAGCTTCACCTATAGCTGTCAGGGCACACTCTACTAGGAGTATGGCGGCTTCAAAAGCCTTTTTGTCAGGGGTGTCCTTACAAGAAGTATGTGACACGGTGCACTGGTCCTCTCCGCACACATTTGTGAGGTATACTAACTGGACATGGACTCCAATTTGGGGTCCCAGGTGCTCATGTCTTATATTTGTGCTCGCCATGATTCACATTGGGACAGGCACTGGTCAGTATGGTGTAGCGGGTATTAACATTCTATGAAAAGGGAACAAGATGCTGTGTACTTTGCCATACTTCCTGCATGACTGTGATCGAATTGCTTCAGCCAATCAGAAGCTGACATTATTTGGTCCTGGTGCGTTTTATAGCTTCCTGGTCATGATGTCACATGCTATGAGATGATGTCCCTCCATGCCATTGGACTGATGTGTCAGGACGCAATCACTCGGAGCCGTTCCCATATCATCTACGTCAAACACAGCATCATGTTCCCTTCTCATGGAACCATGGTTACAGTCGTAACCTGAGAAATGTTCACTGTTTCATGGTAGGGGGCGCTATTACGCATTTGCGGAAAGAGTAGAGTCTCAGGATCGAAACACAGGAAAAAAGAAGCAGAAACAAGCAATAAAAGCACTGTTTATGCACCTTGTATTTTTTTGACAAAAACACAATTTTCTCAGCATTTTGTTCAAAATGTTCCTTCTTTTATGAATGTTGATAAAAAGAATGCATGAACTAAAATAAAACGCTTTTAAAGCAGAGGCTCTGTTCTTTCTTTTGATAAATTGCATGTCCAGATAGTCATACAACAACATTTTCTGGGGGCTATGAAAGTTTTGATGAAAATGTAAAAAAAAAAATCCTGGCAGTGGCAAGCAATTTGTTTTAAATGCTGGTGGGGAAAAAGTGTAAACTAAATACAATGCTTTTGGACTCTTGTTAATTGTTATTAAAATAAAATGTATTAATTTATATTAAAATCAAATAACCAAACCAAATAGTGCTTTTTAGGTATCTAAGTAGGGCTTAGGAACATCTTTGTATGTAATATAATAATTTCTTGAATTGTCTTTTAATAATGCTTAAAGTATACTGCTGAATCTTCTGACAAGCATTAATGGTAACCACAAATATTCACAACAATTGAATACAATTAAGCACACTTCTTTTTCACAAGTGTTTACACGGACTACAACCTGATAATAATGCGCCTATTTTTCATTCTATAGCTTTTGGTCTCAGCCATCCTAATTTGTACCCCATGCTGACTGTCCACATCAGCAGAACGTTTGCAGCGCAGTTCATTTCTTCTGAGCTCTGAATGAACTAACACGCCCATCATCTCTGCCGTTTCTGCTTTCTGATTCAGTTTACTGTCTTCTATAAGCACCAATTAAAGCTCAGCATGTAAAAAATCTCCAGCTATGTTTGAGGGGAGCTCTTTGTAGCCCGCGTTCTGATTGACAAGCTCAGGTTGCATTAGGCAAATCCGCTCTTTTAAGAGCAGCATTACCTGGGCAAGGCTCAGAGCAGCATCATCTTAGCTGTCCAAAAACACGTCCGATTCCAAACACAGGTGCCCGCAGCTTTGCCACAAAGCCTCATTAGATGTCTCACCCCTTTTAAAGTGACACACCCTGACTTTAAGCTCTTCTGATAAAGGAGAATGAACCATAAAGGCGGAAACTAGATGAGATGTAAGGAGTTGGATGATGTATAAGACAGCAGTAACAAAAGGAAGCATCTGTTTTGCAGTTTGCAGTTAGTTTGTCAGTAAGTCCTTACGCATTCGGTAAGGACTCTGTTTTAGTGTATGAGGTTTAAACAGCCTGTTTTAAGGGATTTGATTGCTTAACAGAATTTCAATTTGTGAAATTCAATAGCCTGATTCCAATTTGTGAAATATCAAAAATATACATTTAGATAATTTTCAGCCTTTAGTTTGACATTATTAAATATAACTCTTTTTCCAAATCAGAAGAACCATTATTTAAGCCACACAGCACTGTAGCCAATTCCAAATGTTTGTTTCACGAAGTGCTGGGTAGATGACTTACAAACTGCAATCTATTACTGACTACAAATTACATGGTGGAAATTGTAGCTAGAAACGTAATATATTACATTGCACATTTTAGGTAATATAACCTGATTACTTTTTGATTACTTTTGACCTAACTAAATTATCACATTGATTTGAATAAAATAATCTTATAGCATATTGATATAGATTTGCAAAGAGAAAGAATGTTTATTCCACTCTTTATTATCAACAAGAAATACATTAACTCTTTCAACGCCATTGACGGAAATTTCTATCATTTATGAGACAACGCTTCCCCGCCATTGACTGGAATTTGCGGCTTTCTGTGTTTTCACTGTTATACTGTAGGGGGCGCTATGGCACATCTTCTGAAAGAGTACTAAATTAGAGATTGTTTTATTATTGGAGAGATTGAGGAGTCTGGGGTTTTAACATTGGAGAAAGCGTAACTAACTTGGATCATGTAAGGCAAGCCTATCATAATGACAGTGACCCGCCGTTCAAAGTTTTATGATAGTCGGTTATAGTTTAAGTTAATCAGTTTCTTGTGGATGTTGGTCTTGTAAATAAATGTTCTATAGTTGGTGCTATACTGCACCATATATTGTGCTTTACTATGGAAAAAAGTGTGCGGATATCTCTTAGTTGCAAATTACTAGTCACTGCAGGGCCCATACAACTACATTTAAGATTACACTAACACTTTATAATTTAAGTATAATTTAATACTTATTTCATTCATTAAAAATATATATATATTTTTTACCTTGATTCTTTAAAAAGCGTTATATCAAAATCATTAGGCACACAGCAGTTATAGTCATTACAATTCAAGTCTTATCATAACTGGTAAAACCTGAAAGCCAAAGAAAGAAAACATATGTATTTTATACTTTCTTTAGACAATACAATGTCACTCAATATTAATATTAAATACTATGGTAATGCCGTAAATGAGTCCCACCTGTTACAACATTCAATTCTCTGCCTTCTCTTATAAAATAACCTTTTTAATCATAGTAAAATCCACATATTGTTCCCCACAAAAGTATTGTTCAGCGTAAAACATGTTGAAGATTGGTTTGAAGATTAGAAGATTGTTGACCATGCAGCTATTTCCCCACAAAAGTGGTTTATTCAGTGTAGTGAAGCCTCCTCTTCATTGACATCCATTCAAAAATGGCCTCTGGTCTCTTTCCCTGCGTACCACAGAGCCGCAGCGTTAGCACTAGCCATAGCGGGGGTTTTTTGGGCAAAAATGTTGCAGGCTTTACTATACAGTGGCTTTGACTAAATCTCCTGATCACAAGACATGCGAAGAAGCAGCAGAAACAAGCGATAGCATATGTAAGCAGATGCGTATGTAAAATAATGCGATCCTCCAAATTAAACAGCATATACATCAAAATATGCCTAATTTAGGCTACTGAATGAAATGTCTACCCAGGACGAGGTGAATGTGCAAGCTTTGGGGATGTTTGAAGACTGAAAATTGACTGTTTAATGTTATTTTTTAGTATTATTTTTCTTTATTAATTTTCTTTGTGGTTTCATAATGTATTTTGTGAAGTCAGACTATGTTTGTACATGTGTACTGAGCAGAGAGCTGGTAGAGCTATATTTTGCTTGGAGGTATGTGTGCTATGTAACATGTTCTTTGCAGGGAAAGGAATGTGTCCACTGATGCAAGTATATCACCAAGTAAACAACAAGGATGACGTGTACAAATGTCATATACGTTCCAATTTTAAGAAGCTCAAAGCAACATGTTTGTTACCTTACAAGGAAGTTGTAAATCTGTCTGTGATGTATATAAGCTAGATCTTACTGCACCACTTTGGAGAAGCATTAAGGCATGATGAGGGGGTGAGAGGAAGGAGGAAACATAGAGTTTATGGGGTAAGGGAGGAGAAACCCAGGAACCATTTACATCTAGCATGATGGGGTGATAAGATAGATAATGGGGAATAGAGAAATCTAGAATGAAGACCTTCTCTCATGTAGTTTATTCTTATATGCCTGTGTTTCTCTCTGTCTGACACATGACACATGTTCAAATAATAAATCTCTTGGCAAGATATCAGGTGTAGCTTCCGTGATTCAACAATTATGGGGGAAGCACGATTTTTAGAATCTACAGTTTGGCGTCACGGACAACAGGATCGCATCTTCAGGCATTTGTCTCAGTCATTCCAGGTAAGACTTTTTCTTTTCTAAAAAGTTTAGAGTCTGCCGGATGATTTGAGACATTGACTGAGACTGCTTAAAAGAACTGTGTTATTTTAAGTACCAGATGTATTGCCAAAGAATATATGTGTCAGACATAAATTAAAACAATTAAAATTAAGGAAAATTTAATTAAATTAAGTTATTCAATTTAATTTGACTTATTTGAGTTTCTCTGAAAAGTAAACCTCTAAAACTATTTGATATGCTGGGATGGAGATGGATCTTTTTTAGAAAGAAGACCATTTAGTCGAATATTTAGAATTAGCTGTAAAGCGATTTAGCAATTAGCTTGTTATGACTGGGAGGTGGTTGGACTATGATGAGACTGTAAAAACGATGGCAGAAAAATCTCTACATATTTCCAACACACCGAAGAATCGTTTCAGAAGGGAACGAGGATAGTGTCACAAGCGGTGATTTATAGCGGTTTAAAGTGGCGGGTCTGTGCTCCGGGTTAGTGCAGTGCAGTATATAGAGATACGAAGAAACCCTAAAACGTTTAAATACGCAGAGGATTGAACCCTAAGAAGGGTATCAATGAAAATAGGAGCTAGAATCGTGGGCAATTTTGATTTTGACCGTAAAGCTGTTCAAATATTTGAGGATACTAATCTGGGTTAAACTTAAAGAAAAAGAAAATTAAAATAAATTAATCTGAGATAAAAAATAAGAAGAAAGAAGAAAAAAGAAACTGATTTGAGTTAAACTGAAAAGGAAGGGAAAAGATAAATGAGTGAGAAGGGAGTAGCAGCCCCTTCCTTTGAAATCTATACCCTCCTTTACACACAGACACACAGAGATATAAATAGAAAGCCTGTCGCTTCTCTAGTAGACACAGAGAGTGGTAAAATGACCGAAAGTAATTGTATAGCAAAACATTATCTTCGGGGTATTTGAAGAGAAGAACAGAAACAAGCTGAGCTTTTGAACAGAATTTTCTGGAGTTAATGTGGGTTTAAAAGTAAATAATTGTTTAACGTTACAAAATTTAAGTTTTTGTCTAAAAAAGAACAAGAGAAAAATAAGATCATAAGATTAAAGTTTAGGAATTACTTTGAGGAGAGATCTATGATAATAGTTGTATAGTTAATTGACAAGTACAAGCTGATTAAAGTTATAGATAATGACTCCAAAAGAATGTGAGTTGGAAAATATATAAGGAAAAATTTAAGATATAATGAAGATGTTTATTTGGAAAACATGTAATTTCTGACTAAGTCAGAGTAAAAAGTTAGTAGAATGAAATTGTAAAAGTTATGAAAATGCAGAATTACTCTGAGGCATTCTGGACTTTCTCTCAGAGTCTTTCTCTCATTCAAAGTCAGTTAGATTCTGATATTCGAGCCTGTGGCATAAGTAACAAGCTATTCATAGTACAGCACAGTGTCTCAGTTGGAGATTATAGACACAGAGATTTTAAAAGGAATGATACATTCAATTGGGAGTTAAATGTTTTAAGAAATTATAATCTACCTTAAATGATAGAGGTGAGCATTTTTATTTGTTTATTCCATGACCAGTAACTTCTTTGTCTCATCTTTGTCTTCACCATGTACAGGGCGGATGGTACCGGTTATTGATGTAACAGAACATTACACTTAATGGACGGTTGTAATAACTAGATTCACCAAGTATAAACTCAGCATTGATATGTTGATGTTTGAAGATGTCGAATGGATTTTGGTGATTAAATACTGTCATTAATTTTGTCTCCATATGTTTATACTATTAGGCATTCCAAATGGCTCTGATGGCTCTTGAATGAACTTTCCTGAGCTCCAAAAAATACCTGTTAAAATTTCCTAATGGGAAAGAGCGGTTACAGTGAGCATGAGGTGATTTCTCAAAGACGGGCAAGATTCTCTAATGGCCAACGGAGGACTTCCTAGGCAGGGTGTCACCGCCACTGGGCACCAACCCTGAAGGGGGGTGTTTATGTGAGATGGGTATGGTTGAGCAGATGTTTATTAGGCCAACAGCATCATTGAGGGTTACAGACAGGGTTGTCTGCCCAAAAATGTGAGCTCTCCAATGCCTGATCACCAGACACCGCATTCCTTGGATGTGACAAGTGTCATAACTTGATATAACTATGCCAGGGGGAACACCCTGGGGAAAGGAGATTATTTACACAAGAGCTGATGGGAAAGAGTTTTCAAGAACTAGCTGAGACCATGAGGGTGATTGTCATTAATTCTGTGGAGACTAAAACAAACATTGTTCATTTATTTTAGAAATCTAATGTTATTTGCCTTATGGACAACATTGTCTAAAGTATTAGATCCTGAATCATATGTGAATTATTATGTCTACCATAGTTTTCACTTTTGCGGATCATTAGACATGGCATTTGGACAATTATAAGACATGGTGTTGTTAAAGATGAAGATTGTTTTTGTTAACTCAAGAGAGGTCTGGATAACAGGGGATCAATTAATTCATTATTTAAATTAAAGATAACTTTGAAGAAATGCTCCTTTGATAACAAATGGGTAGAACCGTGAATGGGACATAAGGAGTGAAATAGGAGATTTTACAAATGCTACATTACTTACAAAACACAACCTCACAAACAATGAACACCCGCTTACTGATTTTCAACCCAAGGGATAGGATCCTTTAACATCAACGTTTATTTTAGTTTATTATTTTGGAGCCGGGAACTTGAAGTAGTTAAGTACTTACTTAACGAGTCAAGGCATCGGTGAAGACTTATTAATTTTTCTTTTCTTAGTTGTTCGGGGTCATTTTAAATGCGTACACATAGACGTTAAATGACACATAGTATACGGGAACATAACATGGGTTGGGGTTATTTGTTTGTTTTGGTTTTCCTTTGTGTTTTTCGTTTTGTGTTTTCCTTTTGTTTCCATTGTATCTTTATTTTGTTTATTTTGTTTTTCTATCGTATCTTTCTTTGGTCTGCTTTTCCTTTTCCTCACTATCGCTTCATTAGGTGGCCACTGGTGGAGTGAAGGTGTGGAACTGACTGTCGTAGTTCCAGTGGAGGGACTGAAGACTGAAAATTGACTGTTTAATGTTATTTTTTAGTATTATTTTTCTTTATTAATTTTCTTTGTGGTTTCATAATGTATTTTGTGAAGTCAGACTATGTTTGTACATGTGTACTGAGCAGAGAGCTGGTAGAGCTATATTTTGCTTGGAGGTATGTGTGCTATGTAACATGTTCTTTGCAGGGAAAGGAATGTGTCCACTGATGCAAGTATATCACCAAGTAAACAACAAGGATGACGTGTACAAATGTCATATACGTTCCAATTTTAAGAAGCTCAAAGCAACATGTTTGTTACCTTACAAGGAAGTTGTAAATCTGTCTGTGATGCATATAAGCTAGATCTTACTGCACCACTTTGGAGAAGCATTAAGGCATGATGAGGGGGTGAGAGGAAGGAGGAAACATAGAGTTTATGGGGTAAGGGAGGAGAAACCCAGGAACCATTTACATCTAGCATGATGGGGTGATAAGATAGATAATGGGGAATAGAGAAATCTAGAATGAAGACCTTCTCTCATGTAGTTTATTCTTATATGCCTGTGTTTCTCTCTGTCTGACACATGACACATGTTCAAATAATAAATCTCTTGGCAAGATATCAGGTGTAGCTTCCGTGATTCAACAATTATGGGGGAAGCACGATTTTTAGAATCTACAATGTTGATGGACTCAATCTCCATCTTTATTTTGATCATCAATCTGAATCTGCTCTTGGTGTAGTCTTTAAAACACATTTTTCTCAGCTTTTTTTTTATTATATATATTGCATGTTCAGATAATCAAACAACAAAATGTTCTGAGAGCCATGAATATTTTGTCAAAATAATCAAAATTAAAAATTAATAATTTACTGCCCTTTTGAATATTAAGAAATCATAATAAAAAAGTAACTGTAGTCTGATTATGAGTATTACACATTACATGGTTACACATTACATGTATGTACTATAGTAATAACAGTAAATGATGCATAATTACAAACAGCTAAACCAAATCCAAAACCTAACCCTAAACCTATATGAACTATAGCCTATATTATGTTAATTATTATTAACTTACTTGTGTTATTACACTGTAACAAAGAAACATTAAAATAAACTGTGATCCCATTCACTCATTATTATTTATTATGTTTAATTATTTTCCTTAATATGCACAACTATAATAATAGGTAATAATAAACAACAATATTCATATCATAAACCTTTTAATACATGGACAATTACACATAGAGACATGCATTTGTTTTTAATTGTCTCACTGATATGAACAATTTGAACAAATTCACCAAAATGTTATGTGTCCATCAAAATTATCACAATATATTGCCCATAGTGACCACAAAAAGGAAACAATTGTCATAACAAACAACAGAACTTTCTTCATTCATCTTTATTATTGAAGTATATTGTTGTCAGAATTAGTTTACTCGCCAACAAATTTGAGGTTAAAGCATTCCATTTTTGGATGTCTCTGTTATTGGATGACAGAGCTACTGTAATGTTCAGTTTTATTTTGCATTCATGGACTTTTAGTTTGTAGACCATTGTTTCCTGTTTCCTTTTGGTTTCCATGGTTCCTTGGGGTCTTTTCATTTATTGTCATAGCGACTCATTGTTTAATTGATTTGATTCTGCTCCTTGTTTAGCTGTTTGATTTCTCGTCTATGTGTAGTTGTTGTTATTCTCCTGCATTTTTATATATTATTCTGTGCTCCTGCGCTTTTTGTTTTGTTTTGTCAGGTATTGTTAATAAACTTGACTGCTTTCCTGCCTCCTTTGCTGCAAACAACTGTGGCATCTACAGTTTAAAGAGAATTTTAATCAGCAAGTTAGTTGAAGCCCCTTAAAGGGAAGTCGACAGCCATCTTGCCATGCCATCGGGCAGTTATTTTCTATGGGAATACAACTCCAGCGCTTAGCTACTTGAATGGAATAGGAACGTTAAATATGTACAACACATGCTTGTGTTAGCCAAGCATCTGCTAAGCATTCGCATCTTCAATATTTCTGGCCTAATTGTGCTCTCAGACAAAACACTTATCTTGGTCAAAAGTATGAATAAGTAGGGCTCATTTTCAGTATGTAGGCCAGTTTTCTTTTCCTCTAAATTTTTTTTCATGAGTACGCATGGGCACTATTTTCATGCAATACATGTGAATATGTGTGTGTGTGCACAGAGAGCGCTGAAGTAAGAGCAAGAGAATGGGGGGTTAGAGAGAAAAAGTGAAAAGTGAGAAATGGGTAGACAGATAGAAGGACAGAGAGAGAGAGAGAGAGAGAGAGAGAGAGAGAGAGAGAGAGAGAGAGAGAGAGAGAGAGAGAGAGAGAGAGAGAGAGAGAGAGAGAGAGAAAAAGTGAAATGATTTGACTGCTGACTGTCCTGCTGAGTAGCCCGAGGCTCTTACACATTTCCATTGAGTTACTTTATGATCAGGCCACTGTGTTATTGAAATATTATCTCTTTAGCCTGGGCTCATTCTGCCGCAGAATGACAGGCCTGCGCCGCACCCATACACATCAAATAGCAAATGGAATGCACTTGCTATTAAGGACATAATGTCCCTTTGATCCCAGGCAAAATGCTACATCTATCTGGAAAAATTAGATGGCTTGCTCTTTATTTCCAACCTGAGTGATAGTAGTCAGAAAAGATGGATTTAAAGAAATGGAATAACACTGTGATAAATTGTGTAATTTGTGTGTTGAGAAGTGACTTAACTAAAAGTAGCTGTTTTCAAAATAGTAAATCTTACTCACTAGCAAACTGATTTGTACAATGAGCAGCGATGGGTCTTTTTGTGGTGAGAATGATGTTTTACAACCTAGTTTACGCAGTAAATTCGTTAATTCCAATAGTTTTCAATGAACCAAAAATTAACTGAATGAGTGAAAAAATAAGAAAACGTTTGTTTAATTTTATTGAATGGCACTTGTAGTGTACACATCTTAAAATTTTTTAAAAAAGTACCCGCAGATAAATGAAAATTAAATATTAAACATTAAAACAAATATTAAATCTTTATGTTTTAGTAATCCTTTGTTGTGCTTCAAGTATGCTTATTCTTATGTGTTTAATAACACATAAAAGCACAAGTAAAGAACTTGATTATAGTTTTAACTGTAGTGTGTTATTCAATATTATGTTTAAAGTACTAAATTGCAACTTCATCATTACACTGTCACAGTCTTCGTCTGCACCTGTCTGTCTTAGGCTGCACTACACTTCCCAGAATCCCTTGTGTCTTCACACCTGAACTCACTCCCTCAATCATCCACCTGTTCATCGTCCTCATTATCTGTGTCACCTGTCTTCACCTTGTTAGTGTTCGTTTGTATCTGTATTTAGTTTGCTACTGTTCAGTCTGTCCTTGTCGGTTCTTGTATATGTTATTGTGTATGGAGAGTGTTACCCTTGCCTGTACCAGTTTTGTTTAAGTTTTATTATAGTAAAAGTTTGAATTGGAACTTTGGGCCTCTGCCTGTCTTCATCCGCACCATACTCGTGACAGAAGAACCGACCACCCTAAAATGGACGATTGGGTAAAAATTATCGTCCTGGCCAAGGAGAGCCAAGATCTCCCAGCCTTTGCCCATGGAGGGTCGTTTGAGGGAACCCGTCTGGCCAGATTTCGCGGGACCCGTGGAGGCCGCAGTAGAGGCGGTGGTCGAGATGGACCCCGACACCATTCTCCGCTTTGGTCCCTCTTCGACCCTGGACGGTTGACGTCCAGCTCCAAGCCTCCTGCACCGCTGGTCCCGTCCAGCCCAGAGCTTCCTGCACCGCTGGTCCCGTCCAGCCCAGAGCTTCCTGCACCGCTGGTCCCGTCCAGCCCAGAGCTTCCTGCACCGCTGGTCCCGTCCAGCCCAGAGCTTCCTGCACCGCTGGTCCCGTCCAGCCCAGAGCTTCCTGCACCGCTGGTCCCGTCCAGCCCAGAGCTTCCTGCACCGCTGGTCCCGTCCAGCCCAGAGCTTCCTGCACCGCTGGTCCCGTCCAGCCCAGAGCTTCCTGCACCGCTGGTCCCGTCCAGCCCAGAGCTTCCTGCACCGCTGGTCCCGTCCAGCCCAGAGCTTCCTGCACCGCTGGTCCCGTCCAGCCCAGAGCTTCCTGCACTGCTGGTCCCGTCCAGTCCAGAGCTTCCTGCACCGCTGGTCCCGTCCAGTCCAGAGCTTCCTGCACCGCTGGTCCCGTCCAGCCCAGAGCTTCCTGCACCGCTGGTCCCGTCCAGCCCAGAGCTTCCTGCACCGCTGGTCCCGTCCAGCCTAGAGCTTCCTGCACCGCTGGTCCCGTCCAGCCCAGAGACTATTCACGCCATGTATCCACCGCCTGTGTCCTCAGTGACCGCGACTCTGGCCATCATGGCCACAACCATGTGGTGTGTGTGGGCTGCGCACACACTGGAGCCGGTGTCTGTCCCTGAGCCGGTGTCTGTCCCTGAGCCGGTGTCTGTCCCTGAGCCGGTGTCTGTCCCTGAGCCGGTGTCTGTCCCTGAGCCGGTGTCTGTCCCTGAGCCGGTGTCTGTCCCTGAGCCGGTTCCAAATCCTGTCACTCTCCCCAAGTACTTTTTGGGGGGGGGCTATAGGCCTCCGCCTGCACCGCCCGAAGGGTCCTCACCGCCATGGCCGCCCGAAGGGTCCTCACCGCCATGGCCGCCCGAAGGGTCCTCACCGCCATGGCCGCCCGAAGGGTCCTCACCGCCATGGCCGCCCGAAGGGTCCACACCGTCATGGCCGCCCGAAGGGTCCACACCGCCGTGGCCGCCCGAAGGGTCCACACTGCCGTGGCCGCCCGAAGGGTCCACACCGCCATGGCCGCCCGAAGGGTCCTCACCGCCATGGCCGCCCGAAGGGTCCACACCGCCATGGCCGCCCGAAGGGTCCACACCGCCGTGGCCGCCCGAAGGGTCCACACCGCCGTGGCCGCCCGAAGGGTCCACACCGCCGTGGCCGCCCGAAGGGTCCACACCGCCGTGGCCGCCCGAAGGGTCCACACCGCCGTGGCCGCCCGAAGGGTCCACACCGCCGTGGCCGCCTGCACGTCCTGCTCCGCCCTGGCCGCCTGCACGTCCTGCTCCGCCCTGGCCGCCTGCACGTCCTGCTCCGCCCTGGCCGCCTGCACGTCCTGCTCCGCCCTGGAGGCTTCCTGCTCCAGATCGGCCAGCCCTTCATCAGCCTCCAGGGCGCCCACCCCCCCACCCCTTTGATGTTCTACGGCGCGAGGTCGCGCCTTGTTGAAGGGGGGCGTTATGTCACAGTCTTCGTCTGCACCTGTCTGTCTTAGGCTGCACTACACTTCCCAGAATCCCTTGTGTCTTCACACCTGAACTCACTCCCTCAATCATCCACCTGTTCATCGTCCTCATTATCTGTGTCACCTGTCTTCACCTTGTTAGTGTTCGTTTGTATCTGTATTTAGTTTGCTACTGTTCAGTCTGTCCTTGTCGGTTCTTGTATATGTTATTGTGTATGGAGAGTGTTACCCTTGCCTGTACCAGTTTTGTTTAAGTTTTATTATAGTAAAAGTTTGAATTGGAACTTTGGGCCTCTGCCTGTCTTCATCCGCACCATACTCGTGACATACACGTGTAATTACAAATATATTTAACGTACAAATTTCAATAGAAATTTCATTAAATATATATTTTAGTTACCATAAATGCTTGTCGGTACATTCGACAGTACTCTTTAAGCATATTTAAAAGACAATAGAAGTAATATTGAAGTAGAACTAAAATACTAATTTAAACTATACATATTAATTTGCGTCTGAAAGCGTCTAAAAACATTACATTCAGTTTACACAAAAATATTTTCTTTTAAAGTTTACTACTTCCATAATACCACAAAAAAGTCAACACTTCTTTGATTAGCTTGTAGCTGAAAAAACTGCAGTATTTTTTTCCCAACACTGGGATACAAACACATTGTGTAAAGAAATGAAGATTAATGTTAATCTATAAATGTACTATTTTTCATTGTTAATTTGTGTTTATAATATATTGTTACCTTATACAACTTGTTAAATTGTATGTATAAATTAACCAATTACCACATGTTCAAAAGGTATTAATTATTGTTTAGTTCATATAGCTGTTGAATTAATGTTACATTAATGTTACCATTTTAATTGTATGCATTACTGATAAAAATCAGTTTTGCTATCATGATTTTGAGTGGCATTTTACTTCCAGAAACCTATTTAGATAAATTCCAACTCCAGCTGTACGAGCTCAGCTATGATACAAGAAAAGCAGTTGCAGGTACCATTTAGTTTCGGTTATTTGAGATTTTAAACTGATTTATAGCTACTACCTGATCACCTTAGTGAATGAAATTCTCAGCACACCTATCTGTCAGGTAGAAACATTTTATTCCATAAAAACATGGCTTACAGCAGCTTTAAGGGGAGGAGCTTATCCACTAAAACATAAACAGAAGCTAGTGAGCCAATCATACCACGCCCTCTGATGATGTCAGCATATGAGAATGTGCAGGGTAAGAAATACATGATGAATGTTTCTGTGTGACACTGTAGTATTTTGCCGCTGTATGTTTAATGTGGAGGTTCACATCGCAGGTTATATTGTGCTGCTCTGTTTCTGGATCTCCTCTTTGCCCTTGTTGTGCTCGTTGTCCCAACTCAATATAGAAGCTAATGTGTGGCCTTTTGCCCCTTATCAGCTCAAAACGCTCTGCCTCTTTCTTTCTCTTAGATGAAGGTGAGCGCATCCTCGCTCACCTCATTTTGTCCTGGTTGGGATGTAATAGCTTTCACTAAAGCTGACCTGATACTCTGAGCTTGCTGACTTTTTCGCTGTTCATGATGCAATTTGTGTGCAACTTCCCATAAACATAACACTAGAGATACTTCACACAAACTAATTTAAAATGTTTTCTTGCTTACTTGATGAAAAATTGAGAGGTTGTTGTCCAAAATGTCGAGCTTCTGTACTGTCTGTACTTCTGTACTGTGCTGAGACATACCAACTTCGAAAGGAATACTTATGGTTAAACTGAACATAAGTTCGGTGGTCATCTAAATTTAAGGGGGTAAAAAGTCACCATGAATTCAAAATTGAAAGTTCCCTACTAGTCAGTCACGTTCGACGTTACGTCAGAACTGACGAATTGGGATTCCGCCAATAGATATTGGGGAGTGAGAATTGCATCGCGAAGCATTACCCATATACACATATATATATAAAGGCAGCGTGCAAACACTCATACATTACAATCCTCGGTCTATACAGGAAATGCTTCGTGATGCAAATCTCTCTCGCCAATGTCCATTGTTCGCCTAGTTCTGTTAACACTAAAAGGTGATTGGGCTCTCAGGCGGGATCCCAATTTGTCAGTACTGATGTAATGTATCCGTCCCCTCTTCCAGGGATGGGGTTACATTAGTAACCAAGACGTTCTTATTTTATGGAATATTGCAATACATACTGTATATAACATTATGAATCATTTATTTATGCACATCATTATTTATTTTGGTAACTTTATTTTAATGGTCCTTTTTGAACATTCTGTTGACTATAAGTAACTTTGCAACTACAGTACATGTTATCTTACTCTCATTAGAGTATTAGTCGACTGTCTGCTTAAAATCTGCTAACTTTTATTGTGATGGTCCTCCAACAGACATTCTACTAACTATACGTAACTTTGCAAGAACATGTCAACTTATTCTAACCCTAACACTACCAGTCTACTAATACTCTACTAACACTCTAATGGGAGATAGTACACATGAAGGTGCAATGTTAGTCAACAGATTGTGTTAAAAGGACCATCAAACTAAAGACAAACCATTTGTTATATATATATATATATATATAAATGTGCCCTCATAATCTTTAATCAAAATAAATCCCCCTTCCTCTTACAGTGACATGTTTACTGGTGACTCTGTTGATGTGTTTACTGGTGTGAGGGCAGGACAACCTGTCACTCACATGAGATCACAGCAGTAGTAAACCACAACAATCCAATCAATTCCCAATGGACAAAATCAAGTCCCGCGCAACATGTTTTTCTTGTTTGAGATGACGTTTCTACCTGGATATAGGCCCTATATCACAATTAGGAAGGAAAGACGATCACAACTTCCATTTAATGCCGACTTTAAAATAAAAATTGTAACAACATGTTAACATTTGTTAACTGTCTGTTAAAGTAATTGTCACGGGGTGACAAATAATCCCCGGAACTAATCCCATCAGAAAAGTGTTCCCGCCGGGACACTTTTAGTGTAACACTGTCCCCGGGCTTGTGTGTGTGTCTGTCGTCATGACAACTAAACGGCAGATTGGCAACAGGTGCGGGGACTTCACTTTGAGTGCCTGATTGAGGTGGCGCCAGTGTTTGGAGAGGATAAAACACAAGAGAAAGAGAAGGCTGAGTGTTCTCCCTCCGCGTTGTGTGGTTGTTTCTTTGTCTTCCCCCGGCGATCTGGTGTGGTTCTCTCCTGTTGGGAAATGTTTGTGGAGTGTTACAGCTGAAGGACCATCGTGAAAGAAGCGGAGTGTTGCTTGTGGGATCCGAGGGCAGTTTTGAAGAGTGGAATTCGTCGTCTGGACTGGGAAAGAGTGAGATGAGTGATTGACAAATTGAATCTCATAAACGCATGTTTTCTACACTAAATTGGATACTGGTTTGAAGTGCTTGGATCACGTGGTATACATCGCACTGAGTGAAATAGACTGATTCCTTGTCGATCTCTAGCCTCCCCCTCGGCCATTGAAACCAGCGAAGTGAAGCCGCTTGTAGTGGTGAGGAAATTATTCACCGCATCTGTCCCAACTCTGACTATCATCGGCTCTTCAGATCGAGACCTCTGGGTGAGTGTTGGCCTTACTTTGCACTTGAAGAGTGGATTTGTAGTGCTGAAATTGACGTTTCCCATCACGTTGCATGTTTGGAATTGGACTGTCGTGTGTGTGTGGAAGATTTACCTTTTATCGCCGGGCACTCCCCATGTGTTATGCTGGTCTACCGTCCATCATAAGAGTCTAGCAAGATCGATTGCAGTCACCTGTTGGATGTCAGAAGGAAAAGCCCCCGTGTGCACACTACACGTCAGAACTGGTTACCTCTGCTTGAAGTTTGTATGCTGTCTGTCCCAGTGAAAGCCCGGCTCAGCTTGTGACTCTGTCCCCTGCAACACACGTGAGAACTGTTTACCTCTGCTTGAAGTTTATGCTGTCTGTCCCAGTGAGAGCCCTGCTCAGCTTATGACTTTGTCTCCTGCCACCCATGTGAGAGCTGTTCACCTCTATTCGAAGTGTTGATTCCGTCTGTTCCAGTGAACGTCGCTCAGCTTGTGACTTTGTCCCCTGCAACACACGTGAGAACTGTTTACCTCTGCTTGAAGTTTGTGTGCTGTCTGCTCCAGTGAAAGCCCTGCTCAGCTTATGACTCTGTCTCCTACCACCAATGTGAGAGCTGTTCACCTCTATTTGAAGTGTTGATTCCGTCTGTTCCAGCGAACGTCGCTCAGCTTGTGACTTTGTCCCCTGCAACACACGTGAGAACTGTTTACCTCTGCTTGAAGTTTGTGTGCTGTCTGCCCCAGTGAAAGCCCTGCTCAGCTTATGACTCTGTCTCCTACCACTGTGAGTTGGCACCAGCACCAGAAGGAAGTAAGCCTGACTCATTTACTTACCTGCGATTCCCACCCGTGCAGTACCTACCACTGTGAGTTGACACCAGCGCCAGAAGGAAGTAAGCCTGACTCATTTACTCACCTGCGATACCCACCTGTTCAGTACCTACCACTGCGAGTTGGCACCAGCGCCAGAAGGAAGTGAGCCTGACCCCCACTTGCCTTGGATTCCTGGGAAGAGGAAGGAAGAGGAATTTTTAGATTAGGATTTTCAAATTGTTTTTATATTTAATAAAGCCTGTCATTCTTTTTATTCCTGTCTCCTGCCTCCTCCTTTGACACGCTCCTCAGGGTGATCCTGGTCTAGGGGTGGGTGCAGTCTGGCTTGGCCCACCTCGACCTGTGACATATTTTGGCGTAGTCGGCAGGGTTCACCTTGAGTTGAGCGATCAGAGGTTGAGATGGCGGAGGAGGAAGAGCCTGGAGCTCGGCAACCTGTCATGCCGATTTTCATGGGTGCCCCATGGGCCTCGAGGTACGGAGGCCCGGGGTCCGAAGTAAGTCTGTCCCTGTGGAAGACCCAGGTGGAATACCTGGCGGGGCTTCAAGGTTTGAGTGCTCTGCAGAAGGTCCAGTTCGTTTTGAACTCTCTGGAGGGGGAGGCGAGAAGAGAAGTTCAGGCAGCACCAGAAGCCAACCGTGCGACGGTCCAGGCTATCTTTGAGTTTCTTACGGGGCAGTATGGAGATGCCACTCCGGTAGCCGCTCTGAGGACGAAGTTTTTCAATTCTCGTCAGGGTCCCCGACAATCCGTTCGGGCATTCGCCTTGCAACTGCGGGAGCAGTTTTCCAGGCTCACGGGAAGGCCGGACCATGGCTTGGGGGAAGGAGAGGTGTTGTTGCGAGATCAATTCCTGTTGGGGCTGCGAGAGGGTCCCGTACGACAGAGCCTGCCGGTGCAGCTTCGGAGAGGGCCAGACATGACTTTCGAAGAGCTGAGGCAAGAAGCCCTGGCTCTTGAGCGCGACCAGGCGGAGCATGTGGAAACCCCCAGCTGTTTGGCTCCCAATGTCGTCGAATCCCCCTTGGCCATTGCGGCACCCGACTGGAAGCAGGCCCTCCGGGAAGAACTGAGGCGAGATGTTCAGGAACAAATGTCTGAGTTGTCCAAGTCTGTCATGGAAGAGCTTCGTCGGGAGCGCCTGCAGCCACCTTTTCACTCTCGGGAACGGGCTTACTCCGACGGGAATCGCCCTTCCGAACGCCGTCCTCCCCGGCCAGCGGGCTCCCGATTCCAGTGGGACGAACATGGGCGGCCCATTTGTAATGGCTGTGGAGAGTCGGGGCATTACTTTCGCCAATGCTCTGCCCGACGGGCATCACAAGGGGGTTTTTAGAGTCTCCGGCCACTGTGGGTCAAGTGGTCGGGACCCCCGTATTAGACCCCTCTTCTTCCACATCCCCTCAGGGTCGCTTGATAGGCCGCTGCCCAGTGGTGGTGGCCCAAGTTAATGGTCAGGAGATACATTGTCTCTTGGATACAGGCTCCCAAGTGACCTTATTCTCTGAGAGTTTGGCCCATGAGCTGTTTGGCACCAACGGTAGATCGCCTGTGGATGCTCCCTGGTTGACGCTGCGTGGGGCAAATGGACTGGACATACCATACGTAGGATACCTTGTGACCGATTTGGAGATCCATGGAGTTGTAGTGCCTCAGAAGGGGGTGGTAGTTGTCCGAGACCCGTGTCTAGGGTCCCATCGTGCCCTGATTGGGATGAATGTCATCTCGGATTGCTGGGAGGAGCTATTCCGAGGTAGACCGGCGCGAACAGCTGTAACCCCGGCCGGACAGGAGTGGGACCGTATCAGGGCCGATTGCCGCCGGATATGTCTGGCTGAAAAACAGCATGACCGGGAGAGCACGGGAAGAGTGGCCTGCCGCTACGCCCTGTCTATCCCAGCTCGAAGTGAGGCTGTAGTCTGGGCCAGGCTGCCCCCTCGACGTTACCATCCGCAAGAGTGGGTGATGGTGGAGCCCCACGAAGAGGGTCCCAAGGTGGAGATAGCTCGAGGACTGGCAACTGTTCAGGGAGGCCGAGTCTCAGTAAGGGTGAGGAACACGAACCCCTTCCTTGTCCACCTGTATCATCACCAATGTTTGGCCCGGGTGACCTCAGTAAGACCGCAGCAGGTTCGTGAGCAGGGCGAAGTCAACTTTAAGCGGGTGAGTCCTACAGTGGTCGAAGTGGCTTTAGCGCGGGCCGGTCCAGGAGTGGAGGAGATAGAAGGAGGATTGCCTGCTCACTTGAAGGGAGAGTCTTTACGGGGTGACGGGCTGGAGGAAGAACAAGTGGGACAACTGCAAGAATTCTTGAGGGGATGGCAACACCTGTTCTCTACTCACGAAGAGGACTATGGCCGCACTGATGTGGTAAAACACCAGATTCCCACTGGGGACGCTGCACCGAGCCGAGAGCGCTACCGACCTGTACCCCCGACCTTGTACACGGAGGTCCGTACCCTGTTGCGAGGAATGCTTGACAGAGGGATTATCCGTGAGAGCAGCAGCCCTTGGGCCGCACCAATAGTGTTGGTCCGTAAGAAGACGGGTGCCTGGAGGTTTTGTGTAGATTACCGCCGGTTGAACCAGGTAACCAAGAAGGATGCTTTCCCGTTGCCGCGGGTTGAAGATTCGCTTACGAGCCTCACTCAAGCTGCCTGGTACTCCACCCTCGACTTGGCCAGCGGTTATTGGCAGGTACAAATGGACGAGCGTGACCGGGAGAAGACGGCCTTTACCACCCCTTTCGGTCTCTATGAGTGGGACCGTATGCCGTTCGGCCTCTGCAACGCTCCAGCCACATTCCAGCGGCTGATGCAGCGTTGTTTGGGCAGCCAAGTGATGGATACCACCCTCGTCTATCTGGATGACATCATCACTTACTCTCCCGATTTCAAGTCCCATCTGGAACATCTTGGGCAAGTCTTCAGCTCCCTAGAGCGCTATGGGCTGAAGTTACAGCCGGACAAGTGTCAGCTCTTCCGAAAGGAGGTTAAGTTTCTGGGGCACGTGGTCAGTGCGGCGGGGATCTCCGTCGACCCAGAAAAAGTGAGGGCGGTGCAAGAGTGGACAGCTCCCCAGACAGTGCGCCAAGTTCGGTCATTCCTGGGCTTCGTGGGCTACTATAGGCGATTCATTAAGGGCTTCTCCAAAATTGCCAAACCCATTAACCAGCTGTTGGGAGGCACGGGTCGAGCACGGGGTCGAGGGTCCCCTTCCATTCAATGGGACCCCGCCTGCGAAGCCGCTTTCCAGCAGCTCAAGCAGGAACTCTTGCAGGCCCCGATACTGGCCTATGCCGACTTTACTCAACCATTCATCCTGTACACCGATGCTAGTCAACTGGGGTTGGGAGCCGTGTTGGCGCAGAAACAACAAGGAGAGGAGAAAGTCATCGCCTATGCAAGCCGAAGCTTACACCCCGCAGAGAAGAATGACTCGAACTACAGCTCCTTTAAACTCGAGCTACTGGCCATGAAGTGGGCGCTGGGGGAAAAATTTAAAGATTACTTGTGGGGAGCCAAGGTACGAGTTGTCACGGACAATAACCCGCTGGTGCACCTACAAACGGCCAAACTAGGGGCAGTGGAGCAACGCTGGGTGGCGCAACTGGCCAACTTTGACTATCAGATCCAGTACCGGCCAGGGAGAGAGCACACCAACGCTGACGTGCTATCTAGGTTACCGGGTGAAGGATCGGCAGGCCATACATCGGCCCCAGGACTGGGATCCGACGAGGGATTAATGGTGGGAGTTGTAGAGGCCCCAGGGCAGACGCCTGAGGACCCCCCTCCGTGTTGGGGGTGGGACCCACAACGATGGAGACTGTGGCAGGGCGAAGATGGAGATGTGTTGCGGGTACGGACATGGTTGGAACAGAAGACCTGGCCCGAGGGGGCGGAACGTCGAACTCAGACCCGAAGTGTGCGAGGCCTGCTGGGACAGAGGGAAAGGCTCTACTTGAGGGATGGGGTGCTCTGTAGGACGCTCCAGGACCCCGGCCGAGGAGAGGAGGTTTGTCAGATCGTGGTCCCCGAAGGTCGTTGGCAGGCGTTACTGGAGGCGTACCATGCTAGGATGGGACATCAAGGGCAGGAGAGGACATTGGCTTTGTTGAGACGACATTTCTACTGGCCTGGGATGGAGGGTACCACCAGGACTTACCTTCAGAGATGCCCACGTTGCACCTTGTTCAAGTCTAGGAGGGAGAAACGGGCACCGCTGGTCCCGATTCAGGCCAGGGCACCTCTGCATATGGTGGCAATGGACTTCCTCACCCTGGGACGGCCGGTGGACCAGATCCAGAATATTCTCGTTGTCACCGATCTGTTCACCAAACATGCTTGGGCCATCCCCACTATGGACCAAACTGCCCTGACCACAACTAACGCCCTCTGGAAGTACGTGATCCAGCCATTCGGATGCCCTGAAATCCTTCATTCGGACCAAGGGGCCAACTTCGAGTCAAAGGTGATTCATGAATTATGCCAACTGTACGGATGTAAGAAGACCCATACGACCCCTTATCATCCTCAAGGGAACGGGGGGTGTGAACGATTCAATCAAACCTTGCTGGGCTTGTTGGGAACCTTGGAGGAAGAGCAGCAGGGCCACTGGGCTGATCGGCTCCCAGCCGTGATGCAGGCGTACAACAATAGCATACACAGTACCACCGGTTATGCCCCTACCTACCTGATGTTCGGCCGACATGTGAGGCTCCCAATGGATATGCTTATGGGAACCACTGGGGGAGAAGAGGGAAGTAGTCTGTCCGACTGGGTAGCGAACCATCACCGACGCCTCCAGTCCGCATACGAACAGGTCGCTGGCCGGATTAATCAGGCGGCGGTAAAGAACAAGAGATTGTATGATAGGACGGCCCGAGAAGCCCCGCTACTGCCCGGGGAGAGGGTGCTGCTACGGGATAATCGTCGACAAGGGAAGGGAAAATTGAGCAACCGATGGGAGGCCCAGCCATATGTCGTTCAGCGACAACCCTATCCGGACCAACCTGTATATGCCCTACGGCCCGAAGGGAAGACGGGCCCCGAACGGGTGTTACACCGTAACCTGATCCGCCCTTGCCCGAATTACCCAAAGCCAGTGGTAGAGGACCCACCGGCCGAGACGCCTTGGATGCCCCCGCTGGTAGGATGGGCAGTGATCCCGAGGGGCCTAGGCCTAGGACCACGACCTGAAGCACCCATCTCTCCACCCCGGCGTTCGCAACGAGAGAATCGGGGTCAGCCTCCAGCCAGGTATGGAGACTGGGTGTCTGGAGACCGTTCTCGGGACTAGAACGGTTTGGCAGGGGGGTATGTCACGGGGTGACAAATAATCCCCGGAACTAATCCCATCAGAAAAGTGTTCCCGCCGGGACACTTTTAGTGTAACACTGTCCCCGGGCTTGTGTGTGTGTCTGTCGTCATGACAACTAAACGGCAGATTGGCAACAGGTGCGGGGACTTCACTTTGAGTGCCTGATTGAGGTGGCGCCAGTGTTTGGAGAGGATAAAACACAAGAGAAAGAGAAGGATGAGTGTTCTCCCTCCGCGTTGTGTGGTTGTTTCTTTGTCTTCCCCCGGCGATCTGGTGTGGTTCTCTCCTGTTGGGAAATGTTTGTGGAGTGTTGCAGCTGAAGGACCATCGTGAAAGAAGCGGAGTGTTGCTTGTGGGATCCGAGGGCAGTTTTGAAGAGTGGAATTCGTCGTCTGGACTGGGAAAGAGTGAGATGAGTGATTGACAAATTGAATCTCATAAACGCATGTTTTCTACACTAAATTGGATACTGGTTTGAAGTGCTTGGATCACGTGGTATACATCGCACTGAGTGAAATAGACTGATTCCTTGTCGATCTCTAGCCTCCCCCTCGGCCATTGAAACCAGCGAAGTGAAGCCGCTTGTAGTGGTGAGGAAATTATTCACCGCATCTGTCCCAACTCTGACTATCATCGGCTCTTCAGATCGAGACCTCTGGGTGAGTGTTGGCCTTACTTTGCACTTGAAGAGTGGATTTGTAGTGCTGAAATTGACGTTTCCCATCACGTTGCATGTTTGGAATTGGACTGTCGTGTGTGTGTGGAAGATTTACCTTTTATCGCCGGGCACTCCCCATGTGTTATGCTGGTCTACCGTCCATCATAAGAGTCTAGCAAGATCGATTGCAGTCACCTGTTGGATGTCAGAAGGAAAAGCCCCCGTGTGCACACTACACGTCAGAACTGGTTACCTCTGCTTGAAGTTTGTATGCTGTCTGTCCCAGTGAAAGCCCGGCTCAGCTTGTGACTCTGTCCCCTGCAACACACGTGAGAACTGTTTACCTCTGCTTGAAGTTTATGCTGTCTGTCCCAGTGAGAGCCCTGCTCAGCTTATGACTTTGTCTCCTGCCACCCATGTGAGAGCTGTTCACCTCTATTCGAAGTGTTGATTCCGTCTGTTCCAGTGAACGTCGCTCAGCTTGTGACTTTGTCCCCTGCAACACACGTGAGAACTGTTTACCTCTGCTTGAAGTTTGTGTGCTGTCTGCTCCAGTGAAAGCCCTGCTCAGCTTATGACTCTGTCTCCTACCACCAATGTGAGAGCTGTTCACCTCTATTTGAAGTGTTGATTCCGTCTGTTCCAGCGAACGTCGCTCAGCTTGTGACTTTGTCCCCTGCAACACACGTGAGAACTGTTTACCTCTGCTTGAAGTTTGTGTGCTGTCTGCCCCAGTGAAAGCCCTGCTCAGCTTATGACTCTGTCTCCTACCACTGTGAGTTGGCACCAGCGCCAGAAGGAAGTAAGCCTGACTCATTTACTTACCTGCGATTCCCACCCGTGCAGTACCTACCACTGTGAGTTGACACCAGCGCCAGAAGGAAGTAAGCCTGACTCATTTACTCACCTGCGATACCCACCTGTTCAGTACCTACCACTGCGAGTTGGCACCAGCGCCAGAAGGAAGTGAGCCTGACCCCCACTTGCCTTGGATTCCTGGGAAGAGGAAGGAAGAGGAATTTTTAGATTAGGATTTTCAAATTGTTTTTATATTTAATAAAGCCTGTCATTCTTTTTATTCCTGTCTCCTGCCTCCTCCTTTGACACGCTCCTCAGGGTGATCCTGGTCTAGGGGTGGGTGCAGTCTGGCTTGGCCAACCTCGACCTGTGACATAATGACCATGTCAATCTAGTAACTGGTTAGTTATGATAGTTTGTCTTGAAGGGATATTCTAAAACATCTGTAAAGCACTGTTGGAAAATAGGTTTATAGCTCAGACAACACATTGTTTTAATGACTAATTAAAGTGCATTAACAGAAATCTGATCTTTTCAAAGTGTTAAAAAAATAGTTGCTTTTAAACTGGCTCCTTTTACTGTATGAATTGCTGTAAATATATTTATTATTTTCCCGAGGGTTAGGTGAAATTATTTCAGTGGTAAAATGACAACCAATGTCACCAGTCACAGAGAACTTGAAGCCAGCATGAAACAACATTTGCAATCCATTTATGTGTAATCAAGTATTTTATTAACATTAACCAGCAATATTTTAGAAATGCTTCATTTTATGAAGCAATTCTAACCATTAAGAAGACTAATTTAAAATAAGAGTAGAACATATTTATGGATAATGGATAATTTTTGGAATAATGCTCTTTGGAATAATGTGCAAAACGTACTCGGTTACCTAACGTAACCTCGGTTCTCTCTAGAAGAGGGAACGAGTACTGCGTACTGAAAGTACGCACCGGGTAAAGTCTCTTTGCTCGAGATATTGAAGCCAAAATTTATCCTTAAATTTCTATATATTGTAAACGCAGTGCAGCAGCAGTCAGACCTAGAGCGGGCAATCTAGCGCGCTCATTGGCTGCTCCGCGGCAACTGCTGCAGCCTACCACTGAGCCCCTAGCGTGACGTCACGCCCAATGAGGGCGCTTCGCGCCCTCACGCGGCGAAGCCCGCCGAAATGGGAGTGGCTTAGCGTATATAAGGGGCAGTCAGGCTGCTAACACTCGATTTTTCATCGCTGAAGCGAAATGAGCTCGAAGCGCGACACGGCAGGGAACGCAGTACTCGTTCCCTCTTCTAGTAAGTAACCGAGTACGTTCTCTTACGAGAGGTTCTCTCGTACTGCGTACTGAAAGTACGCACCGGGAACCCCTTGTAAACGCCGTGTGCGCTTAAGCAGTCACTATATGAATCCCAGGGGGGGACGCCCCGGGGGACATGGATAAGTGAAATTTAGGTGGCCAACAGAGTGGGCTCGCACCTGTACATAAGCACTTTATGAGGGGATATACATACAGAGCGGCACTGCCGGTCTTATATTGAACACATCTACCCTTGTAGCGCAGTTCACGAGTGAGTCGCTAGGATTTTTTTTTTTTTTTTTTCAGACTGAAAGGAGTCTAGCCTGCAAGGCGGGGACTTCTAGGTTGTAGAACCTAACAAATGTAGACGGGGAGGCCCAGCCTGCCGCCGTACAAATGTCATGAATAGAAATCCCGCTGGACCAAGCCCACGAAGAGGCCATGCCTCTGGTGGAATGAGCCCTAACGCCTAAGGGGCATTGCAGGTCTTTTGACGCGTAAGCCGCAGCAATAGCGTCCACTATCCATCTGGATAGGCTGTGTTTCGAGGCGGCGAGACCTTTGGTGCACCCACCGAACGAAACAAAAAGCTGCTCCGAGCGCCTGAAGGCGGCGGAGCGCGTGACGTAAATTCTCAGTGCTCTGACAGGACAAAGGAGGTTCGCATCGACCTCGTTGCCTGATGCCGGCAAAGCTGAGAGTGAAATGATCTGTGCTCTGAACGGGGTACCGATCGCTTTGGGGACATAACCATGTCTCGGTTTAAGGATGACTTTAGAGTCATTAGGTCCAAACTCGAGGCACGTAGCACTCACAGAGAGCGCGTGTAAGTCACCCACACGTTTAACTGATGCAAGAGCGATCAGAAACACGGTTTTGAGCGCGAGGTACTTCAACTCCACAGAGTGTTGCGGTTCGAAGGGATGTGCTTTCAGGGCCTCTAAGACCAGGGAAAGATCCCAGATAGGAACCAAGGGGGGCCGTGGGGGATTCATCCTCCTGGCTCCTCTAAGGAAGCGGATGATGAGCTCATTCCTTCCTATCGCCTGGCCGAGCGTCGACTCGGCGAACGCTGCGATGGCCGCGACATATACTTTGAGCGTGGAGGGGGACCTGCCCCTGTCCAACATCTCTTGAAGGAAGCAAAGCACCCACGAAACTCCGCACGTTTGTGGCTGTATGCCCTTGTCCGTGCACCATTTAGTAAACACCGACCATTTAGACGCATAAAGCCGCCTGGTAGAGGGGGCTCTAGATTGCGTGATCGTGTTCACGACCCCTTCTGGCAAAGCAACGGGTACCCGTTGATTATCCATGCATGCAGAGACCATAGCTCTGGATGAGGATGCCAAATCGATCCGCCGGCTTGGGAAAGGAGGTCTTTCCTCACCGGGATCGGCCATGGGGCTGAGTCTGACAGCCGCACCAACTCCGAGAACCATGTCTGGTTCTCCCATCGGGGGGCTATGAGGAGCACCGAGTGACGCATTTCCCTGATTCTCTTGATTACTTGTGGTAACAATGAGACCGGAGGGAACGCGTATAACGGGCATCTGGGCCATGTCTGGGCCAGAGCGTCCTCGTTCTTCGAAAAGAATCTTAGGCAATGGGCGTTGTCTGTCGACGCAAATAGGTCGACTTCCGCCTTGCCGAAGCGGTGCCACAATAACTGGACTGACTGAGGGTGCAGGGACCATTCCCCGAGGGGAATGTTGTTCCTGGACAGTCTGTCCGGTACGTCGTTCAGGCGTCCTGGCACATGCGTGGCTCTGAGCGAGCGCACGTGGTGCTGAGCCCAGACGAGGAGGCGTTCCGCCAGATCGCAGAGTGACCTGGATTTGACACCGCCCTGGCGGTTCACGTACGACACCACAGACATGTTGTCCGTTCGAACCAGTACGTGGTGGCCCCGCAGAAAAGGGAGGAAGTGTTTCACAGTGTACTCGACCGCTATCATCTCCAGACAGTTTATATGGAGGAGCTTCTCCGTGTCTGACCATAGGCCAAAGACCGGTCTGCCCTCGAATATCCCGCCCCAACCTAGGTTGGAAGCGTCCGTCGAGATAACTTTTCGGTACGAGACAGTTCCCATCATAACTCCCCGCTGATACCAGTCGGTCACTAGCCAGGGCTGCAGAGCTGAAACACAGCTCTGAGTCACTCTGATTCGGTAACCGCCGGAAGCCCAGGCTCGGTGGTGTACACGAGCGTTGAGCCATCGTTGCAGGGGGCGCATACGCAATAGACCTAGCCGGAGCACTGCTGCGGCTGAGGCCATAAAGCCCAGCAATCTCTGAAACGTTTTCAGGGGAAACACTTTGTCTTTCTGGAAAGATGCGGCCAAACGCTGAACACGGCGCGCGCGCTGTGTTGACAAGCGAGCCGTCATTGCCACCGAGTCGAGCTGTATTCCTAGAAAGGAAGCTGACTGACGGGGCAGCAGTGAGCTCTTGGTCCAATTGACCGTGAGACCCAGGTTTTCCAGATGACTGAGTAGCACAGCTCTGTGAGACACGAGTTCCGCCTATGATTGTGCTAAAATCAGCCAGTCGTCCAGATAGTTCAGTATTCGCATCCCCTGACGCCTCAGGGGAGCGAGCGCCGCGTCCATGCACTTCGTAAATGTACGGGGTGCTAAAGACAGGCCGAACGGCAGGACGGTGTACTGATATACCTGACCGTCGAAGGCGAATCTCAAGAATGGCCTGTGACGGGGTATGATCTGAATCTGAAAGTACGCGTCTTTCAGATCGAGAGAAATGAACCAGTCCCTCGGGCGAATTTGCGCGAGGATTTGTCTGGTCGTGATAATTTTGAACGGTCTTTTCATAAGAGCTTTGTTCAAATGTCTCAGATCTAATATAGGTCTGAGCGCTCCGTCCTTCTTGGGCACGAGAAAATAACGGCTGTAAAAGCCTGACTCGCTCATAGAAGGACGTACCGGCTCTATCGCCCCCTTGCATAACAGTTTTGCTATTTCTGCGCGAAGTAGGTGTGCTACTTCTGGGTTCACGCTCGTCACTGTACGGGCTCGGAAGCGCGGGGGACGGCGAGCGAACTGCAGTGTATAGCCCTGTCTTACAACATTCAGCACCCATTCTGACACGCCCGGGATCGCTTCCCATGCTTTCGCACGCATAGCTAGGGGCAGAATGGTCTCCGCGTTCTGAGCGCCGCACTGCGCGGGCTCGAGAAACTGAAACGGAGGTATCAGCGCGGCGCGCGCGCCCTCGTTTGCTGAGTAATGCTGCTCGCTGGTTACAGCAGCCTGCCGTTTCACATTCAGTAACTCGGTCGCTAGGGACGGAGAATAGTCTGTGGCGCGAACAGCGGTGCTTGTGAGCGATATGGGGGGAACAGTGTTCGTCAGTGAGCGCGCGTGCTCGTGAGCACGTGCAGCGCTTATATCTGAAACACGGCCTATTGGCTTTATTAGTTTCGCCCCCCGTGATAACTGTACAACAGAGCGGACATTTTGTAGGTGTGGGCACTGGGACGTGGGCACAAGTCCTACATTTAACACTCGAGCGGTACGTGCCCGCTTTATGTGAGTGGGCTCTGTGACAAATATGGGGGACGTGCTTGTGTGTAGGGGTGAACACATTGGAGTGGGCACATTTTCTACACATAGAACACAATCGGCGTGAGCCGCATGAACAGACATTACACTCTTTTTGTGACTTATCTGGGTCGCCGTGAAAACGGCGTTTGTGTGCAGGCGAGCGTGTACTGTGAGTGGCTCGTTGGCTGCTGAATACACAACTGCAGTAGCCTTGTTTAAGGGGACTGACAGAGCGGTTAACTTTGATGGCGGTCCGGCGGCGGCGGCGGGACTCGCGCATCTTTTCCTCTTCGCGGTAGCTAGGAGGATTTCGCGGCCTCAGGCTTCAGCACGATCTTCTGTCGCGGTCCCCGGGGGGGAGGCGGTCTGTGACGGCTGTTTGAGCGCGATCGAGGGCGGCCGCCCTGTCGCTACTGCGAAGCTGATGGAGGCTGCGATGGGCGCTGTTGCGATGAGCTTCGTGCAGGAGGCTGGTTCTGGGAGCGGCCTGCAGCGGAGCTAACGCGTCGTGGGAGGAACAGCTTCATGGCTTGAGATGTTTTCTGTACCTCAGAAAATCTGTCCACAATCCCGGTCACCGCAGGGCCGAAGAGGCCGGCGGGGGAGAGCGGGGCGTTGAGGAACACGGCGCGTTCAGCCTCACTCATCTCGGCGAGCGTCAGCCAAAGGTGCCTCTCCGTTACCGTGAGTGAAGCCATGCATCGTCCCATTGCCTGTGCTGCGGATTTCGTGGCGCGGAGGGAAAGATCCGTCGCGCTGCGCAGATCCGTCACGATGTCCTGAACCGGGCGTTTCTCGTCCAAACGGCGGAGGAGTTCAGCCTGGAGGATCTGGAGGACAGCCATAGAATGCAGGGCGGAAGCGGCTTGTCCGGCGGCGGCGAAAGCGCGGCCGACAAGGGATGAGGTGGTCCTGCAGGCTTTCGACGGGAGGGCAGACTTTGAGCGCCATTTTGGTGATGGCGGGCAAAGGTGCACTGCGACCGCCTCTTCCACTGGGGGAATCCGGCTGTAGCCTTTTTCGACGGCTCCGTCCACTTGGGAGAGAGTCGAGGAAGCAGGGGAGCGGAGTCTCGCGGAGAATGGAGCATTCCACGATTTAGAGAGCTCGCTGTGGAGCTCCGGCAGGAAGGGTGCTGACCTAGAGGCAGGCGCTAGGCGGCGGCTAGGTAGAAAGCACCCATCGAGCCTGTTGGGCGCGGGCGCCTCCGGTGGAGACCAGTCCAGGCCCAGTTGGTCGACGGCCATGGTGAGGAGGCGGATAAGTTCGGCGTCCACATTAGACCGGGCCTTGCCAGGTTCCTGCGTCGAAGAGGAGGTGGAGTGTGCTGATCCAGACCACTCTTCACTGTCCGACACCAGGAGAGAACAGCTGTCGATGGCGTCGTCCCCCGCCTCGTCCCCTGTGTCGACGGCAGTGAGGGCCGAAGCCGTCATCTGCGCGTCGGGAAGGGGGGGCGGTGAAGGGGAACGCGAAGCTCGAGGGGAAGGTTCCGGCGAGCGTTCGCGAGCGACGGGCTCCGGGAGTCTCTGGGCACGGCGCTTCTTCTTTCGCGGGCCACTGGAGAGAGGCGGAGCGACAGCCTCGACGTCGAAGAGGGCGAGTCGAGCCCGCAGGGTCGAAATCGCCATCTCATCACACTCGATGCAGCCACCCGTCGAGAGAGCGATGGCTGCGTGGTCTCGGCCCAGGCAGAGAGCGCATATCACGTGGCGGTCTCCGTCGCTGAGCGCGGTTCGGCACGAACCGCAGGAAAGACGAGGCATTTTTGTACAAACGCCTGCTCTTTTAGGATGTGAGTCGCGGCGGCGAGCTCACGGAGAGGTAATATAGAAAGGATACTTTTGTCGCCGGATAGCGTAGCTGGCACGGACGGCTGAAGGTGGCGAAGACGGCCGGCTTCCTCAGGCGCTGTCCTAAGCTGGCTGGTCGCTGGATTCGACGGCGGCGGCTTCTCTCAGAGGTCAGCGTAGCGTAGAGCGTCGCTGAAGAGATGAAAATCGAGTGTTAGCAGCCTGACTGCCCCTTATATACGCTAAGCCACTCCCATTTCGGCGGGCTTCGCCGCGTGAGGGCGCGAAGCGCCCTCATTGGGCGTGACGTCACGCTAGGGGCTCAGTGGTAGGCTGCAGCAGTTGCCGCGGAGCAGCCAATGAGCGCGCTAGATTGCCCGCTCTAGGTCTGACTGCTGCTGCACTGCATTTACAATATATAGAAATTTAAGGATACATTTTGGCTTCAATATCTCGAGCAAAGAGACTTTACCCGGTGCGTACTTTCAGTACGCAGTACGAGAGAACCTCTCGTAAGAGAACTGAATTGTCTATAAGACTAGCAACTCAAAAACTAAAAAAAACTAAACAGGGTAACTTTTACCCTGTTGATGAATTGAATAATGTTTAGCAAGAAGCAGCAGTCTTGCGTTTGTTTAGTGATTGTGTGTGACTTTGATTCGTGCAGTTTTCTCCTGAGCCGTGTAAAGCCACTTTAAATACGATGAGCAAATTTCTCTCTCTGTTGCTCTCTTTCTCTCTCGCTTTCATCTTTTATTCAACGCTGCTCAGTGGAGGAGGCCGACAAAACAGATGAGGGCCACGGAAGATACATTTGCGTACTCATCTTTTCAGCGGCTCACCCCTCCTGTACGGAGCCGCGCCGACTTCCGCTCTAATAACGTTTTCAGCAGTGTTTACTAATGTATCATTCATTAAGTCTCGGCCAGCGTGAGGAAACATCATCTGTCTGGCAAAGTGGAGGTTATTATCACATTAAATCATATCACAATATACCTGTGTGACTGTGCCTGACAGTCACACGCATGCCGTCTATCTCTCTGAGCTCTCTGCCCTCAGGGCCCCTGTCTCTCTCTCTGCGTCTCTCTTTTCCTTTGGTGAGATATGAGCTCAGAGTCTGATGAATACCATATCACTGGTGTGTCATGGGGTGAGAGCCACTGGTTAGCTCAAATCTCAAATGCAGTTTATTTTTTATCACTGGATCCATATATATATTTGGAATCCTCTCTTTTCTACCATATGCAGTTTAAAATCGTGCTCTCTTGGCTTACTTCATAAAGCTATTATATGTCTATTAGCTCCACAGACAGTGGCTATATGTATAGTCACCACAACATGTGAATGACCTTTACATAGAATATCCAGATGACTTATTACATTTGGCAAAACATACAGTATGTCAATACGGTACGGTATACTGTATCCCACAATGCAAAACACTTGACTTGACCTTCCATGTATATTGGGAAGAATGAACTAGAACAAATATCAACTGCATTTCAAATTGGAGTATATATATATACTTCAATTATGATAACTCTCAGAATAGTTTTAGCATGCTATTGAATACGACAATGTTAAAGTATTGGTCTTGGTGGACTAGATCTGCTATGCTGCTGCTACATGAATACATACAAACATCTAGGCAGGTGGAGCTGGGGGAGGTGGAGGGTTTCAGAGGAACCAAGACTAGCTTTTAGCAAACAATGAACCAGACTATTTAAATGTTGAACAAGCAATCTAATTGGCTGCAGGATCAGCTCAGGCCAATCAGCTTGTGCCATGCGGTAATGTAGTGATTCCTTGTGGATTGCATGTAAAGTTTCTGGATTAACGTCTTTGCTGATCCGGGAACAACATTACAATCAACCAATCAGATTTGAGGGACAAGTTTACTGTTTATGTCAAGTTTAGAATTACAACCAGGGTTAGGTGCTTCTACATCAGTGTTATTAACATATTATTTCCCTCTGATTTTAAGGATAAGTTATGGGTAGGGTTAGGTTAGGGGTAGGGATAGGATTAGGACTAAATCTTCGGGCCAAAATGTTGTTCCAGGGTCAATAAAACATGTTGATCAAGAAACATGGCTTACTTGGCAAAAATCACATTGACCATATTTCAATTGTGAGTAATATATATATATATATGAGTTATATATATATACTTTTCAGAATAATAATTATTTTAAATATATTTTTTATTTATTATTTCAACACATTCAGTTGATCAAAAATGATGTAAAAACATGTCACAAAACATTTCTATCGCAGATAAATGCTGTTCTTTTCAGATAAAAGTTTCCTGAAAAATCAGCATATTAGAATGATTTATGTAGGATACTGTGTCACTGAAGAATTCAGTAATTTACAGATGTGCATTACAAATTCAAAATAGATTCAAACGGCTATTTTAAACAATAATTCTGTTTTTGACTGTATTTATTTAATCTATCTTAAATAAATAAGCTTATGCATGTCCTAATAACCACAACTTTATATCTTCTACAGTAGATCTACATTTCTATCTGTTTTATCCATCCTTTCATCAGTTTTTTTTTAGTCTGAGATAATTGAAGATGATTATCCTCACACTCTCAATGACCCCCGAGTCCAATATGACACTGAACACATAAAACTGAAGAATAGCAGCTGCTTTTATATCATGGTTGTCTATACACAAATGCTCTCTGCATAATTGTAACTATGTCCAACTGTGTCTTTGCACAGTGTCTCAGAGTTCTCAAAATATGTTTTTTTCTTCTTCTGGAGCTCAGTTGCAGTTATTTATTCATATTAGCCACTGAATGTTGTAACTTCTTTTAGGCAGTTCTCTGCTATATTGGAGTGGGCATGTTGACCACATTCCCATCCACATTCCCATTAAGTTTCATTACCATGGCAGTTATGATTCTCATTACATTTTACATCTCATTATGACTCTGTACCTCCAGCTAACCACACTAACAAGCAGGTCTCATCTACACAACACCATTTACTGTTAATTACTGCTCTGCATACATGCTATATAAACACACTGTGCATACACAATTCTACACACATTCCTGAACTCCTGCGATCACCAGGGAGATAATAACTCTCATACCTTTCCGTTTGTTTGATTTTTGTTCAATTTTGTAGAGTTGAAGCACATTAATGTGCATGTTTAAGCGTTGCAGGTAGCCAATAATCTTCACGTATCTATCTATCTATCTATCTATCTATCTATCTATCTATCTATCTATCTATCTATCTATCTATCTATCTATCTATCTATCTATCTATCTATCTACCTATCTATCTATCTATCTATCTATCTATCTATCTATCTATCTATCTATCTAGTATCTATCTATCTATCTATCTATCTATCTATCTATCTATCTATCTATCTATCTATCTATCTATCTATCTATCTATCTATCTATCTATCTATCTATCTATCTATCTATCTATCTATCTATCTATCTTTCTATCTATCTATCTATCTATCTATCTATCTATCTATCTATCTAGTATCTATCTATCTATCTATCTATCTATCTATCTATCTATCTATCTATCTATCTATCTATCTATCTATCTATCTATCTATCTATCTGTCTGTCTGTCTGTCTGTCTGTCTATCTATATATCTATCTATCTATCTATCTATCTATCTATCTATCTATCTATCTATCTATCTATCTATCTATCTATCTATCTAGTATCTATCTATCTATCTATCTATCTATCTATCTATCTATCTATCTATCTATCTGTCTGTCTGTCTGTCTGTCTGTCTGTCTGTCTATCTATCTATCTATCTATCTATCTATCTATCTATCTATCTATCTATCTATCTATCTATCTATCTATCTATCTATCTATCTATCTATCTATCTATCTATCTATCTATCTAATCTGTTTTAAGGACTATGTCCTGTCTTAGAAAACCACATCCTTAACTTCTTTCTCGACATTATAGTAAACGCTTTCTGATCCCCTTTGGCTCTTGAGAAAGTAATTTTTTTAACTGAAACTTCCTCTCAGATTGACCTATAGCACAGTTGTTGGGTTTTTTAACCTTTGGCAAAAATTAATCAGAACACGCATAATATTCCATACACTTTTCTCAGGCCTAATTGGTGAATATCTGACTGTCTGTTTCTGAACATATAATTCATTCCCAGTTTTTTTTTTTTTTTTTTACACACGAGTGAACAGCTCCAAACCTCTCATCCATCCATCCATGTGCAGTTCAGTGTCTTTATCTTCCTCTTGTTCTTCCTCCTGTTTATTCATTTGGTTTGTGGGCAGAGACCAGCCCAGATCATTAAAACCTCCCCGAATATCCTTCACTCTCTCTCTTCTTTCATTTTTTATGTGGAGGGGCGCCCACAGCTTATAATAAAAGGCAGAGGATTTTAAATTAGAAATTAATTTGGATAATTTGTCTCCTACGAGCGGCCTCCTCTGACGCGCCTGCTAGGAATATGTTAATATATCATATTAAGTAATTGCTGGACCCAGATGCACATGATTATGGCACTGAGGATAGCGATCATCTAATTAGTGAGCACTGCCTCACCACAACACACACTCACTGCTTAGGGCACACGCGACTCTGAGATGACAACCTCACACACACACATTAGATCAGTGGTTCTCTACTGGTTTTGCTGCAGGATTCAGATCAGACATCAAGTGGCGACTCAACACAGTACCAAAAATTAATCAAAATGTCTTTAAAAACAAATGTTGAAATGTATTATTAATTAGGATAAATGTTATTAAGTTAATAATTCTAAGTACATATACTTTGTGGTTAGTGTGCAAGTAAAGCGTTTCTATTACCTTGCATATATTTATTCATGGTTTTTGAGGAGTCTGCTTAATTTGACTCACTTCTACTAAGTAAAATATAAATTTATGTCGAAAAATTAACTATGATTGGATGTACAACTTTTGATGTCAACAAAAGGGAAGCATTTTTTTTCGTTCCTTTCTTCTAAAAGTTGAGAAGCCTATTTATTTTACCATGCATAATTATATATTAGTTG